>NC_141351.1:1111013-1543513 GCF_057382095.1 Aulonocara sp. 'chitande type north' Nkhata Bay
TATGTTTTGGGTCATTTTCATCCTGGAAGATCCTGTGTAGGATATGTGTTAAATGCTTTTGAATTTCCCCAAAAATTCAGTTTACCCGTGCGGCAAAGAAGCTAGCTGGATAGAGAAAGTCCTTTTTTCGGCAAGAATAATAAGAGTGATACTGTATTCCAGAGGCCGTGAGCCAACGTGAGCACTGTGAAGCCCCGTGTAGCATTTGTTGCTTCGCATGGTAAGTCCCAGGCAGCACACGTGCGCTAGCATAGCATGCTACTTGCCGCTAGCTCTGATGCTAACTTCCGTTAGCCATTTTGCAATGAAAGTGCCTTTTCCGAGGCTAAAGCAATTAGCACTGAGTCTGCTGCACTTTATATGAGATGTTCTTTAAAGGTTTATGTCACATTACTGTGGTATTGATGTATAATGTATGGTGTTGTGCGATGTTATGTTAGCACATGTTCCCTTTTCTCATGGTGCTAATTATAGTTCTGCACACTAAGTATTAGCAATGTGAAATTAAGTGCCTTCACCTGCACTTTACTTAGCTGAAACTTGATAAGTCTCAAGCCAATGTGTATTGTTTTAAATGTGTGTTTCCTATGCACTTTTTCCCTTTGAAATGAGAATAATTTGTTGTACAACATAGAATATTTTGAAAGAAATTTAGAAGCACTACAAGCAACCAGTAGTAATAATAAGTTACAGGCATGATAGCTTAAATGTTGAACTACTGTGTTCTGGCCTGGTCCCCAGGTCAGGTTTTTTCCTTTGCTTATTTGGATTGGATTGGTTTTGAGGACCTGAGAAGAATCGAGGATCCCTTTTCCAGTACTGGATGGCGAGCCCATCCCAAAGAGCCGGATGAACTGGTAGATTGTAACCCGACTGGTTACAAACACACTGAATGACTACTGAACATTGAAAGACTGAAATTGACTTTAAAAAAGACACAAAAGACAATATATCCTTAGGTCGACCATTTGTGGGGTTTATTTTATTTTGTTTTCAAGAAGAGCGCTCTACTTTTGTTAAATGTGCACAACTTTAATAATTGCTAATAAATGCAATTGTGTTTTCTACACCTACTGTGTACAAGTCCTCTGTTGTCATACACCCTTGGCTCCTACGAATCTAGAACCTGTCTGATCTGGTCCATATTTCCCTTCTGTCCTCGTACTGTGGTTAAAGGTAATTATACTGCCGTACTACAGGCAAAGAAGGCAAGAAGTAGCACTAACAGGCCTAGTATTGCACCACCAGTGTTACACGTGCATGTGTACCCCAGTCACAGCTCCTTTCAGCATGGCGGGAGATTGCAGATGTTACAGCAATTTGCAGTAAAGAGCCCAGAGATCCAGTGCTGTCTCCTGCCTCTTATTCATTCGCCAGACCACAACACATCAATAGGCATAACACACACAAATGGGTTACACATGCACAAGGCATATTCAGTATTTTGGCTCAGCAAAGAAGGTTCTCATCCAAGATTTTGCAGTACATTGCCCGATCCATTAAGGCAGCGGTCCCCAACCTTCTTTGCACCACCAACTGGTTTAATATCAGACAATATTTTTACGGACTGGCCTTTAAAATGTCACAGATAAATACAACAAAATAAAATGACAAGACAAGACAAAAACTGTGGTATTTTGTAAATATAATAATAATAAACGCAAATTCACTGTATAACTGTGCAACTTTATTAGCACCGTCCTCCTGAAATGCGCCAACAGCATTGAGAGTGACATCCTCCTCTCTGCCCCTTAATGCTCTCTGGTTGCTATGGTAACGTGTAAATATTTCTTTCAAAATAAGACACAAAACTACAAAGAGTTGGGAATCGCTGCATTAAGCCATAGTGTGTTACCAGTTGCGTTCTTGGTGACTGTGCTCCAAAGTGCCCTCAGATCATTAACAAGCTTCTCCCATGTAGTTTTGGGCTCATCCACCACCACTCCAACGATCCTCCTCACCTCATGAGGATCTGTTAATATTTAGCTGAATATATGTATATGATGTTTATATGGTTATTGGGGCGACCGTGGCTCAGGGGGGTTGGGAAGCGTATCTGTAACCGGAAGGTCGCCGGTTCGATCCCTGGGCTCTCTGTCCTGGTCGTTGTGTCCTTGGGCAAGACACTTTACCCTACTGCCTACTGGTGTTGGCCAGAGGGGCCGATGGCGCGAAATGGCAGCCTCGCTTCTGTCAGTCTGCCCCAGGGCAGCTGTGGCTACAACCGTAGCTGCCTCCACCAGTGTATGAATGCGAGAGTGAATGAATAGTGGTATTGTAAAGCGCTTTGGGTGCCTTGAAAAGTGCTATATAAATCCAATCCATTATTATTATTATGGTATGGACACTTTCTGACAGACAACAGAGCCCTGTAGTTTGAAGCAGGATTTGAGCAAAACTTGAGGGCTAACTCTGTCGTTTAAAGCTTTCAATATTAAAATATTGTACAGTCTTTTCCTCTTACACACAGTCACACTCTGCTGTTTGAGTTGCTTTCAGCTTGTGTGTAACTTCTTTATCTTTTCACAGCATAGTTTTTATCATTATTTCTTACATCACTCCCTTGCCAGCACACCTGCCCATTTTTCTGATTGATCAAATACCCACAATACCCCCCGTTTCATGTAAATGTACTCACAGATAGACTTGAAAACTCGTGGTTGGTCTATCCGGCTGAACACCATCTTCTTGTGCCCGCTTAGCCTGATGTCAGTGTAATATGATGTAATTGAAGAAAAATAATGGATATCTTGGGTATGTTTGGTATGTTGAACTTGCTAGTACAGGTCCCTAGAGTTAATGAATATGTGTATTCCTTCCTCCCTGCCCTGATCACAAAGGTCATCACAGAACAGATCCAGGCTGATTCCTAATTTTAAAATCAAAAGTAATACCAGGTGAAAATGAATCTGTCAGTTCAGACTAAGAACATCAATTTTTGGCAGAAGATCAGGAGAAATGACAAAAGTAAAGAAAATCTTTGGAGGAAGTTAAAGCAAGTCAAACTAAGCAATGAGTATAAGTAAGAAACTCCTGAAAATGCAAGAGCATTAATCAGCAAGTAGGAAAAAACATGCTGAAATCAGATCAAATCTTTCTGCAAGTCCTTGTGTGCCAATTAAAGAGATTTTATACAGCCTAAAGTACTTCCCCATCAGAGCTCAATTTCTTAGTCCATTATTCAACTAGTTAATCATCACAAAATTAATTTGCAACTATTTCATATCTCACTGCAAGAAAAATGGTGCTGGTTAGTTTATCAGATATGATTATCAGTTGCCAAAGAATCAGGATACATCAGCTTTGGGAAAGTAGAGGCGGGATGTTACATTTTCAAGACAAATACATTGGTCTGGTTTTTCTTGGGTGTTGCCAGCTCCTATAGTTCAAATGAAATAAAATCTTACTGCTACTGCAAATAATATTTCATTACTATGAGATTTCTGGATTTTCAGAGTATCTGGTCACGTCTCAAGACATGATAAACAGCGGAGCCCCTTTTCTGTGAGGGGATGAGCTTATGCTGTGGGTGACCTCAGGGCCCCTGTTTGGTGGTTTCATTTAAATGTTTTCAAAATGAACTAATATTTTTATTAATGGGATCATTCTATTTACATACAATAAATTTAAAATATCGTAAACTTAGATCTACATTTCCTGAAATATTGTTTCTGCATGTAGAAAACCTGGTTTCCCCATTTCTTATTATGTCATATATTATATTATATAATAGTGGTCACATGGGCAGAAACGTCTAAGGACGGTACAAGACACGAGGCATATTATTTGTTAGGAAAATCCACTAAAATGCCAAAATGCTATACAAACACAACACAGCCTTTAACAACAATACCAAATGGTTGAGTTATTAATAAAAAAAAAACAACAACTCACAAATAAACCACCATACAGTTGATACAGGTTTAGGTTGTATGTTATCTATACAATCAAAGCCCATTTTTTGCACCAGGTCGTAAAACTCTGGGACTGACTCACTTTCAGAGCCTTAGACTCAAGTAACCATTAAAGTATCTGAAATTTGTCACTTTATGTTTAGCTTCATTTTTCAGCACTAGAGCTGTTTTTCGCTCGGTTCTGACAAAACACAACATCTCACCAATTTTTTTTACCCTATGACATCTTCACACTGTTGCCTGACAGCAAGAAGGTCCTGGGTTTGAATGCTGAGGCATTTCTGTGTGGAGTTTGCATGTTCTCCCCGTGCCTCTGTGGGTTCTGTCCAGGTGCTCTGGCTTCCTCCCACAGTCCAAAGACATGCAGTTAGTGAGTTTGGGTTCGTTGGGAATTTTAAATGGACCATAGGTGTGAAAGGTTGTCTGTGCCTCTGTGTTAGCCCTTTGACAGTTAAGAGTGCACCCTGCCTCTTACCCTATGGCAGCTGGGATAGGTTCCAGCCCTCCCATGGCCCTGAATTGGATAAGTGGATGGATGGATCCTGACATGAGGTCAGTAACCATTAGATAAATCCACTCTTTATGATCTGTATGCTA
Source organism: Aulonocara sp. 'chitande type north' Nkhata Bay (assembly GCF_057382095.1). NCBI lineage: Eukaryota > Metazoa > Chordata > Actinopteri > Cichliformes > Cichlidae > Aulonocara > Aulonocara sp. 'chitande type north' Nkhata Bay. The sequence continues at coordinate 1,115,525 of NC_141351.1, forward strand.
GTGGTCATTTTAAAAAAATAATTTTAATCATTTGATAGATATTGATCCTCAAAGAAAGTTACGTCCTGACAGAGCCCTAATGATGTTTGCGGTGTCACTACCTCTGGTCCAAAGTGCTTTCTATATTTCTGGCTCCAGCTGGATAAAGATGGGATCAACTGTAGAGTCAAAGGAGCTTGCAAAGAAAAGCGTCTGGACTTCTTTAAGTTACTTGAAGACGTTTCACCTCTCATCCGAGAAGCTTCTTCAGTTCTGAGGTCAAATGGTGGAGAGTCCCAGATATAAACCCAGTGGGAGTTTCCCCCCACAGAGGGACAAAAGGACCCCCTGATGATCCTCTAATCGCCTGAGCCAAGGTGTGAAACTGGGTGTGGGTCCCAATCAGCCAGAGTTTCGGGTGAGTTCATTGTGAAACCTGGCCCCACCTTATCATGCGAATTCCTGAGATCAGATGGCCCAGGATGTGAGTGGGCGTTAAGGCGTCTGGGAAGGGATCTCAAAACTGGATTATAGATGGCAGAGAGTTGGTGTCGTAAACCCCCGCCTCTGTTCAAAGATGGTCGCTCACAGTGGACATAGGTGGCTTCTTTCACTCCTCTTTCAAACCATCTGTCCTCTCTGTCCAAAATGTGAACATTGCCATCCTCGAAAGAGTGTCCTTTATCCTTAAGATGCAGATGGACTGCTGAGTCTTGTCCTGTGGAGGTGGCTCTTCTGTGTTGTGCCATGCACTTGTGAAGTGGCTGTTTGGTCTCTCCAATGTAGAGGTCTGGGCATTCCTCGCTGCACTGTACAGCATACACCACATTGTTAAGTTTGTGTTTTGGCGTTTTGTCTTTCGGGTGAACCAGTTTTTGTCTGAGCGTGTTGCTGGGTCTGAAATGCACTGGGATGTCATGCTTGGAGAAAACTCTCCTGAGTTTTTCTGATACACCGGCTACATAGGGGATGACAATGTTGTTGCGTCTGTCTTTCTTATCCTCCCTCGCTGGTGTCTGATCTTCTTTTCTGTGCCTCTTTGCTGACTTTAAGAACGCCCAGTTAGGATAGCCGCACGTTTTGAGTGCTTCGTGCTTCCTTTACATATGTGTGTTCCTTCTTTTTTCCTTCAGGCTTAGAGGGAACATGTTCTGCCCGGTGGTGTAGGGTCCTAGACAGGCGCAACAACATTGTCATCCCCTATGTAGCCGGTGTATCAGAAAAACTCAGGAGAGTTTTCTCCAAGCATGACATCCCAGTGCATTTCAGACCCAGCAACACGCTCAGACAAAAACTGGTTCACCCGAAAGACAAAACGCCAAAACACAAACTTAACAATGTGGTGTATGCTGTACAGTGCAGCGAGGAATGCCCAGACCTCTACATTGGAGAGACCAAACAGCCACTTCACAAGCGCATGGCACAACACAGAAGAGCCACCTCCACAGGACAAGACTCAGCAGTCCATCTGCATCTTAAGGATAAAGGTCACTCTTTCGAGAATGGCAATGTTCACATTTTGGACAGAGAGGACAGATGGTTTGAAAGAGGAGTGAAAGAAGCCACCTATGTCCACTGTGAGCGACCATCTTTGAACAGAGGCGGGGGTTTACGACACCAACTCTCTGCCATCTATAATCCAGTTTTGAGATCCCTTCCCAGACGCCTTAACGCCCACTCACATCCTGGGCCATCTGATCTCAGGAATTCGCATGATATGGTGGGGCCAGGTTTCACAATGAACTCACCTGAAACTCTGGCTGATTGGGACCCACACCCAGTTTCACACCTTGGCTCAGGCGATTAGAGGATCATCAGGGGGTCCTTTTGTCCCTCTGTGGGGGGTCACTCCCACTAGGTTTATATCTGGGACTCTCCACCATTTGACCTCAGAACTGAAGAAGCTTCTCGGATGAGAGGTGAAACGTCTTCAAGTAACTTAAAGAAGTCCAGACGCTTTTCTTTGCAAGCTCCTTTGACTACGATGACCTGGATGACTGAGAACCTTTATAGACAGATCAACTGTAGAGGGGTTCTCAAGATTTCAGTTCAGCCCAGTTAAAACCAATGGGTGACGATCTTTGTATACAATCTATGTACTACACAAATGGATTCTTAGACACGCTGTAATTAGAGCTCACTAGTGACAGTCCTTGACTTTTATTTATTAGCTTAATTTGCCGATGGTTCAATAGGACTGCGATGCGTCAAGCTGACAGTGGATTTTCAGAGCACTATCTTATGGTTCCCAATGCAACCTAATTACTAATAACTACATTTAAATACAAGGTACTTTGCAAACTTTGCCTATCTTACTAAACTGTAAAAAACAAATTAAGCATTTACCTTCTCTTCACGCGTCGTCCCGCTTCCCTCACCCACTCCTCTGTCCCTCGGCTGCATTTCCAGGATAGTGCGGAAAAGTGTCTCTGAGGTTTGTGTAAGGAAGCCAATCTCAGCATTGGGGTGAAGGCCATACAAATAAGGGGACTCAGGAGGAAGGTTGTCATCGATGTACTGGAGCAGGAAAAAGTCAGAACTTTATCAGAATCAGTCAGAAAGTATTGTTTTCTTTTAAGATTAACTAACCCTAATTTACACTTAGATTCTTTTTCATTCTTTTGTATATAACAAAATGGAAATTTGCAACTCAATTGCTTCCTGTCTAGAAAGTACCATCACTTTTTTCTCCACTCTGGTGTTTCTTTTGAAGTACTGCTGACAAAGGACAAGAATGGAGCCATATAAATGGTGAGATATTTCTGGGGGAGATTCAAACACTCTGGATCAATTGACAGACTGTTAATGACCATAACAAGGGAAAGGAAATGTGACATTTTCCATCTGCTGGTCCATAATGAATATCAATATGCTTTTAAGTCAGTACAGATGAAAGTGAAAACTCAACTGAAAAGGGGGGCTTTTGTGGGGCACTTAAATAAAAAAAAAAGTTCTTCTAATCAAGTCCTGATGAAAGTCTTGATGGAAAATATACTGGCCTTTAATACAGAAACACTTTGTAGTCAGCTGTTTTGAGATAGCCTCAGTACTTTTTGGCTAACATTTACTCACCGAGTACACCTGTATGTTGTTGAAAGTGGAGGAGAACTGCTGACTCGCTGGCTTTTTCTTTGTGCTTGGTCCACCTGTCTCCTCTCTTATACAGTAGGTTTGTTTTAGATGGTAGGAGATGGCCCAACAGACCTCCAACAACACAAAGGTCTTTAAAGCCTTTGTTCTTTGGACAAATTTAAACAGCTAAAAACTCAGTTACCACCACCTAGTCAGGCTAACTGCAAAAAAACTCTCCACTCCCTGTGGGAGTCCCCTGTGCTCCCCTGTGCTCTTGTGCTCACAAGAGCAATGACAATTCGTGGTTCACATGCAGTAAATGTGAACTGCATAAATGCTGAAGGGAAATGTCACGCTGGTTTGTGCCGTCAAAGACTGAAGATAAATTCTAAAGCAACCTGAACATACTTGGCCTTGCTTGTGAAGTCTGTAGGATTTTACCCTATCAATAGAGTTTAGTGTTAAATGACAAGTAACAGACAGGAAACACGGTGAGGTCAAGTGAGGGGAAGCAGTAACGTGATAATGCTTGGAGCTGTCACAGTCTGGTTTCATCATGTCCATGTCAACATTATTAACGGTGATCACACAGGGAATGGGCAAATGTACAATATGTTGCAGGTTTATTCGAAGAGTCTTAAATGTGTAACTAAGATAGCACTGCAGTGACCCAGTAAAAGAATTCCTGGGTTTAATCTGAGTCATATAAAGAATTTGACTGAAGAATATTAACATCATTACAGTTTTCCAAAGCTTACCATTTTCTCTGTATGCGGATTAACACTATAATGTCATCAAATTGTTAAACTTCTGATTTTTCAGAACAAGGTTGGATTGTTTGGATTCGTGGAGTTAAACCTAGCGTTTGGATTGTAACTCCAAAAATAAAATAAAAGAACGGAATGTACAATATCTGTTATTTATGTTGCTTGTTAAGTTGTGTTTGTGTTATTCCACAGCATGGCCTGGGATACTTTGTAAAATAATACGTTTACATTATAAACCTTAAGAGCAGCCCACAAAGGACGCTATTAGAAGTGACCGGAGGCTATAGAAGATCAACGATATTCAGTGAGTTCAGGCGACAACAATCAAAATAACTGCTTTTTCAATATTTCCTATAACACAAAGCCAAGCGCAAAATTAAAAAAGCAACAACACACAGATCTGTGGCCATGATCGCTCTTAGTTTTGTGGTTGTTATGATGGTGATTTTACATCAAACTTTAAACCTCAAATGTGTTTCTGAAGTTGAAAATATACAAAACTGTTTGGTCTGCATACAGTCTTGGATATCAGATCATTTTCAGCTTGGTCCTCCAGATCTTTGGAAACTGTTGCAAACACAGGAGTGTCTTTTATTATTGGATTTGCAGGACAGAGGTTTGGTTCCTGTTTTAATCATTGGAGAAACATCAGTAAACTCTGATTTATTGCATCAAAATCTGAGATTGAGATTGTTATTCATGATTTTATTTCATCTTGCCTTGATTGCTGTAACTCAATTTTAACTTGTCACAATAAAACCTCCCTGGATGTCTGTGCAGGTTCTCAGTCACCCAGGTCCTGGTAATCTAAAGAGCCACACCCTTTTTCACATGTCAGCTCATGTGATGAGGGTCAACGACTCTCTTAACAGACAACTCCTGCTAGGGCCAAAATATCTGGGACTCTACACCATTAACAGATGAAGCCTCTCGGATAAGAGGTGAAATTTATTCAAGAAACTTGACAAGTCCAGTTGGTTTTTATTTCCAAGCTCCTTAGATTACCTCCCATGTCACACCTCCACTGATGTCACTGCACTGGCTCCCCATCAAATTCAAAATTCAATTTAAAGTTGTGGTTTTCACCTGCATGGCCTCTGCATGGTGAATCACCAATGAACTCTGACAGCCATATGTCACCAGCACGACTCTATGGCCTTCTGATCAGAGGCTCGTTATCCAAACTAAAAAGCAAAGGTGACAGAACCTTTGCAGGTGTAGCTTCCACACTGTGGAACTCTCTGGCCTCCAGTCTATGATCTGTGAGTTCACTGGGCCTGTTTGAAAATAGATTGAAGAATTATCTTTTTAAACTGGCATATTTAATGTAGCATTTTTACTTTATTTAAACTTTTTAAAATGTGTTTATTTCAGCTTCATTTTCTATCTGATGTGCTGATTTAACCTTTTTGGTCTTATGTCTGCATTTTGTTGGTTTTATTTGATGTGAGGCAGCTTGTGATTTGTCTCATGAAAGATGTTATGTGTTATGTTATCTGTTATAGTTCAGCCTATGAACAACTGCTTTATGGCCCATTTACAGTTTACGGTTTGTGTTTCTATCCTTCAGTGAAATTAATCACCATTTAGATAATTCAAGACCTTGTACAACCCAAGAAATAACATAACTACCATGTGATTTATACATAATATTACTGTGTTACTGAAAAATGGAAGGTGATTACACGTATCACGCCCAAGAATGCTCGTGGGCAGGTTTATTCAGTGTAGGTGTATTCAGTTCAATTTAATGCATTCACATAGCATCTCAAGGTTACCTTAAGATGCTTTTTATTCTAAACATACATATTGTAAACATACTACAATAATAGAGAAAAAAACAACAACAATTGGTTGACCCACTATGAGCAAGCAATTGTCGACAATGGGAAGGAAAAACTCCCTTTTAGGAAGAAACCTCTGGAAGAACCAGGTTCAGGGAGGGGCAGCCATCTGTCGTGAGTGGGTGTCCCTCCCTGAGCCTCCCTGAGTGGGTCCCCAAAAGACAATGTGTATACAAACAAACTGTAATTCAATAAAGCTACCATTTCTCATTTCTTTGAATTTTACTCCTAAACTCCGTTTCTCTACTGTTTTGTTGCAGCTCGTGAACTGAGTGACAAAAAATAATATTTCTATTCTATTCTAGTATAAAAGTGCATTCTAATGAACAAACCTTAGTATTAGTGCTTCTGTCATCCCTTTGGTGTGCTATTGTCCCCACCACTTTCTTGTTTTTGCTTTTTTTTTTAAAATGTGACCTTCAGGACTTTACTCACCTTTATTGTAATTATTTGTTCTAAAGTTAAAAAGTCAAACAGTTGCTATAAATGGTTTCCAGTATTATTGTGTTTCCAGTAGTCAGTGACCACCAGACTGTGCAGTCACCTCGAATTATTGGATTCAAATCCAATTTTCCCATGGCTTTAAAGAACCAAATAAACTGGCTCAGCATTAGTTGAATGCAGATCACCCAGTGGATCTTGGATCATTTAAGCAACACATGAACAGCCTATCCTCTACTGAAGCCACAGAGGTTTGAGAAATAAGTGCTGGGAACGGACCGATGGTCAAATTAAGTCTACCATCATCAAAGGCATGCTTGTAGGACATCCATTCATATTGTGTTCTTTTACAGGAGCTGCAATTACTGACAAAAACCCTACAAAATGCTATTTTCCCAAAGTCTAGCAGCACACAGCTGTAGCTGCTGTCACCGACTGTTTTCTTATTTTTACTATTTTGTTGTTTGGAAACCTGCTTTATACTGTAAGCTCAATGACCCAACTGGTTTTATTTATTCTGACTTGCATACATTTTATGTTTCTTGGTTTGCTCACATTTAACTTTGCCAGTTAGACTTACTGGCAAACAGTTTCCACCCACAGAGCAGCTCCACCTCAGAGAAATATTTATGTAACTCAAACAACAATCTGTTATGTCCCAGGGACCCATATGGGAAGCATTTTATTGTTATTGATTTAGCATTGGATTGTACTACTCCACACTGTACATGGGGAATAATGATGGTGAAAACCTTTTAATTACAGTAATTCAGTTATGGCCACATTAATCCACCATTAATTTACTGGAGGCCACATAGACGCCCCTTGGGGACACATTGAAGAATACAATCTTAATATTTTTCTTGCACTGTAAGTGGGAGATACTATGCTTTTACATGGCTGATTCCACTAGGAGCTTCTGCTTTTAATTTTCTGTCGTGTCCTTTTTGTGGCTACATTATCTTTATTTAATGTTTCATGGCCTAAATGAGTCCAGTCTTATCTGCCTCACCTGGTGGTAGCTGTTGTAGTCCATGTTTCCAGGCAAGAGGAAACCAGGTGCTAGGTACAGCTCCCCCTCCATCATCTCGGGCTTAACAAACTCCTCCAGGTATGTGCGACACAGACGCCGGTCCCAGTCGTCTGTGATGTGACCACCATACATGATCTCACCGAATAGGTAGCGCAAATCATCGTACGGCACCTGGGGATTACAGAGCACGGGGATGTTGTTTTGCTGGAAAGTGGCCTTTGGTGTTTAGCTGAGGTCACCCGTGTTCGGATTTCCAATTAAGATAACAAACAGCAGGCTTTGTAAAGAAACATGTGTACCTTTGGATTTGCCTCCAGATAGTTGTAGAGGACGTTGACAGAAATGGTGAGGTCTCCGGTGTTAAAGGGGTATGATCTGTTCCAACCTTGAGGACCAAATTTCCTCCTCTCTGCCACCACCGCATGGAAGTAGCAAAGGGCAAACAAAATACTCTTAAACTCATTCTCCCTTGCGCACATTTCCAGCGTATCCTGAAACGCAAAAGAACAAAAAGCGGCATGTTCAAAGGGCATCTCGAACTGTTCGCACTGGAGTTATATCTGCATGTTATGGGTAAAAAGTTGTGGCAGGTAGCCCTGTGATGTGCAATATTTTGTCAGATCCCAGCAGTGCTTCATGGTAAAAGAGACAATGAGAAGACTAGATGGCAATAAAACCAACGATGAGATTCCCTTTTTTAATTGTCACAACTTGTCAAGCGCTTTCAGCCTTCAACTATCTCATGGGCTCATTATTCAAGACAGGCAAATAAAAAAGTGGACATAAATGGCACTGTAATCTCAGGGGGGAGAGATAGTTAAATAAGCTTGCCAATAACCCCTATGGAAATAGGAAGGCTAAATTCTCTTTATTCTAACATGTGTCACCGAGTGCTCCGGTGAAGGCCTTTTCGCTTCCGCTACTGCAGTGCCCAGGGGAGCTGACTCTGACGATGCACGTGTAGATTGCACAAGCAGAGCGCAGGCTGACTACCACACTCACAAACACATGCACGCACCCTTTTGGAGATTTAGTTAGTATTCTGTATGGTACTCCTCTGCTCAACACAGCTGAAAGAGATGCATAGCCCCTCTATTCATGACCCGTGGACTGGAGAAAATCGGCATGCTGTCCGATCGCAGAGAGACAAAGACGCATAAACACATGTCGAAGTCCTCGCACATGCAAGGGAACACAAACTTTGATATTTATGATTTGACAACAGTTTCAAGATTAACATCTGGGTATGCAAGAGTCTGAAAAAGCTGTGTAGTCTGATACTGTTAAAATGATTTCATCATTTAAATGATTAGCTTAGACAAACAGTAAATTCACAACAGCTTAGTTGTACCACCGTGCTGATATTACTACTCTAGCAGAGGCTGTTTAAAAGCTGTGATGCTGTATGCATTTGCCAGCGAATAGACCAAAAGAAAAGAAATGTCACTTCTCTGCCTTTTGCCGTGTAGATGGGCCATTACTGAGAGTTAGCCAAATATTGATTAACTTTCACTGAGTACACATGATTGGAATATTCTCTCATCTTCCCCTCAGTGGACCTCCCTGTAGCTCTGCATAAGGCAGGGCTCACAAGCATGATGCTCTTATCAGACAGATACACATCGGCAAACTAAGGATCATGGAAATGGACCGGGAGGAAACTGAGCACTCAGGTAATGGTGCAAAGGAAGATGCATTAGCAGCAAAGCACAGAGGTAATGGTAAAGCTTAGATAGAGACTAAGAACTGATAAGGTAAAGTAAAGCTAGGAGAGGCCACTGTAGCACCCTGATCCATTCTAACTATGGGGCTGGAGAATAGTCTGGGTAAGTGATATTGTCTGGATGTGTTCCAATAACTCACACAAACATCAGCAAATGGACTTTGCTGAGGTCTGTGCTCAAGTAATCCCTCTTTCTCACAGCAGAATGTAACCAAACTTTTAGCGTTAGCATGTGCGATGATCACATCTGTCCTCTTCAGGTCAGAAGCAATTCCAGGGTGAGTGAAAGGTGAAGCTGCCATCTGCTCGCTGCAAGACTTCTGCAAATTGGCAACTTGATGAGAAATCAGGAACTGACATGTTTTGTTTCAACTGCCACTCACAGCTAAAAGGAAAATGAGCATTCAGAGGTAGGTAGCATGTAAAATCCTAGAGAATCAAGAGAATCCTCAAAAGAATAGCCTACTAAGATCCTGTGGAATGGGCACTTGAACTGCTACAAAAAAATAGCTTTCTTTTCCTTAGTTGTAACCTCATGCTGCACTAGCGGGTGTAACTAAAAAGTTAATTAATAAAATGGTCACAGATCTCTCAGCTTTCTTTGCCAAGTTTCAATCAAATCACATTTTCTTTCTCTCTACTGGTTTATGACCCAGATTTAAGCCAGAAATACTCACATTAAAAACACAGTATTACGATGCAGCCCTTTAAATCATTCCAGACACAGCACAAAGGAATCTTTCTTCATTCATTTCATTCTTATCATGTATGCTTATTTAGCTGAAGTAAAGTTAAACAGGTCTACATTTGGGGTGGCTGTATCTCAGGAGGTAGAGCAGGTCATCTACTGATTGTAAGGTTAGCGGTTTGATCCCTAGCTCCTCCAGTCTGCATGCCAAGTATCTGTGGGCAAGATACTAACCCCAAGCTGCTCTCCGATGCATCCATCAGAGTATGAATGTTAGCTAGGAAGCACTAAAAGCTTAGAAGAAAGTGATTGGGTGAATGTGGTATGTTGTATAAAGTGCTATATAAGAATCAGTCCAATTTTAATTGGCACATCCAGCTGCCCTACACCAACATTAGTCTTATCTAGCCTTCCTTTAGCTACTACCTTTGCTTCTCTGCTGTAAATGTGGATTTTTTAGGGTAACTATGCTTAAAACCACAGTCTGCTGCTTCTGAAATAAAAGTTCATAGAAAAAGAAGCTAAAGAAGATTTCACATAATTACACACAATGTAACCATATAAAAACCTTTTGTGCTAAGTTGCTTTCCAGTGGTGAAGCGTAGGTAGGTAATAAAGGTAGAGCAGGTATTAAACCTGTAAGTGTGTTACCTGGTTGAAGTTGTCGAGGGCCTTGTGCAGGTTTGCGTGCATGCCAGTAGGTGGTTCATTGGTGATCTTGATGGAGGTCTCCAGGATACCCTGGGGGATGATGTGGCCCTCGCGGGTTGATGAGGGCTCCGCACTAATAAACACTCTGAAATTTTCATTGCTTCCATCTCCGTACTGCTCCAGAAGTTTCTCAAGGGTGCCCAGCCAACGAGCCACGAGGTGGATGTTCTACAAGGGCAAAGCCTGCTGTTAATCTGGCTCATTTTTATGCAAATCAGTTTTGCTTTTTTAAGTGTAGAAAACGCAATCTACACGGAGGTGAAGACTACAAAAGTCTGGGCTTTAATGGAGTGTACACAATACTTTAATACTCTGCTTGATGCTAATGCATCAAATATTGCCTATTTATGTATATTTGTTGTAATAACAACTAGCAAAAGGACCAATTAATATGTTTCATATTCCTCTCGCTTCACCGTGACTTTGATGTGGCACCAAATTAAATGGTACATAGCACATGAAACCCATTTCTAGGTTGCTGACATTGAACGACCATTCTCTGGCTTTACTTTACCATGACGTTTCTGCAATATCATCGCTCGGTGCGGTGCGGGCAGCAGGGCTGACTTGTACTATCACACAAGCATGGATGAGCTCAATTTTCCATCTCAACTGTCCTGACACTTACAGGATATCCCGTGAATGATAAGGAGTCAGCCAAACCCCCCAGATCTCACCACGCAGCACTGCCCATTCCCTAAATCTAATTACAGCACTAATAACTCCAGTCATTAATTCATAAGCCTCTTTACTTTCTCATTTCCCTTTGCACTCCACATTTAATCTTCCTTACGATGGCTGAAGTTTCCAAACGATGGGACACAGAAGGGAGCGGAACGTCGATTTTAGGGGGAGTCATTGAAAAATACAGGAGAAGAAACTTTTACATTCTGTGAACAAGTGTCCAGAATGAGCTGGGAGCTGAGAAGGGGATAAGCTAGTTTTCTTCTCAGTGCCTTAGAGAATAATGAATGGTATACAAATTAAAAGTCTAAATTCAAGCACTTTTTCATCAAGCCAGAGTACAACTTTTCCTCTTGGCATGTAAATAGTTTGGCAATAAAGAGAGCCAACAGAAGAAGTGAGAGACTGCCTCAGAACTTGTCACTGTAATGAAACCATTCATCCTCTGGCTGCAAGGGGAAAGGAAGGGGGCGAAGAGACCGACAGACAAACAAACAAGACAGAGGGGCAGACGCGTTTTTATGGCTTTTTAATTAACTTTCAGGTGCGACATTTTTTGTTCCCTCAACGTCTTCTCGATAAGGGCCTCCCAGCCCTACGCTGATACTACATCAGAGAGTCACCTATTTACATAATAATATAAAAGTTGAATCCAAAACCCATTAGAAGACACCACTGGCAAGGTCTTTGATGCATTGCTACCAAACACAACCTGAGGGAAGGCACAATGGCACGTCCAACTGCACACGCTGGCTCACAGACAAGCAAACAGAAACACGAGCAGGTGCCCACACATAATCTTTCTATTTTACACGTAAAAAAAACCCTGTTGGTCAAGGAGCTGCAGCACTGCCGGGCTCCACACTGAGGAGGCGGCCCTGCGGTATCACAGCAGACTCTGAGTGACACTGGAACATCGTGAACAGGATGGAGGGACAAGCAGGACTGTCGACACACTGCAGGCACTGACAGCATGACACGCCCTTGAGACTAAATTTAAAAATAAAGGCATACATCCACCAATGCCAAAAGATACATATTTATTTAGTGTAGGGTTTGGAGGTCTTTAAAGGTTCATAAATGGTCTATTTTTATGCCACTGCTATTATACACTGTAGAGTAATTTGTAGAGGTCATGTGATATGTCCACAACTTGCAGAATGAGAATTCCTGCAAATGTACTTATTTCACCTGACACAAATGTTATTATGCTGCCTTTTTCCTGCAGGACAATTAAAGCTGCATATTAAACCTTATAAGAATTTGTCATCGTACAGGATCTGTATACCCATAACTACTGAAAAAAATGATCAATTTCTAGACATGGATTTCTATCTATGAAATCTTTGAAGGTGCAATATTCACCGGAAAAAACCCTTCTGCAGCCAGCAGCTCCTTCCAGTTTGCCACTGTATTGTAAAGACTACAAAATGTCACTTTAGATGTGTCACCCTTAACTTAAAAAAACATGCATGCATCATATTCTAAATGTAGCTGTAATTGTTTTTTATTTATTGCCATCTTTGTAAGACTTCATGACTGTAATATGAGAAATTTGTCATTGTGGGATTTATGAATCATTTCTTTCAGAAGTGAGGGGAGGACATCGTGATGAAATCGTTTCATCCAACTGTCTGCCCTCCAGAGACGTTTTTCTGTCACTAGCTCAAAATGGGTGGTTTTAAGATTAAAAGTGGCATTCGAAACAGACCAGCAAGTTCTGGCCACTCGATTTTGGCCTCCTGGCCAATGTGAGATCTTCAACTCCAATCTGCAAACACATACTCCCACCAAATGCATTGGACTGCTTTGAAGTTTCTGCTATTTTGTCTCTTGTGCCCATCTGAAAAGAAGATGCTGCTCTCCAATATAATTACCCAGCAGCAAAAGGGAATCTGCCATTAACATGATCCTGGACTGATGGAGCCAGGCTTAATAAAGGTGGAGTGGTGAATAGGTAGGAGGAGAACTGAGACAAGAAGGTCAAAGAGGGGGAATGAAGAGATAGCAGGTTAGCAGGAAAAGTGGGAGGATTGATAGGATGTTAGATGTGGTGGAGAAAATGATAAAACCAAAGTATCAAAGTTACTTCACAGAATGAGAGAGTGGGCAGAGGAATAGAAAAGAGAAGATGGAGAAGATACGGATGGTTTAAGCAGGAGATAAATGGGAATATGTTACCTCCCCTCCCCTCCCTTCCCCTCCCCTCTTTTTTTCTTTCCCTCCCTGGCCAGTACCATAGGGGTGGCACTTGGTAGGCAGACAAACAGACAGATAAAGCGAGTAGGAGGTTTGTTGCCAGGGGGACAAGGCCTTTTTAAGCGTATCGATCGGGATTCTTATGCAAAGGTAATTAAACAACTGCTTGTCTGTGCTATCCTGGGTCTGGAGAGGAGAGTGATGCTGTCGCAACCTTCTCTCTCTTTTTTTGAAATCCAACAAGCTGTGTGAATTAAAAGAAATGGGTGTCCCACAGTGCCTGGTCTGTGGTTCATATCTGTCGATACTTCACATTAGAATTCCACCAAGGTTTCCACTTAAAATGCAAAAGCCAGCCTTGCCCTCCAGATAAGAGGAGAACAGACACCGTGGCTGTAGATATTGTACTGTATAATGCCGTGGCCCTTTCAGTTAGGAAATTTCCCTCGAAAATTAAATTCGCTTTTCCACAGAGACGAACCTTGGAGGAAAGCAAACATCCCACTGAGTATGCAATGAAAAACAAAGTGATAATGTGCCTCATTCAGAACACGTACAGATAAAGGAAATGCCACATAAAATCACCCCTTGAATAGAAAATCCTTGACATAAATGAACCCTGTATTCAATTTCCAAAGAGTGTTTGTTTCAGTTTTCCGAGTGCCTACAGCATTGTATATATTACATTTGATAACAGACATATTTTTTTGTAATTTGGCACGTTTTATGTGATGTGGATGGGTTTACCACATGGGACAACTCAGTGAAAGACAAAATGTTCTAACAATTATAATGAATTGTCATTTTATACCTTTTGTGTTAGTGTTCAAACACCACAAACTATAATTGGATCTACTTGATATGATTAAATGGTAAATGGCCTGCATTTGTATAGCACTTTTCTAGTCCATAGGACCCCAAAGCGCTTTACAGTACATTCAGTCATTCACCCATTCACACACACATTCACACACTGGCGATAGCAAGCTACATTGTAGCCACAGCCACCCTGGGCGCACTGACAGAGGCGAGGCTGCCGGACACAGGCGCCACCGGGCCCTCTGACCACCACCAGTGATTGTTGCAATAATCTTCAGAAAACATATTGGTTGGAGTGTGAACTCACTGAATTTGTGTTGATACTCATATTTACAAATAACATCACAGTCCCTATTTCAAAAGTATATTTGCTGTACCTGTAATATGACCCAATGGCCGTTTTTAGCTGCCAAGTTGAGGGCTTGTTCAGCGATAACTTCCTGACCTTGACCCAGAGAGACATTATGGAGGTTTTTGTTGTCAAATGTGTAGCCCAGCTTCCTCCCTGAAAGAAAAAAAAGTAATTGTTTCAATAAAACTTTGGTTGCAGAAACAGTTGCAAAGACTAAAATGATAAATGCAGTCTATTGAACTGGACTGCTATTTGCTAGTCTATTAAACTCCATTTAGCATCCATCTGCATCTTTACTACCTCTCTGCACTACAGAGAGGTAGCTCTGAAATGTGCTTAGCCTAGATTAGCAAAATAATGGTACAGACCAAGCTCTGATTAACTGTTAAAGCCAAGAAAGTAATAAACAAACTGTGTTATTTATATGTTTAATATCTTATTAGTCTCCTCTTAAAAGTAATGCTAGATGTCTCTTTTAGTTCCAATCGATGCTAATTGAGGCTAAATGTTGCAAAACTAAAAGCGATCAGTTTGAAAACCAAAATTTCACACAGAACCTCGCACAGAAAACAGAAACACAAAAACAGAAACACAGTGAAAAACAGTGGGTGAAGTCCATTTTTAAATGTACAGTCTATGACTGAGCGTCACAAATGGTTCTTAGGTGGGAGTCACAAATCACTAAGTGTGATAAACAGTATTATAATCAGTATTAAGAGTAGTGATCTAGTTGCTCACTTATTCAAATGTAATCTAACTGCATAGCTTAGAAAAATATGAACAAGCTACATAGTTATTGGATATGAATCTGTGTAATGAACTGAATAAAATGACTCAATTCCACAATATCTCCTCCTCTGGCTAAAGCACTATCCATGCCTTGGACGCAGGCTAAACTAACTAATATGCACTTTAAATCCTAATCATTAGATGAGTCAGCTTTAGTTCCCCACTTTAAGCCTTCTGGTTAAAATTTCACACAAACACTGGAGTGATTTGTGCTCAGTTTGTTAGAAATCAAACTTGTGAAATGTTTGTTTCGGAGCCATTAGTGCGCTTCAGACCAAACAAAAATCACATAATCTGTCTAATGAAAATCTCACCAAAGCCTAATATCTAAGAAACCCACAGACACAAATATAATGGGGAAAAAACATGTTCTGCTGCTTTTCATCAGCACAGGAGCAGCTGGTTACCTTTAACTTTGATGTGATTGGCTATGGTCAGGATGAGGGTGTTGCTAATCAATAATCAGAGCCCTTAGAGGCAATTTCAGCAGGAGTGCTATTTGGTATGGTATTAGGAGAGGATGGAGGATTTTACAGGGGGTTTCTGAGCCTATAGTAGCTCCATGGTTGATTTAACCACCTGGCGATGCCTATAAAAATGAAGCATCTAAAAATAGTCACAAATAATGCAGTGTGTTGGGCATAAACCAACACTTCAACACGCTGAAATGGGTCTGTGTGATAAATTAATCCGAGGATAAAAGGATGACAAAGGAGAAACTGAAACCCAAGTAAGGCAAAACAAACAAAACAACAAAAACCCTAACAAATCATTCATTACTTGAATGCAAAAATGCCGATGCATATGCTTGGGTAGAAGAGAAATAATGAGGAAATCTGTTCCAGTTAATTGAAACAATTCCTGCAATCTGAATATTTCATACAGCTGATTTCAAATACCCAAAAACTGAATTAATGCCTAGGTCAGAACAAAAGCTTCAACTTTTTCCATATTTCTAGTAAAAATCATCTCGCCACCCATTATTCATAAAGGAATGTAAAGTAACTCTAAAACCAATGACATTTACTTTCTGTTGCCCCTAATACACCAGTGGTGTCATCTCACATATTTCTGACCTTTAGTATAATCCTTTCAGTCTATCCAGAGCTGGTTGTGCATCGGCAGTGATGGCTGATATTACAGCAGATACACATTACAAATGTGTTGTTCTGACTGATAATCCTATGCAACAGAACTAAAATGAAATCATGCATGCAGGTAGACAAGGCATTTCCTCTTAATAACTAACCCAAAACCCTACACAGCTAAAAGAAACGATAGACTGGCAATGTGTTCGCTCTTATAAAAATCCTGAACACACTTTTAAGCAGGATTTAAAAGCTTTTTTAAAGATAAAACAAGCAGAAGCCTTACCATGTTTTTCCACATCCTTCAAAGGGTCAACTCCGGGAGAGAGGATGAAGAACATGGGCGTAGCTGGACCTGACTCTTCAAAGGAGACGGCAAAGTCCAGTGATCTGCCAATCACATACTTGCTTCCCAGTTTCTCCTCTACAAAGTCTCTGTAAAGGAGAGTGTGACTCAGTTCTCCTTAAGACTTTATTATCTTTGACAACAAGCTGAAGAACTTGAAGAACTGGAATTGTCTGTATTACAGTGCATTAGACAGACAGCTGCTTCAAAACTATAAACTCTAGTCACGACTCAGCTGTCAGTAGCTCTTTTCACCCTCTCCGGATTAAATGCTTTGGTCTTTCAAACATTATGCTTTTCTTGCTTCAGTTTCAACCAAATCACAGTCTTAAATAAATCAAGAATTCACTTTTTAACAAAATATATTTTGTACATATGTTGTATTTTGTCCTATAACCTTAGTTCCGCCTCCACTTAAGGTTTCTGAAAATACAAACATACATGTGCAGAACCGATAGTGAAGAAATGAAAACACAGAAAGCAGCAAAATGTGAATTCTGTGTATTTGTTCTGCAGTGTGCCAATAAGTTGTCCAGCTGTTGCGCATTGACCACAACTCCAAGAATTTCCTGGCAGATGTGGAGACCTTTGCAGTTCTAAACTCCACCATTTGCTCTACTTTTAGCTCTCTTTTGGTCTCCACCTTGGAAAGCCAACATGATGTCATCCATCTCATATTTTTTAAAACCCGACATTGTGAGTGCAGGGTAGAACTAACTATGAAACTGTGTGACACAGCATGCTGAATAATTAAGCTACATCTAGAAGCTACATCCATATTTTGTAATCAGTCTGGGTTTTAACCATCTAAAGCTGCAGCACATTAAAAACAAATTCATGAACTCTGAGATGTTAAATTGCAATGTGGTGCTGGTTATTATACTGCCAGTCTTAACAAATTACCAAGAGTGATAAACTGCATTATAATGTATTATGAGTAGTGATCTAGCTGTTCACTTATTCATTTCAAAATTAATGTAATCGCATTGCTTATAAAAAAATATGAACAAGCTACATAGTTATTGGCTACAGGTATGAATCTGCGTAATGAACTGAGCAAAATGACTCAGTTCCTCCTCTCGCTAAAGAACTATGGACACAGATTAAACCAAGCACAATCTTCATAAGACTCGTAATATGCACTTTAAATCACAATCATTAGATGAGTCAGCTTTAATTCCCCACTTTTAGCCTTCTGGTTAAAATTTCACTCACATACTGGAGTGATTTGTGCCCAGTTTATTAGAAATCGAACTTGTGAAATGTTTGTTTCGGAGCCATTAGTGCCCTTCAGACCAAACAAAAAACCACATAATCTGTTTAATTAATATCTCCAAAGCCTAATATCTAAGAAACCCCACAGACACAGGCATCTTAATAGAACTAAAATACTGCATCTCACACCTAATGTATGTTAATTCAGAGTGTAACTGGGGTCTGGATTTGGTACAAGTGGACACAGACGTTCTCTTTTAATACTTAGGTTTGATGATTGTCCCTGAAAATCTGTGTGACTCAGTCAACTGTCATCTCAGGATAGAAGCCAAAGGTTCTGTTGTTCAAC
This sequence comes from Aulonocara sp. 'chitande type north' Nkhata Bay, assembly GCF_057382095.1. Taxonomy (NCBI): domain Eukaryota; kingdom Metazoa; phylum Chordata; class Actinopteri; order Cichliformes; family Cichlidae; genus Aulonocara; species Aulonocara sp. 'chitande type north' Nkhata Bay. Next base: position 1,133,624 of record NC_141351.1, read on the forward strand.
TTTTTTACCTTTTCAGTAACCAGAACAGGTCAAGTAGGAGCTTTCACAGATCACAGAGCAAAGGGAAATGATACCACCTCTTACCTGACAGCGTACGTCATGCGGTCAGGCCTCAGGGCTCTCATAATGCACAGTCTCTGGAGTGAGCTTTTGCTCTTCCATTCCTGTGGGAATTTCTCTTTTTCCGGACACTCGGACTCTACAAACTTCTTCCAGCGTTTGGCTGAGCCTTCAATGTCTCTGTCCAGGTTTCTGAACTCCTCCATAGAGCAAAGAGCCTGGAGGTTTTGGAAAAGAAATAGGATTTGTGGAGTGAAACATAGTGCATGTTGTTAAAAGAGCTGCTGCACTGCGATCAATGATACACATTAAAGTTCTTGACCAGAGATATTTTTCACAATGCACAGGTAAAAAAAAAAAAAAAAAGAGAGTCTGTTTGCAAAATATGGAGAGTCATAAAAAAACAGAATGCTTATCTTTCCTCATGTCCTTATAAATAATATTTATTCAAACAGAAATGCTGAGTAAACACAAAGCTTTCATAACGGGACAGGGGGTAGGGGAGCACTAAATATGCATCTCTTGCAGAACCAGTGAGGGCTTCATTGTGATGTCCCAGATGACAGACACCTCATCTCATCTGCAGAGAACAGCAGTGTCACGCAGTGCAGCCTCAAGCAGCTCTGCTGTCTCCCGCACTGTGCAAACTATGAGCAGGATGCTGAAATCTTCTCTCAGCAGAGACACAGAATACAAGGTGTCAAGGCAAAAACATCCCGTGTCACTCTATGAAACCAACCCCTCGACACAAGCCATGAGGGGAAGACATAGAGCAGAGTGAGAAGGAGCGGCTCGGCACACATCACCTTCACTGTGACTCAGTTTAATTACTACAGGTGGTTGGCGACCGATCAGCCCCAGTGTAATGAGAAACACTGGGTCCCGAGGGATTCCAGCTCTGCTAATATCATCAACTGGGGCAAGCAATCAGAGGACGTTATCCTCCTTTAAATCTTTCCAACTGATTATGTTTCCAACTACGATAAGAAAAATCAAGTGACAGAATTTGATTAGCAGGGACTTAAACATCCACAGCAGGTTGAGAGCAGTTACAGAAAGGCCATCTCTTAATCCTCAGAGGGGTTTTAGGTTAAGTTAATATTGAAGGCGATATAGAGTGAAATATTCATGAGCACGAGGGGCTAAAAGACATGCTGCAGTTAGGGTTTACCTTGCTGTTAAACTCATCTGACAAGATAAGAAACCTCTGCTGTCCACAGCACTGCGTTCTCTGAGACACAAACAGAGAGACTGAGTTTTTCTTCTAGCACCCTTCAATGTTAGAATCTAGCAGGGTCACAGAGCACAGTGGGACCCTGGAGACTGCATGCTGTCAGACTGGAGTTTTGGGTGATACAGAGATATACACTCCAATTATGTGCATTCACTTTAGTGCTTACTTGTTGGGAAAATCCACTGTACATACTGCGCACTGTGTGGAGCCGATAAAGGAACCGGAAGATATTAGCCTTGAATCTCGCAGATGACAAGGTGGAGGACAACAAAATTTAGAAAGAAATAGAGGTGAATTATTTTTTATTATCTTTTAGAGATTTCAACATATAGGATGGAATTCGAAAAATAGGGCTGATCTACAAGTTATTGCATCTTTATGAAGTTCAAGACGGAGCTCTAGCTTTCTGAAAGAACAGCTTATTTTGATGAATTCATCAAATTCACACTTCACAGTGTAGCTTTGTACCATTACAGCCAAGAAGGTCTAAGGAACTTGGAAAGAAAAGCATCTGGGCTTCTTTAAGTTGCTTGAAGACGTTTCACCTCTCATCCGAGAAGCTTCTTCAGTTCTAAGGTCAAATGGTGGAGAGTCCCAGACTTTCCCCCCAAAAGGGACATGGATCCCCCTAATGATCCTCTACCTAATCACGTGAGCCAAGGAGTGAAAAAAATATTTATTTTAAGAGAAATAAATAATATATTTATTTAAAAACCCTATCATGTGATTTCCAGAGATCAAAAGGCCTATTGTGACCTACTCCCATTTTCACACCTTGGCTCACGTGATTAGGTAAAGGATCATTAGGGGGTCCATGTCCCTCTCGGGGGGACATTCCTATAGGGCTTAAATCTGGGAGTCTCCACCATTTGACCTTAGAACTGAAGAAGCTTCTCGGATGAGAGGTAAAAAGTCTTCAAGCAACTGAAAGAAGTCCAGACACTTTTCTTTCCAAGCTCCTTAGACTACGATGACCTGGATGACGGAGACCCTTCACAGACCTACAGCCAAGAAGGTTTCTACTGTTGAAAGTTTGAATATTATCTGGAATTTCACAGGGAGCCAGTGAAGTTCCTGAAGAACAGGGGTGATGTGCTGGTAGGAGGGGGTTCTGGTGATAATGCGAGCAGCAAAGTTCTGAACCAGTTGAAGCTTATGGAGGGATTTTTGGGGGAGACCATGCAGAAGAGAATTGCAGTAGTCAATACGAGAGGTAACAAGACTGTGGACAAGAATGGACGTAGACTGGGTGGAAAGAGAAGGAAGCAATCTGTTAATGTTACGTAGATGGAAGTAGGCAGAACGGGTGACATTACTGATGTGAGATTTATAGGAAAGTGAACTGTCTAGGATGACACCAAGGCTCTTAACCTGAGGAGAAGGGAAAACTGTGGAGTTATCGATGGTGAGTTAGAAATGGTTCACCTTCAAAAGGTTGGATTTGGTGCCAATAAGGAGGATCTCAGTTTTATCCTCATTGAGCTTTAGATTAGAGGTAAACCAGGATTTTAACTCGGATAGACATTCTGAAAGGGAAGAAGGTGGGAGGGAGGAATCGGGTTTGCAAGAGAGATATAACTGGGTGTCATCAGCAAAACAGTGAAACTGAAGATCAACTTTGCAGAAAATGGTACCTAGAGGGAGGATGTATATTATGAAGAGGGCCTAAAACTGAGCCTTGAGGTACACCAGATGTGACGGGGAATAGACGAGAGCGGAATGATCTTAGTTGAATAAACTGGGAACGGTCAAGGAGATATGATTGAAACCAGGCGAGGGGTGTGTCAGAGATGCGAGAGAGGAAAGTCTGCTTAGAAGTACAGAGTGAGAAATGGTGTCGAAGGCTGAACTCAGATCTAAAAGGACGAGAATGGTGAAAAGACCAGAGTCAGCTCCGATAAGAAGATCGTTAGTGACTTTAAGTAAAGCAGTTTCTGTACTGTGACATGAGCGAAAACCAGATTGAAATCTCTCGTAGATATTATTATTAACCAGGTGTAAATGCAGTTGAGCTGCAACCACTTTTTCGAGTAGTAAAAAGCATACTGGAAAATGAAAACATATTAGGGTGATTACAGACTATGAATGAAATTTTGTAATTTCAGTAACGTAGTGGAAAAAGCAAAGAAAACAAAATATAGATGGAAAAATATGGTCAGATGTTGTCACACCGGCATTTAAGGAGTCCAAGAAAGGACTGAGTATAGGCTGCACAACTAAGGGTGCAATCCATTCGCGCGTATTCCAGGAATCCTCCAGGCTTTTCAACAAGTAGAGACCGAAAGGTTCGGAAAATCAAAATTGCTTTTAAATATCTTTGGGCCACCAAAAGTTACAGGAGTCCCCTACAAACACAGAATGATAATGATTACTAGTAAAAACACAAACTTGTTTTCATCAAGGACCTCCAATTTTACAAGAGTTTCATATAATGCAAAGTCAGCACGTTTCTTAGCCACAGACTGAAAAAAAAACACAAAAAACAAAACCATGAAGATAGCTACGGAAAAAAGGTTAAAGTCTGGGACTGGGCTTAATTATTTCTGAGAAACAGAACAAAAGTGTTCGTAAGTGAAAAAAAATTACCTTTGATGCGAGTCTGAATAAGAACACACTGATAAATCAAATATGTATCCATATATAACTATATTTCTCTCTCTGTGTTAATGTTTTAATGGTATATACTGGGGGAAATAATTATTTGATCCCAGACGGGTCTGTATATGTGCCTTAAGCCAGGGGACCTTGAGGCCACTGCAAAATTTCAATAATTTACAGCGTGTGTTACCAATAGTGTTCTTAGCGACTGTGGTCCCAACTGCCTTCAGATCATTAACAAGCTCCTCCCATGTTTGGGGCTGATCCACCACCTTTCTTGTGATCATCCACACTCCATGGAAGATTGATGCATATTATATATTGTATTTCTTTCATTTTTGAATAATTGCACCAACAGCCTCTCACAAAGCTTCTTGCTGATGCTCTAGTACCCTATTCCAGCCTTGTGCAGATCTACAGTCTTGTCCTTGATGTCCTTCGACAGCTCTTTGATCTTGACCATGATGGTGGAGAGGTTGGAATGGAAGAAAATGATTCTGTGGACAGGTGTGCTTTATACACATAAGAAGTTCAGATCAGGAGTATCTGTGATTGATTGTAATCTGTGAACCACATGGGCGCACAGGCAATCTGTGGGAACCAGACTTCTGGATGGGTCATAGAGTAGTCAGTTTCTAATTTTTGTGTAATGTGTTTTTTCCTGATTTATGGTTGAGATCCTTCTGTCTTCATTTAAACAAAACTACCATAAAAATTAGAGATTGTTGATTTTCTTGTAAGTGAGCAAATGTACAAATTCAGCATTAGATCAAATAATTATTTCCCCAACTATACATGTTACACACAACGTGTTTTTAATTTTAAAAAATGGTTGAAAATGAGGGACAGTTAACTCACAGAGGTGGAGGAAATCTTTGACACAGGAAGTTTAGCCATTTTGTGTGTATGTGTGTGTGTGTGTGTGTGTGTGTGTGTGTGTGTGTGTGTGTGTTGGGACAGTTACTTTAAGACACAACATCACATATCTCTGGTTTGCTCAGGGACTGTGAAAAAAAGATCGAGTTGTGCCCTTTCACGCAGCCTCTTTTCATACCTTGATCCCCCCCCAGGAGTGGTTAGATAGGAACTCCACTGGTGATGTTACACCTGGTTGGACAGGGTACCTCAGGAGGAAGTCTAGCTCTACAGGGTTTATATCTTTATTCATCAGGAGTATCTGGGCACAAAACAAACAGGAATAACTTTACAATGATGCGTTTTCGGTACAGAGCACATCTCCTTTCTACTTGATTAAACCCAAACAGGGCCGCCGGTCTCCGGAGAAGCCTGTTCAGCAGCAAACGTGTGCTCAAAAACAAACCGTGCAGAGGATGAAACCGGATGCACCTTCCTACCTGGAAAGCGAGCTGAGCGATGTATGTGAGCTTGTCACACTCAAATAGGCCTCTGGTGGTGTACTGGAAGACTGAGGAGGTGATGCTGTCAATTAGGTTGGACACCCGCCGCTTTAGACCTTCTGCAGGCTCAGCCTTCAGAACTGCTTTCTGGAAGACCACACTAAACGCCTGAGGACGCACAGGAGCAGGTACAATACAGAAACAGTGTCTGACATCAAAGTGTTAAAAGCACAAGAATAACAGTACTGTTAGATACAAACTCATAAGGTAATCCAATAAAGCAAATGATAACCCAGCAATTGGATTGTGTTCATACTGATCTTTAAGTATAAATTAGATATCATCAGTCTTTGTCATTTACAGCTGACTTGATGGATATGATGCAGTGTTCTAAGAATGAACTGATCAATACTACTTTGGCTCTATAAGGAAAGCCGACAGCTGTAATTGATTACAACGTTTATGTATGTATAAATATTTTATCAATGTGGTAAGCTTGAATGAAAAACTTTAATGGACATAGACAATTTTAAATTATTTCTAAACACAAAAATAAACAAAATAAAAATCTTTTGCAATGGACCTCATTAATAAGTAGGATGTTTTCAAAATCTGGTCATCTGTGCTACAGAGCTCCAATTTTTTAATTACAGCTCAAAGCTCTTTTTGCTATAAGGTAAAGACCCTAAAGTATTAGCTAGAAAAACCCAACAACCAGATAAATATCAAAGAGGCAAAAAAAATCATAGAGAGACAAGGACAAAGCAAAGTGAGAGTAGACAGTTAATAACATGCAGAAATAGCACATAAACATATACCACATAAGGAGTGAAAGGTTCTCAGTGCATTGTGATCGCACAGCAACCTGAGCCTATAGCACTAAGGGACGTTCATTGTTTTAGGGAGCTTTTCTAACTTTCTAATAATTGTTGCTGCACTGGATCTGACTTCTGATTCCAATATCACGTCATACTGTGATCCTTCAACATACTGAACCATGCAGAGTTTGAAGTACTGGAGAAACAGTTTGTTTGCACTTTTTGCAGCGACTCTAAAATAACTTATTACCACAGAAATACAATAATTGTCCTCTTTCACTGTAGGAAATGTGCTGTCATTTCTGTTCATTTAGCAGATTCACACTTAGCTCTGAGGTTGTATACAGAACACATATTATAATGTATTTCATTTCATTCACAAGGTCAAAGGTACATAAACACTGAATGTGTTTTCATTTTATTATGTTGGGAAATAAGACGGGCCGAGGCAACTACCTGCGGAGTCGGAAGAGATTGCAAATAATATCTCAGGCTGCCTTCTCTCAGCACTGCCTGGCTGACAATATGAAAGACATTATGCTCTACATAACCACATTAGGGAGCCACAAACACAATAAAAGCAGGGCAAAGAGCATAAAACACGGTGAGCAAATGGAAGGAGGAGGGAAACAACAGAGAAGTGAGTGTAAAGAAGGGTCTCACTGGGGGCCCATGACAAGGGTCGGTAACATGGTGGGTCAATAGACAGGGTACCTTTAGAGAGAACTGATACATGGGGTGGATTTTATTGAGGTCGTTCATTGTGAAGTACAATAAGGAAGCCCGTGCTGCTGCTGGTCGGAAGTGCTCTCGAGCCTCATTGATTTTGGTCTCTGTCACCTTGGCTTCTTTTACCTGCAGTAAAGTAGTGCAAACGGAATCACACTCATATACATCAGCACAGACGAGGATATACTCAAGGTCCATCAATCAGTTAATGATGAACTTGTGCACAATCCAATAAAACATACTCCAGTGAAGAGCAGTCCTGTTGCAATTTCACGCTTCAAAATGTCCTCACATTCTGTGGATCATGACAATCATGCTTTTTTTTTGTTTTAATAACCAGCAAACGCCTGTGCAATTATGTTAAGGATGAACATCTGCAAAGGAAGCGCTCATCTCCTCACAGACAGAAGGCACACTCTAAGATTAAAAAAAACACAGAGCTTTTAAGAAGTGCTCTAAACTAATTCATCTTTGGCAGACATCATACGCTGAGCTGATGTGATCTTGTAATTTGACCACAAGAAATAAAGAAACAAAGCAAGGGAAGCAGAGCTGAGAGTATGGCAACACTTTAGGTGACAGTTATTCTGCACCTGCAAATGGGAATTATTGAAGAAGTACAGTCTAAAAAGGATACTGCATTCTACATTTCATTTAGGATAACATTAGAAACAAACTGCACTGATGCAAAAGTGTGCAGAGACAGGTTGGCAGATGCAATCAGGCAACATGCTCTGTGGACTATGATGTTCATAGATGAAATGGAACCTGGGGAGGTAGAGGTATGCTTCTGTTTGAATGAAAATCAAACAAGCAAGACAGACTACATGGGTCAAGTACAGAGAGTGCACAAGAGATGTGAAGAAGAGAGTACACAAGTTTCAGGTGTGATTTGCAACAGAAGGAAGGAGCAAGAGCGAAAGAGAAGTTTTACAAGATGGTAGTGAGAACTGCTATTATGCATGGAGACAGCGGCACTGACAGGACGCCGACGCGGCACCGTTGAAGATATTAGGAGTTTTATTAGGAGCAAGCAGGATGAACAAGATTAGAAATGAGTACATGAGAGGAACAGTTTAGGTTGAACAGTTAGACAGCCAATGTTGAGGTGGTCTGAACGTGAGCAGAGGAGGGATAGTGGACAAGGGATGTTGAAGATGGAGTTGCCAGGCAGTAGGAAAAGAGGAAGACTTCAGATGGTGTCAATGGTAAGTGCTCTAACGAGAGCTTGTAGTCAGTAGTAACACTGTCACTTGAAGGCTGTGATCTAAAGTGTGAGAAAAGATTAAAGCAAATAGAAGACAAAAACCTTTTCTTCGATCTCAGCAGCTGTGCGTTTGGTTGTCTCCAAGTTTTCCACCAGCTCCGTGTCACTGAGGAAATTTCCTGAAGCTGAAGACAAACGGGATAGCAAGTTGTCCTCCAACGTCTTCAGAGTAATCTTAAAGTCGTTCTGTTGCTTCGTCAGGTCAAACTTTAAACAGAAAAAAAAGAACCTCAAAGACAGAACTAATCAATACAGTCTGCATCAGTTGTCCGGACACATGGAGGGGGTTTTCTGGGATGGATTAACCAGTTTCTGTTTGGTTGCCGACATCAAACTTTTTCAGAGTCACCTAACCCTTGGTGTGATGAGGCCGTCGATTTGAATAAGATGGGAGGGCGCTTTGATGGGGAATTACACACACATCTTTTCTGAATGAGCTTTTACGAGATGCCGTGTTTACAATTATGTACCAATGCAGGCATCATGCAGTGCAATAATGGGGTTATTACCTCCCCAAATGCATTAGAGCAGTCCGTCTTCTAACAAAGCTTTCAATCTAGCAGGTTTTTCTTTTTTTTTTTGGTTTTGGCTTAAAAAAATTACCTGAGAGAAACTTTCACTTTTTTTCAAAGCCTGGTGTTTGACAGGAGAACAAAGTAGACAGAGCGTCATCCTGCCCTGTCCTTCATTATATTCTGTTGCAGCTCCTTGTTTCTGCCCGTTCATGACTTTGCTTTATTGAAGTTTCCCTTAATAGAAGCCTCTGCGACCTTTGAATTGTTGTAATTACTGGAGGGGTGGGCTGTTGTGAGATTTGCCTACTTGGAGGGTTGTCGGGGACGGATAATAGCACAGGGGTTTTTTGAGTGGCGTGGTCCCTGACAGGCGGCTGGTAATACGTTTCTGGCAGTGCTGTTTCTGCCCACGTGTAATCACAGAAGATGCTGATGGGGTGGGGGTGGAACTGTTCCTCCTCCCTCTGGCAAAACTCACACATGACAAAAGACGTACTTGGCTTCGATCGCGCCAGGGGAGCAGATAGTTTAAGAGATCACAATGCTTAATTGTTCTCTTTATGACAGTATTTCCTACTGCTGTGATGAGAGGTATTTCACACCATTGTTAGAACTAATTGAGCCTCTGTTTTGTTGAATCCCAGATGCTTTAAATTGTATGTTATTACCAACTCTGTAGCAGAAAAGTTGCACACAGAGAATGAATCGTGGCATTTTAAGGAAAAACCTTAATGTGTGTGTGGTTGGAAAAGAAAAGAAAAAAGCCTGGTTTGAGTGGTAGACATTTAACTGGAGTGACTCAACTGTGACCTTCTACTTGCCTGCACTCTCTGCTCTTGCGGGGAAAAGCTATCCAAGCTAAAACATTCCCAACTGGATCCAGTAATGAGTCAGTTTTTAACGATTAGCTTTCCTCTGGCACATTGTACTTGTAATTACCCTTGCTTTGGAAAAACAAACAATTAACCAGTCAGCAGAACACTCTAATTGGGATTAAAATAAGATATTACATCTATCATTTTTTTAGGCAAATGATTAGCGAGAGCCAGCAAGCAGCCCTGTTAAGGTAATTTAAGAAGTGGAGCATTTTAGCTCTCATTAATACCGAAAGGCCTGCGCCGGAGCGAATACGCAAGCATGCACACATGTGCACACAAACACACTTGCATGTGCTTAGGGAGGACCAGACGACGTAGTTATTGTGGTAAAAGGTTGTAGACTCATCCCCCTGTGCACTCTCCAAAAAGGCAACTTGACATTTTAAGCTCCTTAGCTCCATCTTTGGCTTTGCTTAAATGAGAGCGCTTTCACCCAGCAGTCATCTTACGGCTCAGTAGCAACGCTAACCTCATTAAAGGTATAATGGCACAGAGTCATTCGAAGAATATAAACAGGTACAGCCAATTTGCACTCCCTCATCAATCTGATGATTGTTATCACTCCGGGTTGTTTACTGACAACAAAGAGCCATTCAGCACTTCATTCTGTCGGCCACGTTTTGATAGGAGGGGGTTCGGGAGTGAACACAGCCAGCAACAGCTCACCCCCACCCTCACCCCAACCACCACCCACCTTCAACTTTCAGCGTTAATTAAAATGATAAGTGAGCTCTAGATCTTGTTTTTTTTTGTCATCCTCCAGTCTCAGTGAAATGCTAATTAAACAAGCTTCATTAAATCAAACTTTATTTCTTCTCGATTGGATTTTGCTGAGGGGGCATAAGGCTTAAAATAACTCTGGCATTTTGGCTTTTTTAACTTCTCTTTTCCCATTTTCATTTATTAAAAATGCTGATTTGACTTTGGATGGAAGCCCACAGGTTGGAGTAAAGAGCTGCCCACGGAGACCCAACACAAACAAAGGCACCTCAAGAAACCATCAAAATGCAAATAGGATTGTGTTAGAGTAAATCTGCCTCACCCATTAACAGAGTTCCAACAGTATCTTCCGTTCTGATCTCTCTGAGTCGCTGCCGTCAGCTACACTTGTACTCAAGAAGGAATTTCTTATTTCCCCTTCACTCCTCAACTAACAAGAGCTGCATTTAAGGAACAGTGAAAGTGTGTCAATGTGTCGTCTAATTACTGTGGTACAGTAACGCTATCGGCCAATCAGTTTCAAGCAGCTGATATGCACTGCAGCTTTGATCAAGTGAATTTTGGGTTAAATATAAACATCAGCCCATACTATGGATATTGGAACTAAGAGCTGCTCATTACTTCTCAAAAGTTGTCTACAGAGCTGCCAGCAACTTGCAGTAAATTGCTCACAGTACTGAGTACTGAGCCGGACAGCTGCAGCTGCTGATCAACAGAGTGGAACAGCAGCTTTCTAATCCTTGCTGCCTGAAATAGAATAGCTCTACAGAACAAAGGCAGCCATTTACATTAAAAAGGGAAATACACCTTAAAGCGTCGTCTATCTGCATCTCCCTTGATTTTGGAGATGTGTGAACATAAATGAGGCTACCAAAGTAAAACGCTTAAAAAAGCTTAAAGCTCCTTACAGGGAGCATCAAGACAGGATTACATAATTCTCAAAGTTTGGTGATAAACGGCAGCACGTCAAAGGAACAGTACCCAGGGTGACTGCAACACAATGGTGAATTAGCACATGTCAGTGCTTCAAAAGTGAATAGGATTTTTTGATTTAGGATTAACTGTTTAGCTGGGCAGTGCTTCAAGGGCTTTTTCTGATATTGTCTATCATCAAATGATTTAAGATGGTAGCTTGAGCTTATGAAAGCATTTATTTCTGTTTGACCTTGCATCAAAGCAATGTTTCCAGCAATGAAAAGACTGTTTTACTCAAACAAAAGGTGAAAATCAAAGAAAGAAAAGGAAAGCGTGAGGTCACATAAAATGATTACTGTTTTGTAATGTCTTTAGGATCAATGTTTGCATAAAAGGTGACAGTCTGCACCGTTTCAATAGGAGCAGAGAACAGTGTGATAGGCTCAATGTGATGCTCACTATACGATAAAATATCTGCCACTGTCGGAGTCAAAGCAGGCTTTACATCTGACCATTACAGCCATATCTCTTTGATGTGTCAGCAATTTACATGATTTTTCCTATATACAGCAAACAGATTGAATAACTGCATGTATTACAAAGGGTTGGCTTGAAGTGTGGGTCAGCTCCCTTTTCTGGTTACATGGAACATGACTTTGCAGTTTTGGTGCAATCATAGTTCAACTCAACTGATCTTTTCCACAATAAAAAGGATATTTTTTATTCGTGGAAAAGATCTCTGTTAAAGTAATTGTCGAATCAAGTTTAGTAATAGTTAATTCAAAACAAACCCACATCTGCAACCTGCTTTGCAACCCACCTTCACTCCCCCCTCCCATTCTGACCTAATGGTAAATGGACTGATTCTTGTATAGTGCTTTACTACTCTACCTGAACACTCAAAGCACTTTACACAACTTGCCTCATTCACCCATTCACACAAGCACTTTTTTATATGCTTTTCAACTTAAGTGTTTCTATCTGCCCAAGAATATCCTGCTCTTGGCAGACTGGAGTAGCCGGGAATCAAACCACCAACCTCGCTGACCTCCTCCTACTAACTCCTGAGCTACAGCCATCCTGTTTAATCGTTGTCATATTTGCTGTTATGGTTTCTCCTTTCTCCACACCTTCAGGTTTTTGGGTGCACACATGGAAAGGGATGGAAGTAGCAGAACACAACAGCACTGCTAAATATAAAATAACGCAGATGCCCAGTCACAAAACAAAATCAGCACTTAATCCGTGTATTTCATTGTGTCCAATCAGAAACACACCAGAGACCAGGTATTTAACTGATTACTGGTTTCTGTTTGAGGAAACTCAGTAGGCAACTATTTGCTAACATGTTGCAGAAATGCAATCAGTCCAAACGACACACACTGCTGCTTTGATGTGCGACCCTCGTATCAGAGAAGGATAATGGTAGCTGCATGATCGCGGTGAAGATTAAAAAATGAGTGAATGTGCAGTGTGCTTACGAGACAGCCTGCACAGACAGACAGAACCCCTCTGTCACAAGAAGGTACTGACAGAGCATGAGAAATAGTGCGATGATACAACTCCGATTGATTTCTGCATTTAAAATGAACCGTTTCAATATTATTTGTGCTCTCGGAGCAATATGCAAATGTCCTGTAATTGGGAATTAGCTCTGGGCAAATGCTTGTGTGTCACATTAATTTCAACAACTCCCCTAAGAAAACACTATTGGAACACTGCTGGGAAACTGTGAACATCACCATACCTGAGGATGGACGTTATTACACTTTGAATTTAAAACCACCATTTGGTGTACATTTAAAAATGTTTCATTTAGACGACTTCATGCTCACACACATGCCACGTGAAAACACAGGTGCCGATGTGCACGTTCACAGCCGTGCAGGTTCCCAGTCTCCATAAGTGCGCCATACTAAGCCTCATAATTATCCCACATCCACCAGCCATTAATCAAAGATGCTAGCTGATTGTTTTGGAATCAAAGAGCCCGGACCTTGTGATGTTTAAAGACAGACGATCTTTTCTTGCTGACGAGAACCATTAAGGATTGATAATGACGAGCAAGAGTGTTATGTGCAGCTCTAGGAGGCCCCTGACTCCTCTGACTGTGACTTTTAATTACACCTGCTCAGAAAAGATGTTAAGAGAGAAACTCAAAGAGTCCATCGTGGAATGCTTGTTTGTTCTCTGATAACATCCGAGCAGTGTGACAGATGCTCCTTTCATGTCTGCTCAGGTTCACTTTTACATTCCTGTAACATATTGGATGAAAACGAATCTGTCAAAACTCCCCTTTGTTGTCAAATAGTTGTATCAGGCAGGGTTGCTCCTTGCCTGCACTGACTTTCTCACCTTCAGCTGTTCCAGATCAGGTCTCTCCATGCTGACCACGGCAGTCAGCAGCTGGTCCTCCAGACCGTCTCTGGTCACTGTGAAATTTATTAAGGTGCACTGGGCCTGCAGCTCTGGCTGATAATGAGGGCTGGCAAGCTTGGTGTGTAAAATGAGACGGAAACTGGGATTGTACTCACACTCCTTGTCTCCAATCTTTATGTACCTGTTTGTAAATCAGGAACAGAAACGTTTGATCAGTGAGGGTTTCTTAGTGAAAGTAGAGATTCTGAAACAGCACATATAATAGTGGACAATGTCATTATTGGCAAAGATCTAAACATCTGTCTTTTCTGTCTTTCATATGTTTAATACAAACAAATATCTTCAAACTGGGACACTTGTTTGTAATGAGAACCTGTCAAAAATGTCACACAACCTTTCTGCAAGGATGATAGTTTTTGACAATGCCAAACCAACTGATTTTTCTTCATGACAGATATAGTTTAAAAAAAATACTCTCAAATGTATTACAGTCATTTCCTGAAAATGCTGCACATTTAAACTGCAGAAACTTAGGAAACTGTTAGGGACACATATGACGCTCTAGTAAGCCTGAATTGTCAGTACTACATGTCCTGTGACCCTCTATGTGTATTTAACAGTGACTGAACCAGACAATATTTATAGGTGTGGCTATGCTGAGACCATTACTTACATCAGGGTGTCACCAGACCAGGCTTTTATTTTGTTATTTTGTCATGTGGTTCGCTCACTCTTTTCACTGGCTTATTTAGGCACAAGGAGGAACACCACACACACTCTATCATAAGTTTTTTTTATATAACTAACTAAAATCATGAACAGCTGTTTAAATCCTAAAGTTCCTTCAATACACTGTAAAACACTTCTTGTTGCTAGGTAAGCTGCTTTTCCTACTTCCTAGTGGTAAATGGACTTGCACTTATGTAGCACCTTTCTGTTAATTTTGAGCATTCAAAGCATTTTCTACTAAAGCTCTCCTTCACCCAATCACATACACATCCACAGAGGGATTTATCTCAACATAATCAATTTTATCCAACATTCACTTGTACACTCACACACCGACGGATGTATCGGGAGCAACTCAGGGCTCAGTTACTTGCCCAAGGATACTTCAACACATGGACTGGAGGATCTGGGAATCAAATATATATATATATATATATATATATATATATATATATATATATATATATATATATATATATATATATATATATATATATATATATATATTTATATTTGTTTGTATATATATAAATGGCTAGGGTCACTGTCACTACTGATAGCATGGACCAATGTCTGGAACCCATAGAGGTTGCACAGGTAGTCCAACCAAATATGTGTCATTGCCAGAAGGTTTGCTGTGTCTCCCAGCACAGTCTCAATAGCATGGAGGAGATTCCAGCAGACAGGTAGTTACTCTATGAGGCATTGGCAGGATTGGAGGCAGGGAGTTCTTGGAAGATGAAGGAATTGATACCACTGACTTTGCCCCCACATCTGCCAGACCTAAATCCAATAGAACATCTGTGGCATATTATATTTTGGTCCATCCAACACTGTCAGATTACACCTCAGACTCTCCAGGGGGGTCAGTGTAACCCTGGTCCAGATCTGTGTGGAGATTTCCCAGGAAAGCGCACGTTGTCTCATTAGAAGCATGCCCTGATGTTGTCGGGCATGTGGGGCTCTTCTACTGAGTACCATTTTAAGTTGCTGCAATGAAATTTTGACCTGCTGCATAATTTTTACATGATTTCAGGAGGTCCTTCAATTCAGCTCTCTGTAAGTTGATAGTTTTCATTTCCATCAATTCCATGAAACAATATCCTTTCATTGCTAACACATTGCCAAGTTAATAAATGCCACTGTCCATCTTCATTAAAAAGAAATGTTATATAGTGTAATCACTGATAGAGCTCATGTATTGAATCTAATGAAGTTAAATGTATTTAAAATGTTTTTGTGTGGAAACCACAGACATACTAAAATGGTTTATTTGGAAAGTTCTGCTAGGCTTTAACTAACAATAGTTTCTCAAAGATTTACATTTATAGTGTCTATTTTTAATTTGTCATGTGGTGTCAATAATTAAAAAAGGCAGTGAAAAGAAAGTGCTTGTTGCGGTGTTACATATGAGTAGAAAGTTTCCTGAATTAGATCATTGTCTGAAGCAGTGCCTTACAATGCTTCATTCAGTGCTACAAGTATTAAGACACCTTTCAGCATGAGCCTTACCTTCCCTTCTTGATGGTTTCTCTGCCAAGCAGAGGTCCAAGAACAGGATCTAGCGTTTCTTCCAAGTTCTCTATCAGAACCACATCACCTGCTGCCAGCGCTCTCTCTATGGCATCTAGGTACCTTTAAGGTACAAATAACAATGAATCTGTCAAAATTCTGGTTATTAAATGCCCAAAAAACCTCAGTACTGCAGTTTTCTATGAGGCTCTTACCCTCGCTGTCCGATGCGGATGACTTGCAGGTCTTCACCATATTTATTTTTGATCCACTTGATGCCCTGCAGCTGGGGGTCCACCATAAGGGGCCAGCGTTGGCAAGAAGTAAGAATGGTAGCATTCTCCGTGGACATCCTGTCAGCAGGTAGCCCCTCATTCTGCCATGTAGCAACGTCAGCGTCGTCAGTCAGCAGTGTCAAAGGGTCCAGGTCATGCGTCACTGGGATAGGAACCTTACACGTGATTTGCATTTTAATTAGTTTTTCCCAGTGAACTGTTTCAATTCTTCTTCATGATGACTGACAGGTCACAAGTCACAGCAATGGTGCGTTGTTAAAAAGGAACAGATAAACTTTTCCCTTTAGTATTTAAATCTATGTTCATCAAAAGTCGACTGGCAACTGCTGTTAGAATAAAAAACATTGTGGTTTCCATGTAGAGCAGGATTACATTTGGGACTATTTACATCTGCAAATAAATGCCCAAATTGGTAATCCTTTCTTTGGATCATTATTGTATGTGATTTGCATTAAACTTTGGTTAATAGCGCAAAGTGGATACTGGACTATCTCACAGAACGTCCACAGTATGTGAGGACACAGGGCTGTGTCTCTGATATGCTGGTCTGCAGTACGGGGGCCCCACAGGGAACTGTGCTGGCACCGTTCCTCTTCACCCTCTACACTGCAGACTTTTCCATCAACTCCCCACGCTGCCACCTACAGAAGTTCTCTGACGACTCTGCCATAGTCGGCCTCATCACAGGTGAGGACGACTCAGAGTACAGACAGTGGACTCTGGACTTTGTAGACTGGTGTCAGCAGAACCACCTGCTGATCAACGGCGGGAAAACGAAGGAGTTGGTGGTGGACTTCTGGAGACGCAGACCCACCACACTGACACCGGTAAACATCCAGGGAGTGGACATTGAGATAGTGGACTCTTATAGGTACCTGGGTGTTCACCTGAATAATAAACTGGACTGGAGCCACAACACTGATGCTCTTTACAGGAAGGGTCAGAGCAGACGCTAACCGGTTGTGGCTGCTGAGGTCATTTGGAGTACAGGGAGCGCTTTTAAAGACCTTCTATGACTCTGTGGTGGCATCTGTCATTTTTTACAGTGTGGTATGTTAGAGCAGCAGTTTATCTGCAGCCGGGAAGAAGAGGTTGGACAAACTCATTAGGAAGGCCAGCTCTGTTCTGGGATGCACCCTGGACCCAGTGCAGGTGGTGGGAGACTGTGGCCAACATCTCTGATGGACAGAGTCTCCCACCCCATGCATGTAAATGTTGCTGAACTGCAGAGCTCCTTCAGTGACAGACTGCTGCATCCTAGATGCACGAAGGAGCGTTTCTGCAGGTCCTTCCTCCCTGCAGCTGTCAGACTGTACAATCAGAACTGCTCCCAACAATCAGAGATGTTTACATCTGCGCTGTAACTGCAATAAGTTAATTAACCGATTCGCACTACAACCTGGTTTGCCTCTTATCTGTAGCTATTTTTATTTAATTTAATAACTGTACAATACTCTGTATATAGTAACCATTGTCCTTAATGTAAATATGTAAGAAAAATTGTGTATGAAAGAAAGAGTACTTTATTGATCCCAATGTGGAAATTCCTCTCTGCATTTAACCCATTCACTCGGTGAAGCAGTGGGCAGCCATTGGGCGCCCGGGGAGCAGTGTGTACGGACGGTACCTTGCTCAGGGGTACCTCAGGGTAGCTGTTCAGGGGAATCGAACCCCCGACCTTCCGATCATGGGCAACCACTCTACCTACTGAGCTATCCCTGTTTCTGTTGTGTCCTGTGTACTCTTTGTTTGTATATGTGTCTTTCTGGCTGCTGTTACAACCAAATTTCCCCTTGTGGGACAATTAAAGGATTATTCTAATCTATTCTAAATACTAAAAAATTAAAACAAGAAAATTAATGTTTAATAATATTAATAGAAGAGCTAAACCATCAGTGAACAGTGAACATAACAGACATGTCTCAGTCAGAGAAGCTGACGGTGGTAGTGATAAAAAGCAATGCAACTTGTTATCTGTGCTACCACTGTTTTGTATTTGTGCCTCAGGACTTCTGTGAACATTCGGCCGTGGTATTTTCAAGCACAGAAAACAGGCATTATATTGCTAGTAATGAATGAATGTCTCTACCTTCCTAGCCCGTTTTTCCCTGATTTTCTGATTCTGACTACAGTTGAGACAGTGACATCACAGTGACATTCCAGTTTAGTTTTTTTTTCTCTATTGCCATTTATTTCCATTTGCGTTTTGATTTAACCACCAAAACTACGTAGTTAGGCTTGCAAAATGATCGTGTTCTGGATTAAAATATATCTTTTAATCCTTCACTTTAAAAAAGGATGCTTAAGGTGCCTGTTGTGTCAAAATGTGATGTTCCTGCCTGGTTGTGAGACCCATCTGTCATCGTGATGGGTGATTCATGACACCAGTGTCAGAGGACACCTTGTATTTATCTCTGAGATGCCATAGAGTTTGACTAAACAGCAGTGTTTAGTGCTGTGGGAATTAGACCAGCAATGTACAACATAACGTTTTCTCAGTTGGGCCTCCAGGCAAACAAATGTCCAAACAGGTACAATCTCTTTAACAACCATTATAAATAAAAAGATTGATCGCAAATTAAACTTTAGTTAAAGTTTCAGGGGTAAAATTTTACTGACCTCCAAATAAAGCCAACCTAATTTATTTTAATAGATTAAATTATAGAGCATATTAGCAGATTTACATTAATTATATAAATCTGCAAAATACTTTGCAGATTTGCAGCCTCAACCACACTGCAAGAGAGGTGGGCTGCTTTCCTTCGCATTTTAACAATCCAAACAGGTAGCTCAACGCAGGACTTTTACTGACATTTTAATGGGAAAATTGTAACAAAACACTGCTTGTTGGTGAGGGTTCATTTCAGCCAGTTTGCTTCACAGGTGGACTCAAATCATGGAAACACTATTAGTGGCCCAAAAGGCCAGCAGCTGCCCAGTAATGGAACATTTACCAGTAGCATTACAATTTGCAAGCAATAAAAAATAGATAAACAACACTACATAACATTTTATAACTGCAGTTGTTAATGTGTCCTATCAGCCATGATACATGACCTAATTAATTCATAAAGTATTCTAAATGTTTTGCGTAATACAAACCCGTTGTAACTGCTGAGTAAGCATTAATATCCCTTAAGTCTATTTTTTTTTTTTTACAAAAGCTACTTATATTTACTCAAGTTATATTATTAATCATTTAAATTTGAACCATTTTATAAAATATATATAAGGTTTTCTGAACAGATTATTGTTTTTTCCACTGTACATTTAGCTGTGGGCAAAATTCCTAAAGTCCTGACATCACTAGCAAACAATAATTACATGCAGAGATAGAGAAAGACCAACAGGGCCGGTTGCAGATTCATTTCTGTGTTACATTTCAGTCAGATTTACAAGTAAAGGTTTTCAAAGACTTTTCACAATTCTTGCAGTGTGGCTAATTCAAGTTGAAATAACACATAATGAACCCACCTTCAGCTGACTGAGATAAGGCCTCCACGTGCTGTCCATAAGCTGGACCCTGTAGCGCTTGGTAAAATATCCTAGGTAGGAGATGAAGGTGGTGATGAGGAGAACATCTCCACACAGAGTCCTTTCCTGCTTCTTGAAGTTCTCTACAGCCTCTGCCCAGCGAACATTCTCTGATGCTAGACCACCCACCTAAACAGAAAATAGCAGCAGACCACTTTTAAAGTTGTTGTTTTTTTTTTTCATTTTTCCCAATGAAATACCGTCATTCCATCATCTTCCCCAAAGCCATTGTGGAAAGAATCAAAATCAAATGATGGCTGCTGCTGCCAAGGTGCTAAACCATAATTTAAGGAAATCTCCACAACAATGCCTTAATACCTTTGAGTTGTTTTTTTTATTACCATTTTTAGGTTTAAACACTCTGCTTGTGCACCGACACCACTACTTTTTACTTTTTAGCAATGACCCAGTGTCCCTCCAGGGATCAATAAAGTTCCCCTCAATATCTTATGTCCTCTAAACTTCAGAGGGCGCACGCACTAACACAGACTGCAACTTCTCAGTGCACATCACAGAAATACCGTGCACTTCAGCAAGTTGACTGCATTTGCACTGACATTTTGGATTGACTAGGCAATAAGCACAACCTCAACCTCTGTTTGTTGCTTCTGTCAGGTCTTTTAGAAGCTTTCTCTGAATAATTTAGATTATCATACTAGCATTGTCAACATTCATCTTTGCATTTTGCTGCTGTAAGCAGGAGATTTACAAACCAAAAGATGATTACAGGATTTATGTGTATATGTATATATATATGTGTGTGTGTATGTAAATGTATTGTGGACCTAAAGGCAGAGACAACCACACTAACATGGGGCAAATATATCTATATTTAAAGATATAGATATCTTTAAATATATATATATATATATATATATATATATATATATATACACACATACACACATATATATATTTACATATATAAATATAAATAAACATACTTTCACACTGTGTTAATTAACGTTTGTCCTGGCAGTTTTTCCAAAAACTAACTGGAATAAAGTTCCAGTTAGCACTTTAAGTTCTGTCATCATTGGGGACGATTTGATTAAATTATCCTCCAAACTGTTGGCAATCTAGGAACAAAGAAAATAATAATTACTGAGTTACAAAGTTAAATTTATTTATAAAAAGTCTGGTTGACCTTCTCCAAAATATCAAGTTATTGTCACCACCTATAATGACTCAGCTCTTATATTTGACCTACTATTAATCACTTTAGCCATTTTAACCACCCTTATTAAACAAGCAGCACGATATATAGTGACAGATTTTTAAAGGAGGCTCTTTGTCTGCAGACTATTTTGAATACACATTTGAGACGTCCCTATCTTGTGTATTATTCAAGATGGCAGCTTTTCATATCAAATCATGGAGTAGACACCTGTGCAATATCAGACCATTTTTCTTATTCTGCAGTGCACAAAACCTTTGCAGAAGACTGGATGAAACGTTATTTATAAGGATAAAGATGTCTAGCGTTTTTTTAGCCTGTCAGTAAGTTGTGTCTCCATTACTGAATAAAGCCTTAGCTTCTAGCAGTTTAATTTTGCAGTACTTAGATAAGTATCATGTGAATTGCTCCTAAGACAGAAGGAAATGTCAGAATCTTCTGATGAAGCCTTAAAAGCAGGTTGTCTGTAATGACTCAGAAAAGCAGTTGTGCTGCATGACAAATCAGCAGGATAAATGATGGTAATATGGTCAAATAAAGAAATTACTCTTTTTACTGGAAAGTGTCATTACATGACTCAAATCTAATTTCAACAGGCCAAACTGTGCAAGGTGCCTTTCTGGGCCCAGACTATCAAGCCCTCTAGTTAATGACTGAACAACAGTGCCGGGAGCAAATGTTCAATATGATACAGTCAGTCCATGATTGGTTGTCATCCATGCTTCCCTCCCAAGCAGCTCCACCTCACCTCACATGCTATTACCTGATGCATGTGTGTTAAAAAAGATTCTCTGTCTTTACAAGCTTTGGTGGACTTCGGTGCTGAGCAGTAGGCACAGATGTTTTCTTTTATTGGTGAGTATTCACTCACCAAGCCAAATCATTACATTCAGGTGTTCCAAGCACTTCCATCACCACAGGTGTATAAAATGTATAATTGAGCATTAGGGCAGAATGGGTTGTTTTAGGAGCTCAGGAGTTTTACCATTCTATAGTCAGCTGTTGGCGGTATTATAACAAACTAGAAGCGGAATATCAGCAACTCAGCCACGAAAACTGGTGCAGAATTCACCAATTTGCTACAGACCTTAAAATTTCATGTGGCCTTCAGATTAGCTCAAGAACAGTGGCACAAAAGCACAGAGAGCTTTATGGAATGGGTTTCTATCTGTTCAAAACCATTAGAGAGCATCGCTGACAAGTCTCTTGAGTGCTTCAAAGCCTCATTGTTATCACAAAAAAGTGTGATTTTGAGTTCCATCTGTAACCTTCCGAGGGTACGTCAGCGAAGGTGGACATATGAAGGCTGACCCAAAGAAAATCAATGCAGTAGCTGATTGCCCCACTCCAACTTTTGCCGATGCTTTATATGTGACTAAAGCCACACCCTTGCCAGACTTCTCCTCAAAAGTCTCCTTTGTTTGGGCCCAGGAAGCAGGGTCAGGCTTCCAAGAGAGATTTTCATCTCTGCTCAAGTTCTGATCAAACTAGTGATTCTTTTGAGAAACAGGATCACCAACTGAGACACTCAGAACATTTCTGTATAATTTTATTTTATGTTAGTTATCTTGGGGAAAACAAAAATCTAGTTTTTAATCTTATTTTGTTAAATATTTACGACCTTGATGGACAGTGTTGGTTGTCTGAAAAAGTAACATATCTTTTCCATTTATTTATACCAGTGGGACCACAATGGGGATTTCTGTCAATCATGTGTTATTATTAAATCATAAAACAGCACAAAAAGTCACATATAAATTGAAATTCATGACATTAATACTCTGTATGTACTCTGTAGCAATCCTATTTTTTCCCAAGTCTGTATATGCAGTTGGCAGAATAACTACAGCATGAAATAGCAAAAATTTCAGGCCTTCATTCATTTCTGGCCCAAATAGCTTCTGTGCTATCTCATATGGCATCAGCTCCTCTTTTGATTGTATTATCAGATTAAGAAACTTTTGATATAGACATTATGCGTCACCTGTCATTTCTTTTATTTCATTTTAAATCTATTTCCTCCCGATAATTGATGGTGAAGAGGATGTGGCTGGCTTCTTCAGTCAGCGCTTCTGATATCATTTTATGTGTGTTAGGCATAAAATCTTTCCTACACCACAGACAAGAAAGAATCGGTAACCCAGGTACCCAGCAAGAAAGGTGCTGACAGTTGTAACCTCAAAATAAAAAATATGACACAAATAATGCTTAATTGATTGAAAGTGTCTTAGTCTAAATGCTACTAATCAAAGATAAGACAAAATCAACATCAGATTTAAAATGCAGTATTGCAGTGTGCACACATCTGTAACTATGTAAGCATGCTGTGACAGGAAACAGAGTGTATTTGTCTGTGGTAGTGGCTAGCCTCCTCACCAGACGGTTAGCCAGGGAAATGGTGTGCGCGGTTGATTCTGCTTCCTGTTGGCACTTGAGCTTGTCTGCAGTGGCCTTCTCAAACTTGGCTGTGAGCTTGGCCAGGTTCTCATTAAGGTGCTGATAGGCCACAAACACACACGCACACAAAAACAGAGAAAAAATTGGCACTTGTTAAAGTACAGTGTGGTCATAACGAATCCTAAGAGACAGAGATTAAAGACAGTCAAAGTGTTTCTATGAAAGAAATTTAGGAGTGTGTAGAAAGTTGGGTAAAACTTATCATTAGTCCCACTATGGATTTATTTGGCATATGGAAGCAATTAGCGCAAGGACAAACAGGATTAATCGGTGGAGAGGCACACAGGTTCAGTAGATTAGTTTGAGGATTGCTAATTCCCCTTGGCTCCGAAGCCACTCTCCACTCAAGCGATCTGACTGAGGGCTTGAAAAATGACAGCGAGAAGTCACGTTGGATCTTATTAATAGTCGTCACTCTGCACTCTGCAGGTTTTGATGTAAGCAGCAAAAGCTGCTGCAGCGTACCGAACCCAGTGCTCTGCTGGGGCTGTCTGATGCGCTGAATGCCAAACGCCACTGAGAAACAGTTATTTACAGCTGCTTTTATCAATAGGGTTTTCAGGCTGACAGATTTGGTTTTAGATTAATTAACTGCAAAAGCTTTTAAAAGCACTTGCAACAGCTTAGCATTGATGAAATGCTGTTGGTAGATCATTGCTGGAAGAACGCATGTGTCAACTGTCACTCAAGTGTTGGAAAAATAATTCTGAACTTTTGCTTATGGCTTCCAGTTGTTTCTATTTTATTTCTGTAGCACCAAAATCTTATTATAACTACATATCTTCAGGTGATGGAGTTGTTGATCCTCACTGATGTCTCACGAATCTTTTATAGTGAGGTGCTGAGGATTTCTGACTTTTATAAGTCACTTTTCAACTCTCAGTCTCTTTTAAGTTTTAATACTTTTTTGTGCGTGTCACTGCGTTTGTGTCAAAGAAATGATAAGAAGAAGACAAGAACATGCCTTCAAAGAACAGTACTCCTTTCTTTAATAAAATGGTAATGCAATTTCAAAGAATATATCCTTTGGATTTTAGATATTGAAATTGTCTTCTTTTGAAACAGATACTTGTCAGGCAACAAATAAACTTTTCATTTCCTGTAGTCTCAGTTCAGTGCAGTGGCTTACATTGATTTTGCTTTTGATGGCGGCGAGCTTCTCTTGTGCAGCCGCCAGCTCTGCATTGGCCTTGCTTAGAGCCTGACGCTTCGGCTCCACCTCGCAGTAAACCTCGTAGAACTTGACGATGTTTAAAACCCAGGAGCACAGACCCGCTGCTGCATATGACTTGGATGCCACCAGGTCTGGCTGGAATTCTGGATCCTGGAGAAAAGGATACACATGCTGTCACATCCTGCTTCCAAATTCAAAATGCGTTAATAATTTCTCAGGCTGTCAGCAAATATCCTGAAAATGAACATAAAATTCATATTAAATTATGGTTAAAATGCAGTATAAAATGTCTTTCTGTGTAATAACGTCAGGAGAGCTGTGTGGTAAAGTTGCAGGCTTAACACTGTTGCTGATGTGAAGTGAGAGAGAGTAATAAATGATTTACAACGCTTGGACATTAGCAGGCTTCTCACATACATTAGCTAGCTTAACTTTTGTAACTTTGTCTGCAAAACATACAGGCGAAGACACACAGTTCTACATCAACATCAGTTTGGGCCTGAAATAATTCATCAGCAACTACGTGGTAATGATGGTAAAAAATTCATGATCCAACTCATAAGCATGAGAGGCTAACAAGGATATAGCTAGCTGTTTCTTTTCTTGGAAAATCTTTTGATATAGCTGCTACCTCTGTCCATTAAATGTACACCAAGAATGAATATCAATTTACAAATGAGTTTGTTATTGCAAAACGAATGCTGACATATTTTTGTTTATTATATTGCTTTGGCACAGTCCTTTCATGTTATCCTGTGTAATTTGATCTGCAGCAGCTATTTTGGCTAAAGGATACAGGATATTACTGGATTCTCAAACACACAGTGTCAAAAGCAAATCAGTGATAATGAAAGTAAAATCATTTGGTGCACAGGCAGTTGGAAAATAGTTCTCAGTTTGAACTATTTTACCTGTTTTTCCAAAATAGTTCTTTTTTTCACAAGGTACAGAGATTAATTTCAGTTCAACAGTTCCTACATAGTGAACTTAAGCTGCACTTTACCTTTATTGGCCACACTGACATTCCTCATGTTTGCTTCACTGAACTTCATCATCAGGACGGCTGTTAAATTTGTAATGCTTAATTTACTAGCTGATTCTCTCTCTCTGTCATTTCAACACTTGGCAGCCATAATGTGCCATTGTCATTATAATCACACCCCTACTAAATTTATGACTTATTAGTTGAGCTTGCCATGCGGCAGACATTGCACTCTGAACAGTGTTAGCAAGGAATTCAATGAGTAAGGGCTAATTGAACACTTACCTGCAGGTAAGGCTGAATGGCCTTAAGGCAAGCCTCTGGGATCTTTTCCTTGTTGAAGTTAATCAAAGAGTCCAGGAATGTGTCCACTTTGGCCATCATTACCTTTGCAGCCTTCCAGCTGCGATCCTTTGGGACTTTGCCACCAGGTGCCATCAGGACCATGACTGCTGCTGTGATGTTGGTCACTGCTGCCACTGGAGAGCCAAATGACTTCAGCTCAGTCAAGTTGTTCTGATGTAGGGAAGACAGACAGAGTCACTAATGAAAAATGAAAGCTGTGATCGAATTGAGTTTGTATAAAAGTACTTGTCTGTGGTCTTCTGAGGGGAAAAGAGAGAAAGTGGAAAGGATTAGAACAGGGCTGCCCAATCCCGGTCCTCGAGAGCTACCGTCCTGCAGCTTTTAGATGCATCCCTACTCCAACACAGCTGAATCAAATGGTCAAATGGTTTGATTACCTCTTCAGCATGCCATCATGTTTGGCAAAGGCCTGATAACAAGCCATTCATTTGATTCAGGTGTGTGGGAACAAGGATGCATCTAAAAGCTGCAGGACGGTAGCTCTCGAGGACCGGGATTGGGCAGCCCTGGATTAGAATAAAGACAGAAGAACCTGTGCTGACTCTGAGAAGACAACAGAGAATTCTAATTAGGGCATCTTTAGAGAGCTCTAAGCAGTGATTGAACTGTCTGTTCTGCTTGTTTGAACAGAGAGCACCTTTAAACACAGAGGGTGTTTTTGAATATCCCCCAGGATGCTCATAAACCTACATGGGATGCAAGGATAAAGTAAAATGTCTGCAGAACACAGAGAAGACATTATTTTGGGGAAGACCTGCTAAATCCTATGACTAAATAATCTCCTATACAATTCAAGGCTTGTGTGCACGTAAGTTATTCCACTGAAGCTGGGAAAATTAAATCAAAACCAAGCAAGAAAAGTATAAAGTATGAAGTAAATCAATACGTTACAGCAGGGGACAAGAGAGTAACTGACCTTATTGAGAGTGTTAAGGGCATCCTGAGCAGCAAGCAGGGCTGGCTCGGCTTTAGCTAAGTCTTCTTCACAGTCTCTCTGTTTGCCGCTGACTACCACAGCAATGGCAGCCACTTTTTCTTCTTCTTCATCAGCCACCGCCTTCTCTTTGGACACTTTCTCAGTTTCTATCCCAACCTCCTGGGGCCAGCACACAGAATTTATTGCTAGGTTAACATGTAAAGTGGCTTAATAAACACAACTACTCTTTAATTAAGCAAAACTGGTATTTTAAACTGTAAAAAGACAAATCAAAATTCCAAGGTATAAGACTGAGAACAAAGAATGCTCTGAGAAACAAAATGCAGGCGTTTTTTCTTCCGACTAATTTGACACTGAGGTTTAAGCCTAACTTTCTCTGAATATCTAATATTTTACTGAGCAGTTCCAGCCAAGACTAGAAATCCATCCGTAGATAGGGACGCTGCTTCTGATATGACAGCCTAGTGCTTAATTAAGATTTATTTAACATCATACTTCATTTCTTTAAGCACTGCCAGAGAAATATGCCCCAAAACACAGATACGTGTTTTGTTTTGTTTTTCTTGAGGTGCTGGTGTTATATATGTTCTTGCCTGTATAAGTTTGTCAGCATCCTCATTCTTCTGCTTGAGTTCCACTTCTTGAGCAGCCAGCTTGGCCTTGAGGTCATCCACCTATCGGAAGATGAGACACCGGAGAGCGGGAGGTCAGGAGGATTTGCCTGGATGAAGATCTGGATAAATGAGATCTTCAGCCAGTCAAATCCTTGTTCAATGGAGCAGTACAACAAATTTCTGACAGTAGTATATGCTAAGAGTTACAAAGAGATGAGTGCCTACCAGCAAATCTGTAGGCAAGAAACGAGATTTTTTTAAGTGAACAGACCAGCATTTATATGGAGTTTCTCTATTCTTACTGACCACTGATCTCTGTATTGCTCTCTTCCACAGCGTGTCTTTGTCCTGTCTTCCTCCCCTCAACCCAAAGAGGTTTGTTCCTGTTAAAAGGGAGTTTTTCCTTCCTGCTGTCACCAAAGCACTGTGATTGTCTGGTTGTTGGGGTTTTCTCTGTTTTCTTTGTATTATTGTAGGATGTTGACCTTACAATATAAAGAGCCTTGAGGCAACTTTTGTTTTCATTTCGCTCTCAATAAATTAAATTGAACTGAATAGTTTAAATCTGTGAGGAAAGCTTTTAGTATAGGCCTGTACAGGATTCGCACCCAATACTACAACCTGGCTGTGATTACAAATAGACAGAGTCACTGCAGTGAATACTGAAACACCTCTGACCTGCAGAGATATAAAATGTATCAACCACCATCAGCTTAATATTGCAAAGGTCCCCCCTCAGACCATCCAGTTATTGATCCATCCAGTTCACCAGCTTCAGCTTTTTTTAACGTTAAAATAGACATCCTAACATCACAAACATGATACTAGCATCAGTCTATTTCTCCAAAAAAAGAGTCACTGCTCAGATGTTGAACTGTACATTTAATTAAAACATGAAACAGTCTCCAGTTTACATAAGTTGAAAGGAAAAAAGTAACACAAAGATTAAGATGAAGGGAACAATGACTTGAGCGCAGAGGCGGGCTACTGACAATAATCTATTTCTGTTTTGTTAAATGGTCTTGCAATCAGTGTGCATATCATTAAGACTAATGAATCTGCCACTATCACCTAACTGAATCTCTCAAGTAGTTTTGAAGGACTGATCATTTTGTTTTGTCGTTTGCATCATTGTTGGATCTTCATTATTAATACGACTGCTGATTGAGCTCAAAAGCATCTCAACTGAAAGGTAAACATCTCAGTTCTTCAAGGCAATAAATATGATTCTGTGTCTTATGAGAGTCAAAAAAATACGCTTCATAAAGGACACTAAACATTTGCAGATACTATTTTGTGCCCTATAGGATTGTGCCATGGGTCATGCATGTGACCTTTTAGCATTACTGTAAAAAAACTGTAACCTGTCCAAGCAGATAAAGGGAGAAATAAGAGATGAACGGCATGCATAGTTTGAAAATATAAAAGCTTTAGGACTGGAGCTGCTATCAGCGCGCGCGCACACACACACACACACACACACACACACACACACATAAATGAATAGACCAAAGACGATCATAAAGAGAAATTAAAGCTGTTACAAACTCCTCATAACTCCCTGACAACTAGGGCTCTACATTAACGTCCGACTCCATCAAAACATTGCACTGGGGAAATAAAAACAGACTGTTTTTCATGCTTGTCTTTCAGCTAATTAACAAACAGAAAAATCAGGCCTGAGGGAAGACGGCTCTTTTGGGTTGCGACAATTCTGTATAAAATATGCAGTTGAACATTAGACGAGCACCAAGTGAGCCATCAACATGATGAATAGGTGGGGTGGGGGTTGGGCAAAAGAGGGAGGGTGGGAAGAGGGAGAGGGGCAAAAAGGGACAAACTAATTGGTGAAAGACAAGCGTGATATTCAATATATCTGCGCTGCTTCGGTGTTTATGTACTGCTGATAGAAATCCAAGTAGGAAAAACATGTCTCTGTGCCCCTGACTGCCTGTATAAAACAGCCCACTCTCACTCCCTGCAGCTGGAAATGTAAATTGGAACAACCATTTCTTAAGGCGAGAGAAAATTCAATACAAAACCAAAAGACTATACCCATTCATTCAAATGCGATGGCTTATGCACTCAAAACACACGTTTAAATTCAACAGAGTTTGGGATTCCAGTGTTTGCTTACATTGCCGTGTGGACTAAGTATAGCTTCATTCATGCAACAAAAAGACATCTGGCCGTTTGTGTGTTAAGGGAACGGGGTGTCTAATGTTTCCAGTTATTATCCATATAAGAGAAAACCCTCCCGTTTCTTTTCCCCAGTGCAAATAGCTGTCAGGAGTTAGCCTCTTTTGGTAGGAGCTAAGTTTAGAGCGATTACATGAAACACCTCCACACTGATTTGAACAGGAGAATTACTGCAAAGACGTACTTATTGCTACAGCAGTGATTAGTCATACTACACCTTTTATTTTTCATTCTGCTGTTATTACTAAATTGACCACTATTTCTCTAACTATACACCTACTTATCTATCTGTACTACTGCTTGTACTACTAATGGTCTTGCAGGAACTATATGATGCTACTCTATATGGTCACTGTATCAGAATATTGATTAAATTCTTCAACACGAGAGACTGTATGCTGGCTTCCAGACCAATACAGATGGTCTGTATATAGACTAGTAAATATTAAAAAAGGGTGAACTTGAATGCTATCATGCAATTAGAACGTAACAGATTAGGATAAATTACCTATTGTCATACATTTTTGATAAAATACTGGCCGTCGTGTATACCACAAGTCATTTAGTTGTTCACAAGGAATGCTCTGGCCCCTTATTAGTAAGCGAGACAAAATAAATTAATGTCTTTAATCTACTTTAGCAAAACCTACTATTACAGCTGCTAATGTATCAGAACTACTACTTCCTACTGCAACTCGTACACATTCTAGTAATACTTCTACAACTGCTTCTACCAGAACTCAAAGTACATCTACTACTTGTATTAGTACTACTTATCCTAGAAGTAGTACTACAGTTAGCATGCAATAGTACTTCAGCTGGTAGTACCACAGCACATGCACAAATATGTCACAATGCAAACTAACCAAAGGTAGAAATCCACCTCTGTAAAACTGAAGAGGGAAAAAAAACATGAAACTAATGTGTTCTCTGGGGAGCAGATGACTCATACACACACACATACCCACATACTGTACACACACACACACACACAGACAAAGATCCCTTGCTTGAACCCTTCCGGTCGTTGTTTATCATGACCACCGCAGCCCCTGGTGAGCCACAGTTTCCCTTGCACAGAATGTTAAATAACAGTACTTATAATAGGGCAGCCATCATTGTGAATGCACTAACAAATACAGGGTGCACTAATGGTGGCTTGCTGCTGTAAAGGGTATGCTCTCCAATTAGAAGGCTCCTCAATTATCATACCCCCCTCCCCCCGTATATTTCATGTATGTGTCTGTGTGGCTGCGTGTGTGCATACATGTGTGTGTGCTAGTCTGTTCCTACAGTAAATGGGAGACGGGAAACAAAACTTCGCTCTGCAGCTTTCAACACTAACGTCACTTGTTTATGGGGTGTTTATGTATGTGTGATCTTGTGCGGGTGGAAATGTGTGGGCCTGTTTATGCAAAGCACTGGAGATGCATGGTATGTAACAGTGACACTGTGTGTGCAGGGCTGTGTGTGTATGTGAGGCTTTGCTTTTACTCAACAGGTTTAGTATACCCACTATCATTAGGGCTGCCTCACACGCAGACTTTCTGTTACATTATTCATATTCCATATTGCTCTTCTGAAAAGGTTTAGAGATGGGAAACATTTAAACAAATTGATCCAGGTGTATGTATTAAAGAGGGAAACATTAAATGATTCGGATAAACATTTTGTAATACAAATGAAAAAACAAAAATTAGCCAGGTATTTGTCTGCTCTACCTACGGTTTAGTAAGATTAACAGGCTGTCTATGGCACACAGAACAAATGGCCACAGTAGCAGTCTAAATCCACTGCTGTTACTAATACAACTTAACTATTACTACCATTAATACTGCCTTTACTCTTGCCACTTGTGCTACTTCCACCACTATGTTAATTATATATATCACTTCTACTACTGCTAACCCTAGCTCTTTATAATTGATGTCACACTACTGAGCATTTGTAAGGTATTAGCAAGTGCTTAACTAATCATACACCTTAGTATGTCATTCATAAATACAGATAGGTTTATCCATCTGTTACTGTTACACCATGTACAGCTATCACTTCAACTACATCCCTGCTAGTAAAAATCATATATCTGTATTTATTATAATGTCATACCCATAATGAGAAAGCACTACTTCTTCAATTGTCATTGCTAATATTATAAATGCTAGCTCTACTACCTCTATGCTACTGTGACATCCAAGTAAATGAAGTCTAATTAAAAGGCCTTAAAGTCAGCATTGACCCTGTCACTATATTAGAGCCACTCCATATACTTGGCATCTGGCTTAAGAAAGCTAAATGTGAAACTTAAGGATACAGCACACTAATTAGTTGGCAACTTGTCCATCATGAGGAATTAGCCATTAAATTATCCTGCTTTATTCTCTTGTCTGACTCTGATTCAATAACTAGAACTTCATGTTGCATTCAGTAAACATTTTTATGATGAGTTCATAGGCTTAATCACTCGAATCAAGTCTTACTGAGGTCACAGAGGAAAAGATTCAAGAGTCATTTTCCCATATATTACAAAATTAAAAGTCCTTACGCAGCCACATGAGCCTTTATTTCATTATGTATTTATTTAACAAGGGCAACGAATGTTAGTGAATATCAACATACCAAAAATATTAGGTCTGCAGGGATAAGTGATGGATGGAGGAAATTTTATTTTAGTCACATAAATCCTAAACAGGGAGGAGTAAAGAAGTCAGACTAGATCACTAGCCAGTTGAAAATATAAGAAAATAAGATGTATTTAATTTTATGGGCTTCTGGACAATTTATTAAATGGTGGAAATAAGTGCAATGATGCAGTTGCAGCGTTTGCAATGCCCCACAATCCACAATGATGTAACTAGTTCACTTAAGTAATAACCAACATTCTACCAAGGTCAGCGCAAATTAGAGAGTCAAAAATCTGCAGACCCACTGAGGGAGCGGGAAGGAGAGAGTGGAATCGCTACTAACCAAAATAATCTAGTGTAAGGCAACTCTCTCTGAGAGTGCACAGTGCATAGGGTTCTGAGGATTGAGAGTCAGGTGGAGTGCTGGATTTAGTCAAAGGAAAGCTGCTCTATTACAAACTGTTCCACCCTGTGAACCTGAACAACAGCTGACCTGTATGATATGTAGAACAACGCCAAAGAGGATTATGAGTGATCACTGTTACTATGTTACTGTGCCACATTCACATTTTTTTGTAGCACACAGCAACATTCAGGCATAAATCTAACACACTTACACATATTTATTAATAGATGAATTTTCCTAGACATTTCACTTTTAATCATTACAGATTCAACCTCAGAGACGTTGCCTGCCGTGTGCGCACTGCTGAGAAAAAGACAGCTCAAAGTTTTGGCCCTACTCTCACAGATTTGCGCATACACAAAGTGCCAATTACACTCATTCTGATAACATTTCCCCCTCTTAAAAAAGACAACCCTAGTAGCAACCATCACAGCCACCTTAGGCATAAGACATGCTTTTTTTGGAATTGGATTTTGCAACTTGCAGTAAACTGTGTGCTGCAAACTCTGTAAAACACATTTGCATGGCTCATGTGAATATCCTCCTGGAAGGGAAACTCTTACAACTACATATACCATAAGGCTAGCTGCAAAGATAATCCTGTCCACAACTTTCACTCACAAAATTGACATCTTAGGTAAATCCAGTAGTTTTTTTTAACAGCAAAAGGTTTTGTACTGTCATAGTAAACCTTTCCCTAAATGCTCCTCCTTCTTTAGACTTGTAATGCAGAGGTATTTTTCACAGGCTCTTATCGTTTAATTGACCTGAATAAAACAACAAGCTAAGAACAACTTGTGGTGGATTAGATGTATTTTGTAGTCCATCTTCTGCCTATTGTAGTTTCAACCCAGCAGACATCCAGAGTCACGCTGTTAAGGAGACTACTGCTAGGTTGCTCAGATTTTCAGTGCACCACTCTTCTCTTCTCCTAAGTACTTATCTATTTTCCTACCCACCTGTCTTTGACCCTGATGCCGTCTTTGATGAAGGAGATACTTTTGAAACATGTTCTGGGAGCTTCTTTCTGCCTGGCTTTCAAAGGTCAAATGGCATATTGGCCATTTTAGGTCAGAAATAATGCTTCACTTACAGCACAAACACTGTCATAGCTTTAACTATGACCTATGGAAGAAAAGAAATTGCTATAATAACAACAAAAACCAAGAAAATTAGAATAAAGCATTAAAAAAAATGCTTAAGAGGCAGAGAAATGTTGAAGGCAAAAACAGAAACAAGCTCATATTTTCATACAGAAAAAACATAGTACAAGGCATAAAAGAGTATTTTAAATAGTTAACATGGAGTCTAGTGGTAACTATGAGCTATATTTGACAAAATAAAATATTCACAATATTAGTTAGTCAGGACATTGATTCTTTTTTAGAGACTGAATACTAAATTGTAACAAGAGGAGATGCAAGACAAAACAAAAGAAGCCTCTTTGACTTTAACCTGGACCTTGAAGCAGCTAAATGGCCTTACCCACCAAAGCCCTTTTTAACAGCATAGAGCTGACTGATGAAATCTGGTGCCTTGTTATGTAAAGTCTCATATGTAATTAAAGATACTTTGACATGGATTCTCAAAAAAAAATCACAAGTGCAGAGAAGTTATGATGATACTGATGTGGGAGCATCTGGTCGTTGTCAGTATCCAGGATGCACGAGTCTGCACAAACTAATGATGAGCTACAGCTCGGGCATGAAAGCAGTGCAATAAGGTATTGTTGACACACACACACAGACACACACCTATATAAGTGCGTGTGTCTGTGTGTGAGTAAGAGAGGGAGAGAGAGAAAGAGAATTTGGACTTTATTTTCCACATCTGCTGCAGTTGTGCCTTTAGCTTCTGGTACTTCTTTGTGCTCCTTCTTTATGATGCTACTGTTGGCTGGGGTTGTCACATTTATCCCACATTTACAGACTTCTGTTCCTTGTCAACCACCAACCAGATATAGGTTGGTGGTTGGTAGCTGGGGCACCTTGTCTGTCTTTGTAGCATCTCTGCACAGACAGCAACTTAGGCCCTGTCAGCTGTGGTACACTTTTGCATTATGGATCAGAGCCAGCGTATAGGAAGTGGCTGGAAGTCACTCCACTCCTAAATCTATATCAGTATCCACTCTTTGCATTGAGTTGGCTTAAGGGGTTTGAGGCCTATGCATAACAACAGTGGGGACAGTGCATCATTTTGGTATATGCCACACTTATGTGACTTACGTGATTGCTTTGGAGTCGTGCATTAATGCATTGGCTTTATACTGTGTTTATACACTCCAATATCCATGTGTGGGGCATTGGGTTGTAGGCTTTCTTGTACTCAATCCAGCCTAGTGTTGGAGTCCTGGTGTACCATTCATAAAATACATGAAGCCACTATTGATTAATGACTTGTTAATCACAAGTCGTGAGCAAGTAAGTAAGGATATATTTGTTTAAATTCCTTTCTGGCTCAAATTTGGACCATACTTTACAAAGTCCAAATGTCCTGCTGTATTTAGTGAAGACTTTAAACTACCACTAGAGCCCATAAAGAAATCAGGAAAAGTGTCTATCGATAGCTAATTTTTCCCTTAATTTTAGACTTAATTTTCAATGTACAGCTTTCTTGTAAATTTTATTAAACATTTTATATCTTTAACATTCTCAGCTTATCACAGTTTTATTGTTTAGAACTTTTCAATTTTATTTTAACTTTATTTTTTTCTTTTTATTTACTATACAGTCACACTGTATCTTATTTTAATTGATGCTGCTTGGCCTGTTTTGATATGTGCATTGTGTGTTTATCTAAAAAAAAGTTTATATATATATATATATATATATATATATATAGTCATAAAATGAACAACAGTTTGCTTATTCTTTATTTTTGGAAAGTATTTTGTAATGCTGGTTTTCCCGACCAAAGTTTTCCAGTTTAATATTTCACTGTGCCTGCACCTTGACCTTGCATAATCCAGTAACTCCCCAGCGCTACCATCCTATCTAAATACAATCATATCTGGTTTTAAAAAAAGATGGCAAGAGCCAAAACTACCAGTCGAGACTTGAAAATGAAAGTGTGACCTTTATATACAGTTTATGACCTTGGTATCACCATCTGTTTCAAAATTTAAAATTATTCTTTGCAGCATGATACACATAGTTCTAGTAAGAGTAACACGTCTAAATGATAAAAAGGTTGTTTTTTTTCTTTGCCTTTGTATAAATAAATATGTACTTGAAATCAGAGAGAAATGATAAAGAACACTTTGGATTGTTGTTCTAACTATTAGATATTCTATTTTCGTTAATATATGAAACAATCTATACACAATGCTTACATTAAAGAGGTATTTTACAAGCTGATATCCAAGTTTAATAACACCATTTACTAAATGAGGATTGTGGTAAGATTATTTTGTGAACTCGTGCTTCCAGTTTCTACATCACACTTTTGTAAGTTACCTTTTAAACCATATCAGCTTACATGTCACAGACCCCGTAATTCAGCACATGAACCTAAAACCCCCCTGAGTGTCAAACTGTGAACATGTCTCACTTTGCACAGTGAAGTTCAAACAGCTAGGTGAACACTGAGCAAAACACAGTGTGGATGAATACCTGAGCAGAGGTGCTGTTGAGCTTCTGGAGACCGTTCTCCAGCCGCTCCATCTTGTTGGTGAGGTCTTTGCTCTTCTGGCCCAGCAGACTGCGATACAGCTTGATCTGCTCCAGGAAAGACTTGGGCGTGGTGTAGTTGTAGCGCCGCTCATTGGCTAGGTACTCCTTCGACATTTGATTGACACTCATGTGGACATAAGCCATGAATTTACTGATCGACTCCTTCACTTGGGGCTGCGGGAATGAAAAGTCCTACAACTGTTTAGTTCCCATTAAAAGCAGATAACTGGGCAGATGTAGATATAGAGTAATATTTCTTGAGGCTCGGGCTTGGAATTTAATTTTCAGGGGCCTCTGGTACTCTTAAATGAATATCACATTCAGTCTGTCATGGTGGTTGACATTTGAAATTATATCATCAGAGTGTGAAAATCATTTAGGTGAGTAGCTTCACCTCACTGTATTAGATTATGAACTGTTCTCACATTGATATTCTCAACCTCCTCCAGGAACCTGAAGCTGACCGACTCCAGAGCCTCCTGTGGCCACTCGTGGAACCAGTTGATTGCTGTGCAGTTGACTACTGCTGGGAACTTCCTGCTGCGAACCCTCAGTTTACTGCCAACTGGAGAAAAACACAAAGCCACCTGCAATACATGCACACACACATCCAAAGAGACAGACGGGCACACTGAGGTCAAATAGAATCGAGTGTCAAGTCAAACACAGTCGATCAAATTAATTTCGCTTCCTTCTGATTGGAGCCACAGTGAGCACTTCTGCTCAGACTTATCCTTCATGGTCAAGAGAGGGAGCGGAACACTGTGAATTAATTATCTGCAGTTCCATCATTAAACACACAAAGCCTCCAGCAAAGATGTGAATCAAACAATATGCTGAGCTGTGGGCTACGTCAGACTGAAATTCACTGTTGGAAATGAACAGCTGGCTTGTTGAGAAGCTCAGCCAGATGTTCGATGCATTAGACAGAAGAAACAAACATGCAGGAGGCATGCCCAAAGACACTTCTGATTATAATTAACTCTGGAGAAAGAAAACACCACACATCTACCTCACAATCACTGTGATATTCTATTTACTAGTAGAATATTGACTGATATTCTATCGACTGAGGATTTACTTACTGTAAAAGATGTCGTAATGCCACATCACTAAGTTAATTTATCTTACAATGACAAACAGTTGCATCTACCATTCTGAGCAGGATTCACATAACAGTGAACATTGTGGCCCCTTTCTTTCTCCTCTTATTTACAGCAGCTCTTTATTCTCCACCCATCAGTTTTTCTGTTATTTTATCAGGTCACATTTATTTGATCTGAATTACTAAGAGTGTTGGGGAGTAACGGAATAATGTACCGCTGTTACGTATTTAAAATACAAAATATGAGTAACTGTATTCCATTACAGTTACCGTTTTAAAAGGTGGTATTCAGAATACAGTTACTTTGTTGAAATGAATGGATTACACGGCGGTATTTTCCTGTTTCATAAGGCTATGAACTCTATATTTTTGGTGTCCACACCGGTGGAAACCCAAACAAAACACGCATTAAGAGGCGCTCATGTCTGTGTCTCAATCACGCGGCCCATGTCACCTACTTGCGGCCCACATAATGACGTGAAGAAATATTTAAAAAAATTATTCACAAAAATGAGTTAATATGATGGCAATAGGCAGAGTGTTACAGGCTTCGCCCTAAAGAATGTAGCCTCATGGGCAGTGTAGTCCATGCTGCAGGGAGAACGGACTGCTGTACCCGTTATGTGTCTGTGAGCCAGGGAGGGAGAAAAAGAGTCGAAAAGTAAGAGATGTCACCGACCAGAAACGGGAGATGGAAGCATGTAAATATATTTTATATATATATGTATATATATATATATATATATATATATATATATAAAAAAACACCCAGCACGCCCCTGCGGGCGGTTTATCCTTCAAGCTCGGGTCCTCTACCAGAGGCCTGGGAGCTTGAGGGTCCTGCGCAGTATCTTAGCTGTTCCCAGGACTGCGCTCTTCTGGACAGAGATCTCCGATGTTGTTCCCGGGATCTGCTGGAGCCACTCGCCTAGCTTGGGAGTCACCGCACCTAGTGCTCCGATTACCACGGGGACCACCATTACCTTCACCCTCCACATCCTCTCGAGCTCTTCTCTGAGCCCTTGGTATTTCTCCAGCTTCTCGTGTTCCTTCTTCCTGATATTGCTGTCATTCGGAACCGCTACATCGATCACTACGGCCGTCTTCTTCTGTTTGTCTACCACCACTATGTCCGGTTGGTTAGCCACCACCATTTTGTCCGTCTGTATCTGGAAGTCCCACAGGATCTTAGCTCGGTCATTCTTCACCACCCTTGGGGGCATCTCCCATTTTGACCTCGGGACTTCCAGGTTATACTCGGCACAGATGTTCCTGTACACTATGCCGGCCACTTGGTTATGGCGTTCCATGTATGCCTTGCCTGCTAGCATCTTGCACCCTGCTGTTATGTGCTGGATTGTCTCTGGGGCATCTTTACACAGCCTGCACCTGGGGTCTTGCCTGGTGTGATAGACCCCAGCCTCTATGGATCTTGTACTCAGAGCTTGTTCTTGTGCTGCCATGATTAGTGCTGTCTTTCAGTCCAGCTTTGTCCAGCCACTGGTAGGATTTCTGGATATCAGCCACCTCCTCTATCTGCCGGTGGTACATACCGTGCAGGGGCCTGTCCTTCCATGATGGTTCCTCGTTTCCCTCCTCTTTCTTGGGTTTCTGCTGCCTGAGGTATTCACTGAGCACTCGGTCAGTTGGGGCCATCTTCCCAATGTATTCTTGGATGTTCGTTGTCTCATCCTGGACTGTGGTGCTGACACTCACCAGTCCCCGGCCCCCTTCCTTCCGCTTAGCGTACAGCCTCAGGGTGCTGGACTTGGGGTGAAACCCTCCATGCATGGTAAGGAGCTTTCTTGTCTTTATGTCAGTGGCTTCTATCTCCTCCTTTGGCCAGCCTATTACCCCAGCAGGGTACCTGATCACGGGCAGGGCGTACGTGTTGATGGCCCGGATCTTGTTCTTACCATTCAGCTGACTCCTCAGGACTTGCCTGACCCTCTGCAGGTACTTGGTGGTTGCAGCTTTTCTAGCGGCCTCTTCATGGTTCCCATTTGCCTGCGGGATCCCCAGGTACTTGTAACTGTCCTCTATGTCTGCAATGTTGCCTTCTGGTAGTTCAATCCCCTCAGTTCTGACTACCTTCCCTCTCTTTGATACCATCCGACTACACTTCTCCAGTCCGAACGACATTCCAATGTCATTGCTGTATAGCCTGGTAGTGTGGATCAGTGAATCGATGTCTCGTTCACTCTTGGCATACAGCTTGATGTCATCCATGTACAGGAGGTGGCTGACAACTGCTCCGTTCCGTAGTCGGTATCCGTAGCCAGTCTTGTTAATGATCTCACTGAGGGGGTTCAGGCCTATGCAGAACAGCAGTGGGGACAGAGCATCTCCTTGGTAGATCCCGCACTTGATGGTGACTTGTGCTATGGGCTTGGAGTTGGCCTCTAGTGTTGTACGCCACATCGAGTTCCTGATGAAGGCTCTTAGGGTCCCATTGATCTTGTACAATTCTAGGCATTCCAGTATCCAGCTGTGGGGCATTGAGTCATAGGCCTTCTTGTAATCAATCCAGGCAGTGCACAGGTTGGTCAGTCTGGTCTTGCAGTCTCGGCTGATTGTTCTGTCTACCAGTAGCTGGTGTTTTGCGCCTCTGGTATTCTTGCCAATTCCTTTCTGTGTCCCGCTCATGTATTGACCCATGTGCCTGTTCATCTTAGCCGATATGATGCCTGACAGGAGCTTCCATGTAGTACTGAGGCAGGTTATTGGTCGGTAGTTGGAGGGGGGGGGGACCGGTCCCTTCTTGGGGTCCTTGGGGATCAGGACCGTCCGGCCTTCAGTTAGCCATTCCGGGTGTCTCTCGTTAACTAGCAGCTGGTTCATTTGTGCTGCCAGACGCTCGTGGAGTGCAGTCAGCTTCTTCAGCCAGTAGGCATGAACCATGTCGGGCCCTGGTGCTGTCCAACTCTTCATACTGGAGACTCTTTCTTGGATATCTGCCACTGTGATGGTTACTGGACCCTGTTCAGGGAGGTTGCTGTGGTCTGCCCTCAGATCCTCTAGCCACTGAGCATTGCCGTTATGGGTTGCATCCTTCTCCCATATGCTCTTCCAGTATTGCTCCGTCTCCAGCCTTGGTGGTGCTGTTCTCTTATTGTTCCCTTGCCACTGAGAGTACACCTTTGCTGGTTCTGTGGAGAACAGGTTTATTCTCCTGCCTTCTATCTCTCTGGTGTACCTCCTCAAGCGGCTGGCCAAGGCTGTGAGTCTTTGCTTGGCAGTTTCCAAGGCCTCAGGTATGGACAGCTTGCTGTATTTCTTAGGCACCTTATTTGTCGCACCTTTCTGCAACTCCGTTAGTTGGCTAACCTCCCTCCGTGCTACTTTGATCTTGCCCTCTAGCCTCCTTCTCCATGGAGGGTACTGCCCCTTGTCGCTGTTCAACGTTTGTGTTGTACCTCTCTAGCTGTGAGAGCAGTCCCTTCTTTCGAATGTTGGAACACTGAGCTACTAGTTGTTTCGCCGTCATTGTGGATGTTGGGTATCGAAGAATCCATAGGTCCCTCATCCTATTCATGTAGCCCCTTCCGCCGGGGTTACTTGCGTAGTAGCATTCCAACAACGCCCTGTTTTCGTCTCTTGCCCACCGATGCCTTCTTGTTCCAGTAGCCCACTTTTCGTCAGGGTGCCCTGGTTCCTCAACACCTGACGCGGACCTTGTTGATCCGGGCGACGTCCGAGCCGGCATGCCTTCATATTTATTTGTCTCGCTCATGTCTGCGGTAGGCTCGCTTAGCATAGGGGGTCTAGCCTTAGGACCCTTACTGGATACAGACGCCCCAGGCAGGAATCGAACTTGCGATCCTCTGTTCCAAAGGCGTGTAGTCTAACCACTACGCTATCCAGCTGCTCTGGAAACCACGAAGCCTTACCTAATATCCACCTACTGTTACTCATTTTATATTAAGATTTAAACATCTAGTTGGTATTGCTATGGCAAATAACCTTCAGTAATAGTAATAAATCACACAGCAATAGTACATTCATGTAGTTGTAAAAAGCATGACAATATATTAAGTAATCCAAAGTATTCAGAATACGTTACTCTCATTGAGTAACGTAACAGAATACGTTACAAAATACATTTTGGGGCATGAATTCTGTAATCTGTAGTGGAATAAAGTAACCTTCCCAACACTGATTACTAATGATGATGTCAACAGAAATAATAATTTCATGTTTTTTCTTTTTTCAAGACTGCATGAAACATGGCTGTTCCACATCAGGCTGAACAGTCAGAGCCAGAGGAATAATACCAAAACTGTGTTTTTTGGCAAAAGTGGTGAAACAGCATCGTTGTTTCCACCTTTAGCTTGAACATTTTTCTTGCATATTTTGCAAAGTACCGTCCTTTTGTTGGAGGTTATTCAAATATCTCCCTTTTGAGATGCTTAATGTTCATCAGGGGATTAAGCAATATGGCATAAAAATGTAATGTAATTTGGCATGCCTCAGACTTTTCTTTGTGTTTCTATTTCTTGAGGATGATTTCTTGACAGACATCCTTCTACTCAGAGCATTTCTGATGAGGCTTTGGGAACCCCTGAGATATGGCTGAGGTAAGTGTTCTGCTTATAGGTCTTTGCAAATCATCTTGTTGGTGGAAAAATACAATTTTATTCCAGTCAAACTGTGTTATTTTAACCATTTGTTGCAGATTTGATTAAAGAAATGGGAACACCTCATTTGTTTGTTTGATACTGCTAGTGACAAAGTGCCTAAAGACATAATTTAAAATTGGTTCTTTGCTAAGGTGTCTGTTATGTGTAGATGCAACACTGATTCATCATTGAAGTCTGGTGCCTTTTTTATGCTTAAATGAATAACGGTCAGTGTTACGTGGCTTATCAAATGATACAACCCCCCAAACAAACACTGTAAATGGTCAGGTACAAGAACAATGGTTAACATTAATAGAGGTAATGTGGTATGACATGGTCCAGTATGGGACCAAAACAGTCACAGTCACTTGGCACACAGTGGTATTAACCACTCAGCCGTATTACTGTCGATCCCAAAAACAAGGTTATGAGCCTATGAACGAGCATAATATTTGCTCTTTAAAACAGTAAGGGTAAAAAATTGTGTCGTATTCTGCACTGATACATCTGATTCTGATAAATCCTCTCTAGAGTCTGTGAGGTAGGAGAGGATATGCTCTGATTTTCAGTTCATAAATAAAATACACACTATTCAAAATACTTTCCTGCCACAAAGTATTTGTCACAACATTTATCATGCATGTAGTGTTGTGTGTTTGCAATAAAATAACTCTAAACTCTGGTATGTTGCATAGTTTCTGAACAGCAGACTGCTTAAAAATGCTCTCAGTTAGATTTTTGACCCAGAAATTCTTTCACTATTTTCTGTCTCAAACAGTAAAATACTATAATGACTTGGCCAAGAATAACTGGCAGACTGATCAAAATATTTGAATAAAGTCACACCTGCTACAAACAGGACAGCCACTATATACACTCAACAAAAATATAAACGCAACACCTTTGTTACTGCTCCCATTCCCCATGGGATGGACGTAGAGACCTAAAATTCAGTCCAGATACACAATATAACCATCCCTCCCAAACAGTGGTCACAAATCAGTCCAAATGTGTGGTAGTGGGCACATCTGCCATATTGAGATAATTCATCCCACCTCACAGGTGTGCCACATCAGGATGCTGATCTGACATCATGAGTAGTGCACAGGTGTACCTCAGACTGCCCACAACAAAAGGCCACCCTGGAATGTGCAGTTTTTTGCGCTATTGGGGGTCTGGGGACCCAGAACCGGTCAGTATCTGGTGTGACCACCATTTGCCTCATGCAGTGCAACACATCGTCGCATGGAGTCTATCAGATTGTCAATTGTGGCCTGTGGAATGTTGGTCCACTCCACTTCAATGGCTGTGCGAGGTTGTTGGATATTCGTGGGAACTGGTACACGCTGTCGTATACGCCGGTCAAGCACATCCCGAACATGCTCAATGGGTGACATGTCCGGTGAGTATGCTGGCCATGCAAGAACTGGGACATTCTCAGCTGCCATCTGCCCTGAACAATGTGAACCATGATTCATCCGTGAAGCGCACACCTCTCCAACGTGCCAGACGCCATCGAATGTGAGCATTTGCCCACACAAGTCTGTTACGGCGACGAGCTGGAGTCAGGTCAAGACCCCGATGAGGACGACGGGCATGCAGTTGAGCGTCCCTGAGACGGTTTCTGACAGTTTGTGCAGAAATTGTTTGGTTGTGCAAACCAATTGTTCCAGCAGCTATCTGGGTGGCTGGTCTCAGACGATCTTGGAGGTGAACCTGCTGGATGTGGAGGTCCTGGGCTGGTGTGGTTACACGAGGTCTGCGGTTGTGAGGCCGGTTGGATGTGCTGCCATATTCTCTGAAACGCCTGTGGAGACGGCTTATGGTTGAGAAATGAACATTCAATGCACGGGCGACAGATCTGGTTGACATTCCTGCTGTCAGCATGCCAATTGCACGCTCCCTCATTGCTTGTGGCATCTGTGGCATTTTGCTGTGAGACAAAACTGCACATTCCAGGGTGGCCTTTTGTTGTGGGCAGTCTGAGGTACACCTGTGCACTACTCATGATGTCAGATCAGCATCCTGATGTGGCACACCTGTGAGGTGGGATGGATTATCTCAATATGGCAGATGTGCCCACTACCACACATTTGGACTGATTTGTGACCACTGTTTGGGAGGGATGGTTATATTGTGTATCTGGAATGAATTTTAGGTCTCTACGTCCATCCCATGGGGAATGGGAGCAGTAACAAAGGTGTTGCGTTTATATTTTTGTTGAGTGTATTTCAGCAAACATGGGCTTCAAGACAATCCAGAGCACGTCCTAGGCCTGCATCACTGGATACTGTGATATCATGCCGTTACTTCCTTCTCCACATATTGTAAGCCTGGAACCACTGATCTAAAAGCATTTTAATCTGTGGCAGTGATAAAGTAATAATGCTGTTAGGTCTTCACTCAGCTCAGAGACACAGCCTCAGCAAATGTCACACAAACTCTATGAACAAGATTAGGTAATTCTTCGGGAAAACATCCTTTCTATTCAGACAATTTTGAGACACATAACTGCATAGTTAGAAATGCACTCTTGATATGTCTGTGCCCTTGGGATTG
Source organism: Aulonocara sp. 'chitande type north' Nkhata Bay (assembly GCF_057382095.1). Lineage (NCBI taxonomy): Eukaryota > Metazoa > Chordata > Actinopteri > Cichliformes > Cichlidae > Aulonocara > Aulonocara sp. 'chitande type north' Nkhata Bay. The sequence goes on from NC_141351.1 coordinate 1,178,056, forward strand.
CCTTCTTTATTTATCCACTTGCCAACCCAGGGAGGCTTGAGCTGTTAGCGAGACAGAAGTAAGGGATGATGTGGGTGGTGTCGGTGGCGCATGCTTGTAATAATGACAGAATAAGCAATGCTTTGGAATCTGTCCCTCTCTAGGGGGAACAAAGCAGCTACGCGATGGTGAAATTAACTTCAGCTAAACGCCGGCTTTTCTGCCCGTGTCTGTGATTTATAACGACATCCAACACCTCCCATTGTACTCAAGTTCATCTGAAAGTATAGAAAATTGTTTGGGAAGAGGCTTCATCCTAAAACTGGATGTTTATCCAAGTATGAGGGGTTTCTTATTTAGGAATAGTAAATTAGAGTGTGAGGCGGCAAGTTATTGCTCTATTAAGAGCGGATGGAGATAAAATACAGATGCAGTTGTGTGGGAAAGATTAATGGAAAAGTTCCCCCTTGAAGAGAGCCCCTGAGAGCAACTTGATAATAACAAGTAAAATTCAAAATAGCAAAAAACACAGCTTTCACTCCTGTGCATGTCTAAGCGTCGGACTGCTTCACCTTGAGCTGTCGGCGAACCCGACTGATGAAGAACTTCCAGCAGTTTTCCTTCGTATCCATCAACCCAGAGCCACGGACCTCTGGCCGCACACTGCCAATGACGTTCTCCACCTCGTCATCTGGGAACAGGTCAGGGATCTCTCCTGAAATGAATAAAATAATTCACTCTGCTACCAGGAGACCACCGAGCGTGCAAACAGCAGTGATTGTGTGTGTGTATAGATATATATATGTGTCACGGTTCTGGGTCCGTTGGACCCAGTATTTTGAGTTCATTATGTTTTGGTACTTTTGCATCATGGATTTTCCTTTATGTTTCTCTGGTACTTGGTGTTTCTGTTATCTTGGTGTTTTTTTTATATTATGATCTGATACTGTTGTGATTATGATTATTATTTAGTAGACTTTGGTCAGCGTCTAGTCTGTCTCTGTCTAGTCTGTGTCTTAGTAAAGTGTGTTTTGTTTCCTGTTTTACTTTGAAGGTTCTTGTTCCTGTCTGATGTCAGTATTCCGGCTTCGCTCTCCCTGTCTCGTTAGGTCTTATTTCTCCCAGCTGTGTCCCCCTTCTGTCTCTAATTCCTTGATGACTCCCTCAGTGTATTTAAACCCAGTGTGTCTTTATGTCAGTGTCGCGTCGTTAACGTCTGTTCACCCTCAGACCGTGCCTGTATGTTCCAGCTTGTGTTTTCATGTTTGGTTTATGTTTTGTTTTCTGGCCAGCAATAAAGCTGTGGTTTTGATTCTCAAATCTATGTTCGAGTCCTGCATTTGGATCCTCCTCTCCGCCTGCCCGCACACAGAGCCTTGACATATATGTATATATGTATGTATGTATGTATGTATGTATGTATGTATGTATGTATGTATGTATATATATATATATATATATATATATATATATATATATCCTGCACCGTGGAGGACATGTTTCTGACAGAGTAGCACTCTGCATTGAAAAATCTCCAATCATGTTTTCCGGCAGCTGATGACTTCATCATATGATGAACTTCCATTATTATAGCTTTTACATTTAAAAACGTAAATATGCTTTCCCACATTCCTTTAATTATTCCAAGTTCACGCGGACACTGTATGAGTATTTAATGCCAATGAAAAATGGAAGTAAGGGACCTGATGGGAGGGTTGGGTGGTTCTGTTGATGAGAGATTTCCTGCCTTTGTGCACATATTGAGAAAACACTCGACCTCCAAAATTGAAATATTCAACTGGATCAGCGTTTTACTTCAAATACTGTAAATGACTACTACATTCCTGGGATGCACATACATTGCAGCACTGCCCCAGAAATGTTACTTTATTGTGTCTGGATCCCTTCTCCTCCCTATAACAGGTGGGCCAGTCTGAACAAAACATGAACATCATCACACACAAGGCAATTATTAACATCTATATGTTTTTAAAAAGCCTTTCATATAAATTCTAATTCTTTGGATTTCCGTATATATTATATTTCATCATCCTCCCTGCAAATGCAGTGTCATGTTCTCCTTGGATTAAAGCCACATTAATTTTGTTTTAGACAGCTTTGATGAAATGAGTAAAAAGTATGTAGTATGTGTATCATAGTATGTACCTCTAACGCCTTCAATAAGCTCACAGTTGGCTGTAGCTCACTAGATAGAGGAGGCTAAACATAAGGCTGGTGGCTCAATCCCTGGCTACTCCAGGCTGTGTGCCAAAATATGTGAATATCGATCTGAGCATGCTGAACTGCTAGTTACTCTGGAGTGTTAGAAAGAAAGCACTTGGGTGCAGCAAAAAGTGGTTGTATTAATGGATGAATGATGCACCAAATAAAGCTATACACAAATCATTCTATTTCCCATTTAAGCGAAACCAGCTACTAACAGTATACTGGAGTAAAAACATGTAATTCCAGCTTGTGTTTGCTTATATTTGTTGCCATAAACATCAGAACACCAAACAAAGCGTTTCATGATAAACATGTAATGGTGTTGCCAGGTTCGGTCGTTCGCACTACTGTCCATGCACGCCTCACAAGCTGCTCTTTTATTCGTTTATATTATTGACAGTAAGTAAATATATTTTGAAATATTGTGTCAGTAACGCACATATGACAGCACCCCGGGTAACTGTGTAGTTGTTCTTTTTGTTCTTTTCTTTTCAGGCAGGCAGCAGTGTTTCACTAAATAATGCATCGACATCTGCTGGCACACACCTCATATCCTAAATATCTTCCTACTTAAAGTGATACGGTACACTCACAAAACTATTGCAAGCCAACATTAGCACAGATTGCTTTGCAGTAATTTTCTATTAACAGTAATTTCCATTCATTAGATTATTAAAATGCCCCGTTTAAATGTAGCTGTGAGTCTGAGCCTCCTCTGCAATTTTTCACAATAATGTGTTGGTAGCACATGAGTAATGGTGCCGAAAATGGCACCACAGTGATGTGTTGCTGTTGTGCAATGAAAGCATTTCTCTCTTGCTAAACATGACATGCAGTAATTAGCAAAACCTGCTGTTACCCGATGCCAGCAGATCGTTGACCAGAACGAGGAACTTCTCATCTGCCACTTGGGCATCAGTCATTAGGAACACAGTGCCAATATTCTTTACGCCAGCTTTCACGTAGAGGGACGCCAGGTCACTCTGGATGACAGGGAGAGTGAGAGGGTTGGAGTGGGAAAAGTGGCACCCATAATAAGATTTGTTATTTTGCAGCGATACATGCCCGAGTGCTTTAAATTTATATACTGTGAGGATTATGTTTGGCAAAAGTGCATGCACATAATAAACTTTGTTGGATTTTAAATGAAACATGCTTTTACAGGATGATCTGTTTGTCAAGTACTCCTCTTCAAACCTTTAGGTCAGCGATACTGTAGCCTTTCCTCAAGGTGATCTGGAAGACCTCCAGATTGGAGATGAAAGCAGCCAGCCGGGTCAGACTCTGCTTGCCGCTGCCGCCCACTCCGACCAGCAGCACATTACCCCGTGGAGACTCCAGGATTCGGTTTATCCGGCAGCTTTATGTGGAGGAGCAGACAGCCAGGGGTGGGAGAGGTGTGGGGGAGGAATGAATGAAAGGGTGAGACAAGAGAGCCGGATAAAAATGTCTGACTCATACAACAAATAGCAGAAGACAAAAAGGTTTGTCTCCTGCTCTCTCTGTTCTAATGCTAACTGTCACCACCGTCTACTCCAGACTGTTCCACTGACACGTACAGCAATGAAATATATCAAACATTACACTCAGCTGCACTGTGCTCCGGAGAATCTTTATGATTTTAGTAACACAAGACGTGTGCTGCTGTTGTCGATGAAATTACTTCATTATCGCTTCTGTTGCTCCGTTTGTGCCAAAAGACACTCACTTCAGCTGGCCTGGTAAATGTAATCTCTGACAGTTCAGTTGCTTCCTTTTCTTACACTTCTAATTATGATTCAGCAACTTTTCGAGCTTGCACATCCACATTAGCAAGTCATAGATACATCTTCTGCTTCTATGCTTTCACTTCTAAGTTGTTTAATGTAAATTAAACTCAACTGACACATCAACTAAGATTTATTACACTTCAAACTGCATCTACTTCACCATGTCAATTTCCACTTTATCCATTTGCATCTTTTACATTACAGTTAAGTGCGTTAAGCTCTTACCTGTAAATGGCGACTTAGTTGCTGAGAGTGCTTCAAATCACAGTTTAGCAGCTTTTGAAAGCTTTAGATTCAATTTTAACTGTCGTTGTGTAAAGCTCCCAACTTCTTGAACTGTGTTCGTCAACAGTACGGCTTCGTTTTGCAGCTGCTGTCAGTTCTAAAACTTCACCCATTTTCACTTAAATCTCTTCAAATGCTTTTATCTTTTTCACTTTAAATGCTTTCTGTGTCAGTCCTGGGCTGGAGATGACGATACTTTAGCTTTTCACATCTGACTTTTTCTATCTACAATAAATGCTTTCACTTAACCTGACACCTGAGAGTCAGTTCTCTGATGCTGTAAACTCACTTAAGTGCTTCAATTTAGATCTTTTAAAATTCAAGTGAACTGAAATCTCTCCAATTAACAACTCGGTTGCTTTTTTCTCTTTCACTTTAATTGCTTTCACTGCTTTGGCAGTTGTTTCCACGGTTCAAAAATCAAGTGACACTTTTCATACTCAGGTAAAAGTTTGACTACTTGCAGCTGCTAACTCAGCTGTTTTCAGTGATAGTACACAAACTGCTGACTCTACTTCCTGCAAGGCTTAACTTGAAAGTTTTCCTCCTTTGAGATGCCATACTTCAACTCATCTACTTTTAGCTTCCACCTAAGATCCAATCAGTGCTTCAAACCTAATGTGAGTGCGCCCGGCTTACAGTCGCAGTGAATTTAAAATTAGCTCCACATCTCATACCAAAAACAGATCAGATATGATATCACAGTTAGAGATGAACTATTTACAGTAGCTAAAGCCATAAATGTAAGAAAGCACACTTTTCTCTTTTCATTGGTTAACTTATCTATAAAATGATGAGAAACAGTTTCTGTATCTGTCTGACAGATAATCTTACTCCATGCTAACATTTCAGGACATAAATCTATGCTGGCTGATAACAGGTGTCAGACATTAGATAGACAAAAGAGCTGACCTTTACAGAACAAGAACTTTGTGGTGGCATTATGACATCACTTTGAAAAAGTGCATTGAATAAGCAGGCAGAACTCAATCTTTTGCTCGCACACATTTTCTAACCAGTCATCACCTCCTTTACTAAAAACTTGTCCACGTTAGTTTTTAAGAATGTTATTTTAAATCCACTGAATATTGCCCAAGTATTGTTGTTCTTATATGTTGTTAATTACCCCACAAAAAGACCAAAATCAGTAAGATGTAGTCATGCTATTTTCCTTACTACGAACCCATTGATCACTAATTACTTTGTATACTGAATGTTAATCTATCTGCCTAGACTGCAAAGAACTTTGGGTCATCTGCTGTTAGTTTAGATGTGCCGTATAAATAAAAGTCTTATAATTACACATTTTAGAAGACTTTAAGACGGGAAACTGGTAAAATAAAAAACAAAAAATATGCTACAGAGGCCGGGGTGACATGCAGACTTTTTTTTTTTTAATTAAAATTTTTTATTGAAAAACGTTGAATCTCTTTAGCATTTATTTCATCTGCTTATCTACTCGGTGAAGTGGCTGCTGTTACTTCTCTAAATTCTTTTAGTCTTAAAGACTTCTTAGTTAAAGAAACTCTCCACAGAGGAGCAGCTCAGGAAGCTGCTGTTTTGGGGAAGAGAAAAGCAGCACATCCTGTTCTAATCAGTCTAATTCTACCCCCGGAGACCTGATTGAAGCGTCAATCAGTTTAGGTTTGTTTTCTTAACAAGGTGTTTAAATAAGGCATTTTTATTCAGTTTGAGATTTTAAACCAAATATGGAAGAAATATTAGCTACATGTTAATGTAACCAATCTGGATGTTATTTCTAGGAATAGAAAACGCTGATCAAACGTTCTGGACGACAGGAACTGTGGCACAGAGGACTGGTGTATTTGGCTATTTGTGGAATTTGTTGACTGTTTGTAAAAATCAACTTTAATGACGACAGATTTTTTGATTCTGAATCTTGCAACCAAAATACTTTTAGACTGAGCATCCAGTCTGGATTAAATTGTCATGATATATGCTATTTTTTATTTTTTCACAGATTCACCTGTCTCTATGTTTGACAGTCTATAAAATGGAAGCGGTAATCCTAAAATACCTTGGAAGCCAGCCGACTGTCTTGACAGACAATAAAAAAACAGATACATTTTTTTTAACTCTATCTGTAGTCCTCCTCCTCCCCGGGGTTTCAAACTTCCACTCACATGTGAGCCATGGCGTCCTCAAACAGCACGAGGTTTAGGGTGGCGTTGACCTCATTGTAGCTATCCAGCACCTCCAGCAGAGTTTTACTTAGGCTGCTCCAGGACTCTACGGCCATGTATCTGGCCTCCCCCTGACCATGGGCGAAGTGGCAGTACAGGTTCATCTCTCTGGTCTGCTCCAGAGTCTCCTCCATGTCCTCAGGAGGCACACACGCAAACACACACACACATTTCAGCGATAAACATACATACAGACCCACACACTACCCCTGTCAGCATAACATTAGTGTTAAGCCTAAACAGTCTGGACAGGGACACAGCTGAATATCACAGCTGCGCAGAGGGTGACCTAGTTCATTTTCACTCTGGCAAGTGTTAGGCCCCAAACATTTGACTGGAAAGACTGTGTGTCTGTTCAGCACGCTGGTTTCCTCGGAAAACAAATAGCTGCAGTAGATGTGATGAATTAGACTATTTTTCTACTTTTTTGCAAGCTTACATATTTATCACGTTCAGCTGTAGTATTTAAAGAGACTATAAAAGTCTCTAAACATTGTCTTGTTTGCATGTAAAAATATAGCAGTAAACCATGCTGCATATTGCTCTGTGGCACAGGGGCAAAATGTCATAAGTTTACCTTAGCTGCCAGCTGTGAAAACTATACATGAGCAGGGTTATTCTCTCCCTTCTCCTTCTGTGTGTGTATGTACACATACACTTGTCAGGTTCTTCATTGTGGGATGACTAGTGTGCATGTGATAGAGCTAGGGATTGCAGTGAGGGAGCAGTGGACAGAAAACCATTAAAATGTTTTCCAATTTGCCAGGCTGACAGCACGGACATGACAGGCAGACCCCCACACCACACTGATTAATATTCTCCCCCAACATCCCTTTTTCTCCTCTCCTCGCTGTGTTGGCCACTGATGTCCAGGTCCAGACACAGAGCAGGCAGCCTAATGATCCCGCACTTCCCTCCCTCCCCAGCCTCCAGCCTCCCGCTCTTGTCTTCCTTCGCTGAACTTTGTAAAACTCTCACCTCATAGAACTTCTTTACTGTGTCTGCCTGCAGCCTATCAAAAAGCTGGAAGTCCTGCTCCTCCACCAGCTTGTCTCTGTAGACCCGGTTCGACTCATGCAGGTAGATTTTCAGCAGGTCTAGGGGGGCTTTCAGACACTCACCGGTACAGAAGAGAATGCCCTGAGCAGGGAAAGGAGGGAGGAAGGTTTCAAGTTTCATTCCGTTTATTCCACAACGAGGAGGGAAACACAGCACACTCACTGCAGGTAAATCAATGGATATTGAGTGGACAAGCTGTTAGGAGGTGTGTCAGATAAAACTAAGAAATATGGGATCACTTTTCTTTCAGCGTGTAGTCTCAAGGGTATTGCTGTGTGCAGAGATGGAAGAGTGACCAAAAAAAGAAATAAATAAATCAGGCACAGACTCCACACATCATTCCCACAGAGGCTTTAAACACAAATCTTATGCTCTAACCTACATTTTAATTGGATATCAGTCATTTATTATAAGTTTAATGCACTTTTTCAGATATGTGCTGGTTAACAAAGAATTTCAGATTTCATACATGACCTCCAAGGTATGACAGCAAAGAAGAATTTAATACAAGCCACACTGCAATCCAGCTCCACTCCAGCTCCTATTTACGGTAATGTAATACTGACCTGATCAGTGTTATGTCTGTTCTTATTGATACCAGCTCTGGAATGCACTGGAGGGCTTGCTTCTACTGTCTCCACTGCTGGGTTTCTAAGAAAGCACGTCTCAAGGAGAGGGAGTCGTGCTCAACAGAGCTAGAAACTAACTGCATATGGAAATTTTAGTCCTTTTGGACCATAATGGTACTAACTGAGCTATAATTACTGCCTTGCTGCAATTTACATATTTTACCTGCGCAGACACATATGCACACTGAAGACTTTGCAGGAAGTGTTAAGAGTCTTAAAAATAAAACTTTAGTAGATAAACTGAATATTTAATCCATTGCAGACACGAAAAAGTCAGGTTAAAATCAAAGAACTCCCCCCCCCCACCTCAAAACTGGGGGGGATCAGTCTGATTCATCTTCTTTGGACTGTGAATATTTTGAGCAAAACCTGTGTCAATTCAACATGTAAATACAAAGCTATTTGATGAATGAAAATTTTGACAGGCTGATGAGTCAAGTAGCCAAGATTTCAAATAATGACATACGAATGAAGTGTTAGCCTAAAACTGAGCAATCAGATTGCTCTAAATGCTGAATCAGACAGCTTTTTTTCTATTCTTGGCTCCTTCTGATATCACTGAGGGGTATCATGCTATGATTATCTAGGGCATGTGTTTATGAGAGGCAGCCAATCACAAGAAAGTTAGCTTAGAGAGGAGGAAGAAAGCTTAAACTTCTTTAAGAGGCGATGAACTGAGAAGCTACACAAAGGCAAGAAAACAAGGATTATTTTGAAATGTGAATCATGAAAAGCTACTCGAGGTCCAGGAATAAAAACATGGAGGAAATGGAAATGAGCAGAATTAGTCCCTATTAACAGTAAGCTGTGATGCATATCTGTTTTAAATTTTATGGCAATTGGAGACAACTAAAAATATAAACCCCATGGTGGTGTTTAAGGAAAAGTGAGAGCTTATTTCTGGCTATCATCAAGATTCATCTTCTTCTGAGTTTGGCCAGAAGCAGTAATTGCACTCAACAATATCTATAAAACAACTGAGCCAGCATGGCTGAACATGAATGTGTTTTTTTAATTTATTGTTTTTGTGGGTTTTTCTTTTCATCCCTTAGATTAAAACAAAAAAGTCACGACAATGAGCAGATGAGTGTTTGGTGGATGATTGATGATTAATGCATCTCTAGAGAAAGCCAGTGTGATGCGACGGCTTTCCCACGGGGACGCTGACGATGAAGCCAGGCGGATCTCGTAACAGTCTCACCGCGTCACATAACAGGTGCCGTATAGGATGAGAACAGGCTGGAGAGGCGCCCAGGCACTGTTTGTTCCCCTCTGCACAGCGTTACCCAGGAGGCAGCGGCAGAGGCAAGCAGATGCTGTGTGTTTCCAGCCCCAGAACTTATTCTAATCAACAGAATCATCTCCGGGGGTAAAGCCAGCTGAGTCTGATCTGACTCCATATCTGAGCCGGCTGAATGAGACAACTGGCTGCTAAATCCACTGTGTAATTGTGCAGATGGGAGGTGTGCTCTGGGTGTGGATGAGTGTTCTTAAGATGCAAACCTAGCCTGAGTAATGGACACCACTCCGGCTCTACCAAAGTTAAGACGTTTTCCACGAGAATGTGTGAATGATGTCATATTTTTGACTTTTAATAGATCCAGCTCTTTCTACTTCATTTCTTTGTTTAATGGTGTCAATCACGACTCCCCGCATTCATTGTGTACAAGTGTGCTTGAGCAAAACAAAACACCATATGGCACCTAACTCTATATAACAGTAATAATCACAGCCTTAGCTGTTAGCAGTATCACTTGAACAAACTGAGAGCAGACAGAACTTTGTTTTTCTTCTATCCAGCTGACTTTGGCATACTATCTCATCCTCCGTGCCCCTGATCTTTCATTGCTTTGTTCAACTCAGAGGAGAGGGATTAGAGAGCACTTGGTGTCGGCATGTATCTGTCTGTCGTTCTGTCTGCAGCATGCTCGCTTTTCTCGTAGCCTGACAGCTGCTCCAAGCCCCAAACAATGCTTCCCCTGCTAACAAATGCACCCAGCTGACTATCTACAGAACATCATGCAGACATATTGTGTAGTCAGTACAGTTTGGCTTTGGTCTCTCTGCACCATCGTGTATTCTCTTTCTCTCCCTAGTCTCTGTCCTCCTCTTTCACTCCACATCCATCTTTCCCCCCGTCTCCTCCCTCGCCTCTCGAGCGTCGAGGAGCTCATTTAGGCTGACGTGGAGAAGACAAGCCCATGGATATGCCCGCTGGTCATGGCAGAGAACGAACGCTGGCAAACGGAGCTCTTTGACAATGCTCCCAGTCGGACGGCAAACTGTTTGTCTAGCCCTATTAGTGGAATTTGGCTACTGTACTTCACTTATAGTGCGTTTAATCCGCAGGGTGGAATGATCAAACTAAAGCCCAGGAAAACTGAAGATTTATGGAGACAATGTGTCTGCTCTCTGTCTACTCGCCAACTTTTTTAAGGACAGGGTACTTTAAAAAGTTGGCGAGTAAAGGAAGGTAAAGTTTAGAAAGTATTAGCTCCTGTTAACTATTCAGCAACCTCCACTAACCTTAGAACTTTGCCAGCAAACAGCAACAATCTTCTCAAGATGCAGCCTTGACTGTTTTGTGGACCCGCTCCTTTTGTCATTTTCAAAAACACCTTTACACAGACCACTGCAAACTCCCACAGAGCTTCTAAGCTTGGCTTTCTGCCTCATTAGTGTTGATTATAATGAGACAGCTTCCTCTGGCTACATCTCCAAGTTTTGAAGAAAAGAGGAAAAAATCAATTACAAAAAAAGTCCTCCAATTATCTCAGCTGAGGCAAACATCTGAAACATCAAGCTAGTAAATACTGACTGACAACTATTTAGGCCTCATAGCTGAAATGAGAGGAAACGTTTGTACTGTCAAGCCAAATACTTTCCCACTTTTGAAGGTGTAAAAGCACAGAGGTATGGCTGGGAAAATACTGCCGAGGCAGAGCTGTAAGCTAAGAGGTTTCTCGCCTCTTCCCACCTGTCCTCGGGTCTTTGCGGCGAGAACTGAGTAAAAAAAAAACTTCAAATAAGCTCCAGGAGTCCATTTTCTGGCTTTCTTTACATTTCCTCTCAGGATGGGGAGAGGAGACAGCTTTGACATTGTTTCCTCTTTGTGGTTATTAGATGTCCGATCTCGCTGTGCAGACCAATTAAAAAAAAAAAGATTTTGATGAAAGAGGCAGAATGGCTTATTTAAACACTAGCTTCAAAGTGTTGTAGTGCAATTTAATTCCCAACTTTTTGACGGCAGCGATGTGTGTGATCTAGGACCTAGAAGCTAAGTCTTTAGGTGGTCAGGGCGAGTGCATTGGCAAGGACGATAAGTAGGCTTTAATCTTAAAGTGCAGAAGGCTCAGCATACTTCATCTGACAATCTGGTCTAAAAAGAGTCTCTCCTTGTGACGGCTGAACACTGACATTGCATCTACATCATGCAGTGATTTGCCAGGTGTGGTGGGATGGTTTAAAAACTTTATCTGGCTCTCTCTTTTCTTTCTTTCCTTAAACTCAGTGAGGCCTACCACATTATCTGTTATAGAAAAGTACCGTAACCCAGTGATGTAGGACTGTATGAATTTTGGCATCTAATATTGCTCTCTTCAGTGTTTGGCAATGCTAAAATATTTTTGTACTGTGTACTTGTCTATTCACTAAGTGTTGGTATTTTATCAATGCCTGAAGGTCTAGCTATTCTAGCTTCTTGAGTTGCTGTTTCGAGCCCTCCAGTGTGCAGCACAGAGCTGTCTTTACCATTCTTGTTTCTGGTGAGATAACTAAAGACACTCCCACATCTCCACATCACAGTGGTGTCCCCACTGGTTTTGCTGTTCTTCGATCCACACCATCCTTGGCGTGGATCACAATAAACGTGAATAATAACTTTCCATCCACCCATAAATGAACAGCACATGAGGGTGCTGAAGCCTTTCCCGGTTGTAATAAGACAAAAGACAGGATACACCCTGGACACCCATTCATTAACATTCACCTACGGCTAATTTAGAATCACATGTAACATGAAAGTCTTTGGATTGTGAAAACCAGAATTCCTAAAGCAGACCCACACAAGCACACAGAGGAACTGCAAACTCAGCTGGTCACCAGGTTCAAACCTCACTGTGAATCGTAAGCACTGCATCACCACTTAAAGGAAAATCTTGATATTGTGACAAATATGCACAAATAACAATATTGCACATAGCTGCGTTCCTTTTTGTATGCTTTTATACAGTTACACTTGGAGACTCTCCTGCTGCCTCCCTGCACTTACATTTTGTGCTCAATGAATTTGAACTTGTCTACATTCTTCTGGGGCAGTGAAAGTTGTCACTTGAGGTCCATCATGTACCAGTCATTCTGAACCACACGACGTGCTTGGCAGACCACAGGCAGATGATTGCTGTCCTTTTAAGCTTTTGCTAATGGCCTTTTTGGATTCAGCTGCTATTTTGATTTTGATTGCTGGTATTTTTGGGCAGTTTTTGCTTTTAACTGACCGGCTTTGTTTGTCATGTTTGTGAGTTTTGCTTGCCCAAACTCTGGAGTGAAATTTCAGCCTATATGAAAAAAAAATCAGGATTAGAAAAGAATCTAAACTAGCATAGTTTCACACCTATATATTCTGCACAGTGAAAAACTCAGTTGGACCTCAGTTGGTCCTCTGTAAACTCCAAGCTAAAATTATGAAAAATCTAGTTCCTATAGCTCAGTGGCTTAAAGCATTAATTATACAACGGAGGGTGTTAAATGAGAGCCTGCCCTCCATGAAACCGTGGAGGATTCTGACAGAAATATTGCCCCAAAAGCTTCTCCCCTGACAGCTACAGCGCTCTGATATTATATTCATTTAAATACATTAAATCATCACTAACACCCGTGGAAGTGCAAATCCATTCTATTTTCTGTTACACTTATTTCAGACTTATTTCTGGCTTTCAGACTCAGCTCTTAAATCAATAATCATTTAGATGAGAAATTAGTGATAGAAGCCTGGCTCTACCCGCAATGGGAAGCAGAGCCGTAGAAACAGAAAGGAGCAAGTTAAAAGGAGTGATGTGGAAAAAAGCTCCCAACTTTATGGAGGTAACTTCTTGCCTTTCGTTGTGAGAAGTTTAGCTTGAGGTCATACCTCTCAAATCATTTCTGCATGGATAAATCCTTCTGGTGTATGTGTTCAGTACCTGGAAAATGTTGGAGAGGTCTCGCAAGTTAAAGATGTAGTGGAACTTGACTGCGGTGGGGAGGAAGGCGGAGGAGACGCGCTGGTGCAAGGCCAGGGCTAACTGCACAAGGGTGGAGCAGCTTTTCTGCAGGGCAGCACTGAAACCCTCTCCTCTCAGGTGCTGAGACAGAATGGAGGTGTAGATGGTGCTCAGGGCCTCGGCTCCGGGAAACGACAGGGCAAAAACTGAGAAGTGGCGCTATAGAGGGGGGCAGAGCATAAAGGAGGCAAGAGTAAACACATGTTTGTCACTTATTATGCAGTCGGTTTGTTTCCAGAATGAAACCAAGGGTCACCTTGTGGGTGTTTGCAGCAATAAGTGAAGAAAGGCTGTCACCCAGTCAAGAATGACTTTAGAATTTAAATATGACAGGGTGAATGTCTGGGTGTACAAAGTGTGTGACTCCAGGTCAGTCAGAGTTTGTGTCTGTAAACAAAAGTCATTTTTAATCTAACTGCAGAGGACAAGGTCAGAAATAATCTGCATTTAGCCAAGTACCAAAACTTTCATTTATTAAACAAAAATGTCCCTCATTCTATTGGATGTCTGCTGCTCCACAACAAGATAAAGAAAATTAAGTGCTGTGAGAAATTATCGTCACTCAAATTTTAATATTAGACAAAGATAACCCAAATGAATACTAAATGCAGTTGGTAAATAATTTCATTTATAAGGAGGGAAAACAAGCGTGTAATCAAACACAAGTAATCAAAGTCCAGACTTAAATCTGATAGAGATGTGTTGTCATGACCTTAAACAGGCCCTTCATGCTCAAAAATCCTCCTGTGGTTGAAATAAGACAATTCTGCAAAGAAGAGTGGGCCAAAGTTCCCCCACAGCAATGTGAAAGACTCATTGCCAGTTATCGCAAATGCTTGATTGCAATTCGCTGCCAAGGGTGACACAACCAGTAATTAGGTTTATAGGACAATTACATTTTCCCATAGGGCCTGCTAGGTTTGTAAAGCTTTTTTCCCCACTTAATAAATTGAAATATTTCCTGGAGCAGCAAGTGTATTTTACTCCACAGTTAAAAAACAGTCCCTAGAAACATTAGTATTTACACCTGCTCTCTCATTCCACAAAGTTCGTTTTTAAAAAACATCAGAGACAGACGGAGTGTTTTACTCTCCTACCTATCATGTCTGCAGCACTGATAGTACAACTGCTGGAAATCTCTCCTGCTGAATCACCTCCTCCTGCCCCTAATAAAGTACACTAAATACCTTCAGATCGTTGATCTCTCTCTTCTTTAACGCTGTAGCCATGTACCAAAGTTTGTCCCCCAACCTCTTCATTGCAGGCATGTCTCACTAACTTTTCTACAAGCTGTTTCAGTGTAATGACAAGCGGCACCCTGACCTACCGTCATCTGTTCTTTTTCTACCAGAGGAAGCAATCGCAACAGTATCGAAAAGAATTCAGTCCAACAATCTTCCTACAGTTGAGCATTACACTCTGGACCTGAATGTTCTGTGAGAACGTTTTGATGTTCATGTTAAAGTCCTTTTAAATTGGAGTCTGCAGCATTGTTCTCTTATCTAAGCCCTGCAGCTGTTGATCTACTCCTTCAGATGTTAGATATGATGCTAGCCACAAAATCATTTAGTGACAATATGGCAAACAATGCTCAAACGACAACTAATTGATGTCAGTCTCACTCTGTGTTTTGATTCTTTCACTTATTAAATTCTTGATCTTTGACAGATGTTTGTTTTACCACATTTACTCTTTACAGCTTTACTGGTACACCTGTCTATCCTCTCATTCTCACATATGTATTCTGTCTTGATTCCGCTCTTCTCTCCAAAGCATGCCTCCACCTTCATCAACACACTGAAAGCAAACATTATATCAACTGGACCAGCCCCCTTTCTGTTCTTCATGCACTTCAAAGCTGCCCTCACTTCTGCTTACTAATCCTCTGAACATTTTCTTTATTCAGCTCCACTCTTTCATATGTACATTTCCATCTGTATCCTTAATCTTCCTGGCCAGCTGCATATCTTTTCCAGCTCAGTTTCTGTGCCTCACCAATTGTTACAGGTCCTTTTCTCTTTCCTTATGTCCAGCCTCACATATAACTCGCCATAATCCTTTAACCACCTCTCTCTTTGCCGTATACCAAGCCTCCCAGTAGTCCTGTCTACTTTCTTCATCTCTGCTTGTTCCACTTTTTATTTGCCAGCATCTTCTTTTAAATAATCCTTTACTTCCTTATTCCACCAATTCCATTCCAAGTCTCCTGTCCTATTTTCTCTGTGCAGAAAATACACTAAACACCTTCTTGGCAGGTTCCCTCACCACTTCAGCTGTACTTTCACAGTCTTCTGATAACTTTTCCCTACCACCCAGAGCCCGTCTCAGCTCCTCCCTGAACTCTGCACAATATTAGTAACAGTAAAGCAAGTAGAATAAAATTTTATTTTTATAGCACCTTTCGAGACAAAGCTCATAAAGTGCTTCACAACCGAGCCAGAGCATTAAAATCACATAAATCTTTGTTCACTTCATGTCCACTGAAGTCTGGTCCAGTCACCACTCTCAGTCCACTAGTGATACTCTCTACCACTTCATTCAACTTACTCCAGGAGTCCTCTTTCTCTTCTAACTGACATCTAACTCACAGGGCACATCCAGTGACAACATTCACCCTTCAATTTCCAGCTTCTAACTTCTGATCCTGTTTGGCACTCTTTACCTTTATAACACTATTCACACTATTCCTACTCAACTTCATATCTACACCATGACAGAACAGTTTGAATCTACCTCCAACGCTCTTGGCCTTGCGTCCCTTCCCAATAATACATCTATTGTCTTTCATTCCACTCTGGCTGCAACCTCCTTCTTAACCTTTTATCTCTATTATTTTCTAGTGGATGGTTCCCCGTTTTACATATGGTCTCAGATTAGGCATGGCAGTGCAGAGTCAAACGGCTTTCCCTGGGACATAACATAGAGGACTCTGTCCTCCCACAGTTTTACTGCTCTTTTGACATTGCTTTTACTGAGACTGTAACTGAAACAACTAGATTCATACAGCAGAGACAGATAGACAACTGTGAACATGGAAAACAACTCTTCAAAGCATCAAACGAGTTAGTTTTTCTAATGGTTGTAAAACATTTCTATCACGACTGTTTGTGCATGCTTTACATAAATGTTATAAATGCCTCTTTGAAGTCATCTTTACATCCCTTTGTAAAGCATTATAAATTACCTTGTGTCTGAATAGTGCTACACGAATAAATTTGACTAGTGTTGTAGTAAATAGACCTAGGCACTTTGCAGTTGTCGAGTTGATCACAAATGCTGACAGAAAATATTCTATAGTCAAACAATGAACCCAAGCACACCAGCAAGTTAACGAAAGAGAGGCCAAAATAGAAGCAAGGTGTTGCAGTGGCCCAGTCAAGCCTACATCTTAATCCATGTGGAATCAGTCGGTAGGACCTCAATAAACAAAAGTTTCGCCATAACGATGCCATTAATAAAGTTATACAGAACATTATTACTGCACCTAAGCTACTGAATGGGGTGTGCATTTTCTTTTACTTTAGACTGAAACCAATGTATTTTAAAAACTAGCAGCTTGATGTGACCCAGCTGTGATGTTGCTCTGCTACATTTGTTGGAGACAGGGCTGGATAAACCTGACATCACAGCAAAGCATGTAATAGACACGCTGGCTGGATATACTGTAAATAATGGAATTGGAGCTGCTCTGCTGGAAAAACTATGTGATGATATGGTTTTTAAAATTACCCACATCGTTTTTCTGTATTGTATATTAAAAATACCAAACAATATGCCTACACTTCTGCTATATCTGTGAATCAGTACTGAATGGTGACTTGTAATATCACATTACAAAGTCCTCATCATGCTGCACACTGGCTTGTTGTGTTTCTAATACTATATATTTGCAGAAGTTGTTTGCAACTTCTTTAACTCTGACCCTGAAATCTTCTGTAGTATAGCCCCTCTGTACGGCAGAAAGCCACAAGAATGTATATTGGGATATTTTCTTTTTTTCTTTTCTAATTTCTTACATTAGATTAGTTGTGTGTGTGATAACGCAAAGCCACACAAATAGGCAAGAATAAATGCGGCACCACCCTCAGGCAAACCAGTCTAATTTTCTAAATGCTGAATTATAATGTTGAGAAACGATGGAGTTAACGCTTCCTGAAAGTTTTGTCAAAATCTAATCAACTCTGCATGAAGGGACAGACAAATTAACAAAGAGAGAAACAAACAATTTGGCAAATTCACAAGGAAGAAATAAATGACTGTAAAACAGCATATTTAGATTAACTTAGTCCTAGACTAAAAGTAAAGGTCAGTGAAAAGGGTTTAGGACTGGGCTAAATTCACATCTGCTAAACTTGTCGATAATGGTTCTGAATTCAAACTCAGAAAGCAAATTTAAAGAAAAACTGATAACGTGTGAGATGTAGTGCACGTGAAACCTCAGCAGCGAGTTGCATAACCAGTGGATCACAGCGTGCTGGGAGGCCGAATGTGTGTGTGTGTGTGTACCTGTAACCGTGGATTTATGGTGAAGCTGCCAGCTGTGGGGTTCATGCAGGACACATATTGAACGTTGTGTATTTCCTTCAGAAGCAGCTTATTACGCTCATACCTGGGAGTCCACACACACATGCAGAAAAAAATCACTCTTTAACAGTCTTGCCTGCAGAAAAATACTCATGCCCCCTGTCTCTAATACACACACACACACACCCACACACACTTTTGCAGATATGGACGCCTCAGCTCCCACTTAAGCTGGCGTGGCACAGCAGCATCCTCCTTCCTCTAAATTTCATACCTGAAATCCTCCTAGCATATCTCTAATGGGCTGACCGTGTCTAAGCCAGTTAGCCTGTGTCTGACGCAGTGGAACCATGTTCAGAATGGCTTCACTGTGTCAGAGAGATGAGCAACAAAATCCTTTTAAGGCGAATCACACAAGCCTGCTCCCACATTTGACTTTTGACACTCATAAAAGTTGTAGCATATTGATACTAAGGCAGGGATTTCTGTGAATACTAAAATGAGGGAGTTTTCAGAGGAAAGCTGCGAATTATTAACATTTCACAGCTATCAGCTACTGGCACTCAATTATCTGAATGATCCCTTTATCTGTTAATACAGGGAGAAATTGTCAAAACTGTCCATCATTTGAGCAATTAAAGCGGTGCTGATGTAGCATTTTCTGAAAATCACCTCTGACAGCACAACCTATAAGTATAATGTTCCTCTTTCAAGCAGCACGTGTATATTCTCTCCCATACATGTGTGGATACTGCACAGCTACATGATAAATGACAGCGCCTTACCAGTGGTTGTAGTCCATGTGTTGGCGTATTAGTGTGTGAGGCTGAACCGTGCCATATGCATCCACCTCAGGCATGTTCATGTCGTCTATGAAGTAGATCAGTCTTCTGCTGCCTGGGGGTCCGTAGTTGCGCCCTGCTTTCTTCTCAAGGGGTTTTTCTAACACAGCTGTGCGGGAGATGAATGAAAGAGCAGACAGCAGAAAGAGGAAAATCAGCACAGAGGAAACTGTAACTGAAAAACAGCATTTACAGAGTAGCTTCGAATCTGGGAGTTGGGGTCATTTTGACTTTAGAAGAACACCCAAGGCAATGATAACTAATATGTAAGAAAAATTATTCCACTATACGAAATATAATTTTCTATTATTCTCTTTTTGCTGTTTTAGTATTTTTAACTTTTTAGGTCTCAGTGTGATTTACAATAAAAGAAGAAAAAAAAGAAAAATATTAATTGACATTTCAAGTGAGCTGCAACATGCAAAGAGCAGTTAGACATTTCTGTGTGTTAAGCACTGACAAGAAAAAGACACAAGGACACAGGGTACAGGCACTAAAGCAGTCTGAGGTGTCCCAATATGGAAAATAAAGATTCGGATCAGCAGCATTACCCATGCTACATTTGCATGGATGTACGTATGTATTTCTTTTGATAAACTGTATCTTCAACCTTCGGAGGCCCAAGTTGTCATGACGACTCTGACACTAACTCTAAGGCAATTGTCTCTGATGACTTAGACTTCACAGGGTTAACCAGCAGCTAAAGACAAACACAGATTTGTTATTTATATTTGCAGTAATTTACATTTGGCTGCTCTGTTCTGGGACTCTGTGTCCTGACAGAGACCCCAACACAGAAAAGACCGAGTATCCCTGATTAAAGATCATATACTACGGAGCCCTGCAGGGGACATGGGAGAAAAAAAAAATTAAGACGGACTTTTGCGAGATCTCGCAAAACTTTTGCGAGATCCCGAGATAGTTTTGCGAGATCTCGCAAAAGTCCGTCTTAATTTTTTTTCTCCCATGTCCCCTGCGGGGCTCTATAATATACATATCCTTTAACATAAAAATATTCTACTTTTTTTTCCTTTCTTTTTTTTTTTTTTACAATATTTATGTAAAACAAACTGTAAAATTATGTAAAATAACTTTTATATTAATGTTGATGTTTTCAAATTTTTTGAGTAACCTTACAGAAACACAGCTATGGCTATATAAATCATGCAATCATGATTTCATATGTCTCTCTGTAAGGATCACTGTGAGTTGGTCAGCATCAGTAGAAGAAATACTGGTGACTTCCAGTGCTACCCCTCAGTCTCCAAGTAAACACATTTATGGGATAAAAATCCTCTGTTGCCACATTCTTAAGTTATCACATTCACAAAACTTGACCTCTGACCTTGACCTTGAGGTCGAAGCCACTAAGATTCAAAATCATCGCAGATTTTTAGTAGATACACGATGGTATCAAAGTCACGAACTGCCTGCATAGCCGGCTTGGTGAAATCAATACTCTATCAGTCTTTTATGAATGAGGGGTAAAAAAGCAAACTCCATCAGTACTATGACCTCATGCAACAGCTTAGCACAGTTATTTAATCAATTACAGTCCTTCAGATGCACAGCTTAAACAGAGAGGTGTGCCATTTGCCATTTTAAATCATTCCTACCTTGAAGCATAGCAGATGTGGTATAATAATTAAAAGGGACATTTTTGATCATATATTTCTCTGCGTCCAGTGATCCCAGTTTTTCCCCAACCAGAACAGACTTCCCGGTGCCAGCGTTTCCAACCAGCATGACAGGCCTTCGGTACTCCAGCAGATGGTCCAAGAAGTAACGAACTCGAATGGTCTCTGTAGTGTGGACCAGGCATGCCTGCAACATGGGAATCATTCACAAATATTTGATACACATTGTCTGATGGGAACACCGGTAAGACTGTTCAGTGTCGTTATTATACCTCATACATTCCTTGTTATTCTATACCGTTTTGTTTCCTCGTATTCCTAATTGTCTAAATCGTGTAATATTGCAAAGCCGCTCCTTTGTCCTTTGTGTGTTTGTTACCTGATTTGCATTGTGAGTGCCCACCAATGTACAAGATCAGCTTGTATTCAAGAGTTGGATTACGGTATTAACTTTTACTCTGCCTCTATCCTGTTTTTCACTCGCTGGGCCCACGTCCTCATTTTAGGTTTGACAGCGGCTCCTGGGCCTGGCAGATCCCCATAGAAGTAAAGAAGTTAAAGAAGTGAAAAGGGGATGGAGGGTGGGGCACGTAAATGAGAATGAATGGCTTGTAGAACTGGGGGAACCTATATAGATGAGAACCGGAAGGAGCGTGTTTGGAGGTGTGGTCCAGCTCCTGAAATTCAGATACTTTATCTCCAATTGAGTCCCCATCCTGCTGCTATGCACAACAGGAAGAACTACTGTAGCTACTTTAAATTCTAGGTGTATTATTCTGATCACTTTTTCTCATGTGGACAGGTCTTTAAAATATTAGCTATGGTTGACATAAAGACAAGCGCTTGTCTATTCACACATCTAGAGCATTTGGAGTTACGTTACAGCCACCTGCAGAATGTAATCCTAATTCTGTGACAGTTTTCACAAACCCTTGGTGAACATGCCTTGGTGTTAACTTTTGCTCAAAGTTGTCCAATGTGTCAAATTTGTCGGCTGACATTGTGATAGTCTATACTTTAAAACAGTAAATATTCTGTTAGAACTTCCAAAGAAATGAATTTTTTTCAAACCCTTTTGGAGCAATTTTTAACAGTAGTTTTTATTTAAAGGAATAAGCTTTGGATCATACAAATTAATGTTAGTTTAAAAGTTTAATAATAACTGCCAACATTAACGCCTTGAGGTTTTTCAAGATGGCTACTGATTGGCTGGTTGGAACATTTAGTCACGTAATTAGCACATAAAACCTAAGAAAGCAAAGAATGAAAGAAAACACACAAAAAAGCATCTAATCTAAAACCTTTGTTGTACCTGAAGTGGTGTGTCTGCATCCATCTCAAACTTGGGCACCATCTTGGACCAGGGTTCAAACTTCTTACTCTTGGGGTCGATGTAGTAATCAAACACGGTGCCCTGGGTAGGGAACTTGATGGTTTTGAACTCGGTCACCCACCACTTGCTGAACTCCACTCTGTAGTCAACCAGCTGTGCTCACACAGAGCACACATGCAGAGACACAGAGGGTAGGCGAGCGGTCAATACTCTAAAATGACTTCCCCTCTGCTTCTTTTCTGTACAGTAGCGATGGATCTATGTGTTTGATTTATACTGGTGCGAATGCAAACCAGAGGACAAATAAATGGCAGCAATATAGTGATCCAGCTACAGCAGATGAAGGGTGGAAAATAAGAGATGGCAGGCGTATCTATGCATCTCTGCGATTCAGACGGTGAAGTAGCCTCATCACCTGCTGGCTGGCAGCTCCTCGCCTTCCTCTCTGCCTCCCCACTCCTTCCTACCTGTCTTCTCTATTCACTACCAACTCTCCAGTCAATAAAACCACTTAGCATTTAAATGCATCTGTGATGGGAAAATAAAGTGGAGTACATTTGTACCAAGGGGAAAGCAGTTTTATCCCATAACTTAGACGGACGCGCTTACTGTACGGCACTAACTGGATTGCTTAGCAACTGTTCGCCATGGCTCTCCTGCTGATTTAAATTCAGCCAGTCTGTGTGTTGTTCAGGGGGAATGGAGTCCACTTCATTTTCAGATGAAGATCTCTCCCTTTTAAAACCCCTGCCATTTCATCAACTGAAAATAACATTGAAATGACTTTTCACAAATAGAGACACAGAGTTGAGTTGCATAAGAGCCATCACGGATGGAATAATACCAAGAAATACCAAGTGCAAGAAACTCTCTCAGGAAGGGGTTATGGGGAGAAAAATTATTCAGCTGTTTCAGTTATTTCCCATTCTTTTCCTTCTTTATGCAACCACTTAGTACTTATCTCACACGCCTAGAGCCCTTTGCATTACCTGGTCTTGAAACATGGCCCCTCCAAAGGCCCAGACCGCAGCAAAGACAAAATAGAGCTCATAAAGTTCTTTGGCACAGTCTGCCGGGGTGTTTTCTGGAGTCAGAAGACATTCCAGCAAGTAGCACAGCATCTGGACCAGACTCTGCTCAGGGATAGGGATGATTTTCTTAAACCTGAACAAAGATAGATACATTACATCACACGATTCAAGCATTGTAGTCGTCTCATGTTGCTCATTCAGTACATAAAGGAACAACTGTGTACACAGCAAACAATAAAATGTTAAACTCTGGTGTTATAATCTGCAGTTTTGAATTGGATCACATGTTTCTTTTCCTCATTTAACAGAACAAACACAGCTTCTTTCAATTGAACACACTGAATTATGTTGAAGTCCAAGAAAAGAGATGACATATTTATGAGCTGTGGCACAGTGGTTCCATACACACTGTCTCACATTGTGAACAAATGTGCCCTCCTCTGCTTCCTGTTTTTGCTGTGTGCTCTAATAGGAGCAGTGATGGAGGTGTTGGAAGAGGCGAGTGGTCCTGTATAGAAAGCACCATCCAATTCTGCTGACTCAGTCCGTGTTTGCTCGTCTAACACGCCCACTTAGTACCATTTGTTACGTGTTATGTCACACCCCAACATCCTGCGTCAATATATGACTCCATGCACTTCCTGTTACAGTGGCACAAAGCCACAGAGGAGCTGCGTTACCTCGACCTGAGTGCTTCCAGGCAAGGTGGGATATACTTGTCAAAGAGAATGGTCAGGTTGGCCTTCTCTGACTGGACTTTCCTCTTGTCGATCCAGCTTGACACTGGTGGATTCCACCCAAGGTCTGCTGGGTTTATGTAAAGGATGCCTGAAAAAAAAAACATAGAGTAAGATTTAAATTTATCACATTCAGGTTTACAGTGTTTATAACAGGGCTGGATTTGGGCAACGATATTTTTTGGACTTCTGCTGAACCCCCCCACCCTACCTTCCATGCACCAAGCATGCCGTATATAAAAGATGGATGGAACCACTATGACATCAGCCACTGATTTTGGAGCTTTTGCACCTTTTGGCCACTGCAACTTCATTTTTTGGAGCTAGAAGTGACCATACCTGAATGAGAGGGTGGAGTGCTAAGCTATTAGCTAACGCTACCCAGCTTGGTTCACAAGTTCACAAACACACATATTGCTAATTAGAGCTATGTGACAGACACACAAAAGAATTAAATCATATTTAACTTAGTGGCCCACAGTGAATTTGGTCCTTTTTAACCCTTTAAGACCTATCATAGAATCAAGTCCGCCAGAGCTTATATTATATTTTTACATGTTGTAGTGCCATTTTTGGGAGCATTTCAAGTTGCTATACATCAATACAACCATTATAGTCCAAATTTTAATAATATGTATGCATTAAGTGCATAGTAATTACATAAATTGCAAAAAAGTGCAATAAACTACAAAACAATTGAAAATAATTTTTGTTTTTTAACATATATTTCTAGTTAGAGAAATTTAAGAGGCTTATCCCTCAAAACTGTGAATACGAAAAAGTTGCACAAAATAGTTTCCCACCACAGGAAATTTATTTTGAGTGTCTTCATAGTTTTATTTTTGAAATACACCAATTTTTATATACTGCAGGAAAAACGAAAATAAATATTATAATGCAAATTTGCAAAAAAAACAGCATGTGCATCAAAATAAACTATTTCCAGCAGTGCAATATGAATCCAGAAAGTCATAAAGTCAAACATAACTTTTAAAAACACCAGTATAGGCTCATAAGGCCCTGATGGTAAAAAACTACATTTCCGCAAAATGACATCACTTCCGGTTTTGGGCAGGTCATGGCGGACATGTGATAGTTTGCGCTGATGGACGTAGGAAGTGTTACGAACAGCTGATCGGATCGGCAAAGCGTGTTTCTGGAATATTATGTTTTTGTTGCTGCAAGTGATTTTTATGCAGTTTTTGCAAAGCTATATGTGGAAGGAAACCGTGACCTAGGACAAGCTGATGGCATAAGATGTAAGTACAACTCCTCCGGTTTCATATCCAAAAAAAATTATTGAGCTAGCTTACGTGGTTGCAGTGCTACCGGGATTTAAAAATAGTTACTCAAAACGGAGCGTGCCTGCTAAGACCAGCTTTAAAGGGTTAAACACTTATCAGAAGAGCAAAAGTAAAACAGTGAGAAAAGAGGAATAACAAGAACTACCCGCTCTGGATACAGTAGCAGGGGTGGCAGTGCGAAGGTGGCTGATCTCAAACACCAGCCTCATGGTGGGGTTCAAAGGGATCCGCTCATTACTGGCCAGAGTCAGCACCTAACAAGAGGGGAAAGCAGATTTTCACACACAGAAATAACAGAAATAACTTAAACAGAATGTGTTCTTTTTGTGCCTGGCACACAGTCCAAGCCTCTTTTTACATGCAGACACCGTTATTCACTCTCTCATTCAGAGAGTACAAACAGTTTACTATCCTTTCGTATCAGTGATGAGTCAACCACGTTCCCTTTTCATATCTGAATGCTCGTTCAGTGAACAACAGACAGTCTTTTATTCTGTGTCAAACTGACATTTTCTTTAAATCAATACAAGCACACACTCGCATGTGTTTAATTCAATAGCACCTTGTTGTCATCCATGACTGTATTGAGTGACTCAATCCACATTGGGTCAATGTCTCCATCCACAACAATCCACTTTGGTCCGCCGTGACTAATGTTGGCCAATTCGCGCATTATATTGGAGAACAGACCTGCAGGAAGGACATGAGACATTTTGGATGTTTGAGACAGGTCACTAAACACTTTGCACTGATCACATTGTATCTGTGAAGGACTCTGTAATCACCATCTTTCCACTCTCGGGTTGCTGGGTTGATGATGCCAAAGAGCTCGTCATTGGTCACAGCCTTAGGGTTGAGGTCTGCCCACACGGGCCGACACTTCATGTTCTGATAGGTCCTGTGGAGTGATCTCATCACCTGGCTCTTCCCAGTGCCTGCATTCCCTATCACAAACACAGAGTGACGCACTGCCAGCAGTTCATCCAGCTGCACCACCTAATAGACAGACACAGTTTAACATTAGAAATTCTTTTTTGTATATAGACACAAAGAAAACATAACACTGAGGACTAAATTCCCTTACAAAATATGCAAATATGTAGCTTTCTGTGTACCCTGTGGTGCTCAGTCTAGTGCAACTCCTCCTTGTTATTCTGCTATAATATATATGCAGAATGACAGGAGTGTGATGCATTGCAGTGCAGCACAGCAGCTTAGTACACTGTTCACAGACCACGATAAATGACAGCAGTTGTTTTCAGGGAGGACAGATCTCTGCACATACTACTATGTCTGCATAATCAAAATGCCACCCAATCTATTTTACACAGTATAATTATGTGTCCTCCTCTGAAAACCAAACAATTTAATGAATTAAAAAGACATTTTAAGATAGCATTAATAAATGCAGGCAAACAAATATGCAGACAATTAAACAGAACTGATAGAGAAGGGCATTTGGTCAGTCTCCACTAAGACCAAGTTTTGATGTTATTTGGATCTCCTTTGTTTCCTTTTCATACGCTCCACCTCGCCTCTCGTTTTATGGTGCTCGGTTTGCTAGTTTTGTGAAATCCAGAACTATTTTCTGTTGCAACAAGAGCAAAGATGTCCCTAACAGATGGTATGGGCCCAAAGAGCCCTGATCTCAGCACTATGGAGTCAGTCTGGGTTTACTTTGAAAATACAGAAGAAACTGAAGCAGACTAAATCTACAAAAGAACAGTGGGAGGTTCTCCAAGATTGTCTAAAGCAGCAGTGCATAAGGAGAAGTGATGCTGCTTTGAATGTAAATATTAGGTCAATATTAGGTTGTCTCTGCCCAACCATCTTTTTACAGTCTTTCTATTTTCCTCGCTCTTTTCAGGTCAAATTCAAATTCAAATTTTATTTGTCACACACACACAACCATACACAGTATGACATGGGGGTGAAATGCTTGTAGCTGTACAATGCCCAACCATTAAATGACAGAAAAAAGTTTTACAGTATTTACAATTTACAGGTTACTACAAAATTTACAAATTAACTTAGAAATTCACAGTAAAAGTCTTGTTGTTGGCCCCGTGTTTCTCTGTATGTTTCTGGCAGGGCGTCATTAAATACCCCATTAAATAACCATGTACCTAATCAAGTTACTATAATCCAGGTCTTATTGAACGATTGAAGATTGTTACTAAAGACTGGACACAAAACATTATATGTCAGGTTGTAGTTTACTTGTCTTGTTTAGATGGCCCTCATTAGTGAAAGACACTATTTGTCTCCCTGTGTCTCAGTTAAGCTACCAGCACCACACACACCTTGCTTCCAGCTCTCTCACCAGTCTGACTTGCTCTCAACCTCAAGACACTAGCTGACTTGTTCCCCAGCCAAACATTTGATTCAACAGCACCTAGCCAATAAAAAACACAACTTTCAAGCCACAAATAAACCTTATTTACTGTAACCCCTCACTTTCCCCACTTTTATAACACATTTATTTGTTTTAGCTTTTTCTCTCATCTTTTGTATTAAAAAAACCCCATTCAAATCTGTTTATGGCATTAAAAGGATACTTTTTTCCCCACAGTAATGTGTACCTACACTGGTTAACCATAACATTAAAGCTGTATAGTACTTTATAGATTTAATCAATCATAATATATGCAGTATAGAAAGTTGTCTGTACTATTTTTAGTACTTTTTATAACTATCATGAAGCACAGTCCTCTCGTGCTCTTTAAAATCCAGGGTGAGCGCACTGCTAATGTGTATCACTATTTTATCCCAGGCCATGAAGTTATTGGTACCTAAACCAAAGTCACAAAGGAAAAAGTACAAAGTGAGTAAAAATGAGGGAGTAACTTTAAAATGAAACAAGAAAGCAGAACACAAAACTCTCAAATTGGGATATGAACTGTAGCCTGGCTGAGAAACTTGTTTATTACACCGCCACCCTTCCTGCCTCCTTATCGAGACTCTTTAAAACAGGACCATTAGCCCGGTTCTCAATATTGCTGTGCACTGATGCATTGAGGCACCAGTGCCAATGGGCACCTTGTACATATATCTGCAATACTCACCTCTTATAACAAAAGCACCGCTGTTTGACACACTGGGCCACTGGGGTTGCCCTGTAGATGGTATGAATAAAAGTAACACCTAAGTGAATTTTAGGATCCAAGGTTTCTGTCCCTGCAGCTCACAATGAGATGATCAAAGTCATCTGTCAGATGATAGAAGTGCTAAAGAATCTGCACTGATAATTACATATTTTGCTAAATGTGTATTTTAATTGTTTAACACTAATGTGTATTGCTGTGATTTGGCTCTATATAAATACAACTGAACTGAATTGAATTGAAGTATCAGTGTTGTGGATGATCTGTGTATATTCTTTTGTGTACATAAAGAGAGAGGAGACTTAAAAATTCTATTTTTTAATTGTTTTTCTAATTAAGTTTGCAGGAGTGCTCTTTTAGGATCACAAGACCCTAAACACACAATGCTTTTTAGCTTAATGTTTCAGCAATACACTGCTTTTAAATACAATGTGCTGTTGAAAATGTTGTCAATTAACCTAAATGGCAAACTAGAAATAAAATATCTAAACAGTTTGCTTTTCTTTCACCACAGAAACTGCAGCATTTCTTGATTTTTAGAACTGCAAATTAACTGGCTCCAAAATTCCTTTGTGGGTTCAGACTTCTTCATTTCTGGGTTAACATATTCAGTATGAGTGGACACCACAGAGTGATTTAAAAAAAGAGTGACAGAGACAAAAAAAAAGAGAGAAAGATATTTCCTCCCCATTTCCGTTGTAACATACATCCAATCAATGCCATCGACCCGGCTTCTTGGGGCTCCTTCTCCACATCCATTCAGCCAGAGCACAGACAGCTTTGCACTCTCAAAGACCCTGGCTGATTACCGCTTTGATGTGCGGAGGACTAATGCTAGCACAGGCTAACACTAAAGGTATGCTCTTGCCCTCCCCCCTTAACGGTCTGAAATCAAAAGGTTTGCTACACAAACATAGAAGTAAAAGTTCAGGCTCTGGGTGTGGACGGTTGTTATTGACCGCTCTGCAATTCTCTCCCTCTCTTGCTCTGTTTCTCCTCCTCTTTGTTTATTTCTGTGGCTGGCTCTCACAATGTCAGGGTTAAGTGGCATGGTGCAGCGCAAGCCTCCATTGATGGAGTGTTATTATGTGGTTCCGTGTCTATTTGACCTGAGGCAGATTGCACTTATTTCCCCTGGTCCTGCGTACATCTGTCTCTGACATACAATGCCTTCTATTGAGAGTCTGTATGTGTGTATCTGTATGTAATATAATGACTAGAATTAGGTCATCAGCTTGGGCACCTGAACTCTCATTCGTTTTCAGCAATATTTGCCCAATTCATCCAGATGCTGGTGTCTTGTTTGACACTAATGTGTATTTCCCAGTGGAACATTATGACATGAGGTAAACAGCTTTTGGAAAGAACTAAGATAAATCTAAATGAAAGTGCTACAACTGTAATATCTATCTAAATTGTTAAAGATGAAACCCCCCATCTGGGGACCTGGCTCATGCTTCTCAGACAACTTGTGATTATGTTTGCTTTCATCCTGAGCTTTGCAACTGACTTACACTCATACGGGTCCTTCATTTATTCAGCTGTAATGAAAATACAATTGGATAAACTGCAGCAGATAACCCTGGAGACTGTCAGGGAGTAACCACACCTTTAGTACAAAATTGTCCTCGGCTTGCAGCTTCAAGTCCAGGATGGACTCCCTCACGCCCTTCTCAAAGTCCAGGTCTCTCTTCCTGGGGACGTCCAAGGCAGGGAACAAGTCTCCTATTAGTCCCATGAAAACAGGCATGTCATCGGTCACGATCTTCGGAATGTTGAAGTCTCTGAGAGCTCGCATTAGCACCTGGTCCTCAGCTCTGCCGGGGTCTCCTCGCTTCAGAGAGCCGGCCACCACCAGGACTGACTTGATGGCTCGGAGACCCCAGTCATAGTGGTCCTACAGAAATATACACACCGCTCTTATTAGAACCTTTTTCATCGACAAGCTCATCACCTTTTAAAAAATGTTTTTATGGAGGATAATTAAGCAATTCAATCTTAGAGAAATAACAAGACTAAATATGCAACTCTATTTACTTGATCATTTCTGACTTTGTGTAAAAACCTATACTACCTCAGGTTCAATTTAGAACATATCTAAAGCTGCCACCTGTGTTGGATGACTGTATCTAAAGGCATTTGCATAATGGCAGAAGTATAATATCACACAGTTTTTGACTTCCATCCAGAGGCTCTCCAAATAACATGGGAGAGTAAGGCAACACACACACATACACACACACTCGTTTTCATATCTTTGTGAGGACATCTAATTGACATAATGCTTTCCCTAGCCGCTTATCCTAAGCCTAACCATCAAAAATGAATGCCTAACTCTAACCCTTAGCTTAAAGCTAACCATAACCTAACTGTAACCAAAAATGCCTTCAAACTTGTGGGGACCGGGATTTTGGTCCCCATAAGGGCTGTTGGTCCCCACGAGTATAGTAAATTTCCAATTTTTGGTCCCCACAAAGATATTAATAAACGCACACACACACACACACAAACACACAGAAAAACACACTTAAATATAGAAAGAAACCACCAGGTTCACATCACATCAATATGTGCTGTGATTAACTGTTAACCCCCCTTGTTTTCACAATGAAGGAAAAGATAAAGCCATAGATTTTTTGTCATGGAGCTATCAGATCTGCTGCTGCTTCATATTTTGTTGATCAGCACTTGAAGTGTTTAGTCTTATCATATCAGCTGGGCTGTTGGTACCCAGCAATCTAACAGCTATTCGTGATTCAACAGTAAATTGAAGGTGATCAAATGTTTTGTACAAAGCCCTGTGTCCCAAGTTACTCTGAATAAATGTGATAAAATAAAGTAGAATACAAGTAAAAGATAGTAACTGTGCTGTGATATTGCCTATATTTTAAATGCGTCTATCATAGATTCTGATGATAATACAGTAGGACGATATGAAAACAAAAACAACTGCTGGTATCTGGATGCCTTGGAAATTAATGAAGCTGCTGTGTACAGCATGGATGGATCTGGCAAAAAGCGCTGACGCAAAAATGAGATATGAGTGACACGTCCTTCCACCATCACTCTGGTAAACAAATGAATGAAGGAATACGTGTCAAGTGAATGCAATATGAAAATATTCATACTCCAATGAGCGCAGCAGGAGCTTGTCCAAGGATACTTTGACATGCAGACTGGAGCAGTCAGGGATTCAATCACCAACCTGCCCAACTAAATGACCTGCTTTACCTCCTGAGCCACAGTCCCCAAGAAGTGGAAAGGAAAAAAAAGAAACTAACAGAAACATGAAGAATATCTAAGAGTGAACACAAAGGACAGAGGAACAAAGGAGTCAAGAGGAAATTGAGAAAGCAGTAAATGAAAATACAATCATTTAAAACCACTTTCATGGCCAGTCACAAGCCCATGGAGCAGAACTTCTGTAATATTAAAGCCATAATTATGAGGCACTTGTTAAGCTTTAGAAAGTTGTTTTCTGAATCTGCACTTTTCATTGATTTGCAGTTTCAGCCCTTATATGAATTTAGCTTAGAGAAGCAGTCTGTTCATTATCTTTTCATTTCATTGCCTAAGTTGCTAATGTTGGAAAACCCAGGCAAAGAAAACCTAAAAAGGTAATTTTAAAACATTTCTGAAGAACTAGAGATTCATAAAACAGCCATAAAAAGAAATTAGTGTGCTATGACACTTAAACAGACCTGTGGTCATGGGAAATTCATCCAGAATTGAGGGCTCATAAAATCACTTACCTAAGCTAAGGAGCACCTGTGTAGCTATTAGTCAGCACTGTGAGTGGTTTTATTGCTTTTTTAAAAAAACGTAAATGATGGCATAACATGTAAAACAGGAGCAGGGTAAAATAGATTAAAGAAAAATGTTGATGAAATAACATCCAATCCCCCTGCAGCTTCTTATTTATATGCATGTGTTACTTCACCCGAACGGTTGGTCACAAGGTTAGCTCTTGTATGGAGCCTCTGAGTCATTCCTTTATCAGAAGCCGCAATTATAAAAAGAACTTTGTGTCAGCTGCTCAGTTTATAAATGGCAATGGATCTGGGTTTTACTAACCACATCGGCTGCGTTACATCGAATGAAGCAAGCAATACCTGTTTAGACAGCAGCTCTTTGCACAGCGTATAGAGGGTGATAAACTTCCTAGCAAGGACCCGGGCATTAAGGAAGCCTTCAGCCACCAGCATGATTTCACAGATGAGCTCAAAGTCCGGCACCACCATGGCACAAGGTCTGTGTACAAATGTAAAGAAGGCAGTGACTTTAAGTTGTTTGTTCATACCCATATGGAAAAAAAGAGAAAAAAAAACACTGCAGTTAATTTCCATATGGCTGCCATATGGAGAAATCCTTTGTCACCTGCACTACAGTACATCATGGATGGTTCTTATGTAGCTCTTTTCTACTCTATTTGAGCACTCACCTTGCACAACTCGCTTCATTCACCCATCCATACGAGCACTTTTTTCTGTGCTCTACGTAAGTGCTTCTATCTACCATTCACACACATTCATACTACGATGGATGCATCGGACAGCAACTCGGTGTTAGAATCTTCCCCAAGGATATTTAGCATGCAAACTTGAGCAGACAGGGATCAAACCGCCAACCTTCCGATAAATAGGTGTCCTGGTCTACTACCTGGGCTACAGTCATACAGCCCTGCGGACTAATGAGAAAAAAGCCTTGATTGATTGATTGATTGATTGATTGATTGAAAAGCTGAACTTTATGGAAGGTTTGAGTCCCGTTCACACACTCGAAACCCTGAATTAAAACTATTCTGTTAAGTATTGTCTTCACAGTGATCTGAAAGACAGACTCGTTGCCAGTTATCGCAAATGCCTAATTGCAGTTTTTGCTGCTAAGGGTGGCAAAGCCAGTTAGTTTAAGGGAGGCACACAGGTTGTATACCCTTTTCTCTTAACAAATGAAATCATCATTCAAAAACTGTACTCTGTGTTTACTTGGAACGGGACAAACATTTTTTCACTGCACTATAGGGATATTGTTCATACACTGCAAAAAATAGAACAATGTCAACATACAGGTCTGAATCCATTACAATTATTTAAGAAAAGCGGCACAGCTCTTCTCCAGTAACACGTATGCAAACACAGCTTATCAGTGAATGTCCACTCCAACATTAACCTGAGATATTACAATGTTCAACTTTTTTGTTGTTTTTTACCTTTATGTTATTTAAACAGTTATTTAATATTTAGTCAGCCTAAAAGAAGGATCAGTTATGTGATATTTTAAATTAAACCCGTTTAATGACACAGAATCATCACCTGAATGTACAAAAGTTGCATTTGTCCATACAAACATGTTCTCCTGATAATCCACAGAAAACACAGTTGGCACTTTTCATTAGGCCTACATTATGCTGAAGAAACAGTCCCTACGTATCAATTTTGGTAATTTGAGTAAATAGACTTAGGGAGTCTGAACCACTTTAGTGGCTCGGGGTCTGGACTCTTTCCAGAATTTTGGTATGACTTGTACTCTTGATGCATGAGTAAACCCAGGATTAAATATTAACAGATGGATTAACCCAGGTGGCGCCAGTGTCCGGCAGCCTCGCCTCTGTCAGTGCGCCCCAGGGTGGCTGTGGCTACAATGTAGCTTGCCATCACCAGTGTGTGAATGTGTGCGTGAATGGGTGGATGACTGGATATGTAAAGCGCTTTGGGGTCCTTAGGGACTAGTAAAGCGCTATATAAACACAGGCCATTTACCATTTTACCATTTAACCCAGCTGAAATAAATGAAAGGATCAAGCTGAATGATCCAAATAAGCGTACACATTATGAAGATCTTTTGGCCTACCTGAACAGAGCTTTGAGATTCTCAGGAAGCTCGGTCCTGCCAGCGTAGCCTGGGTTCATTGTGATGAAGATTCCAACAGAGGGACAAAGATTCACTTCCTCTCCCATGAAGTTAAATCTCTGCTTCTTATCGCGGATGGCATCTTGGATGCTTTTGACCTAATTTCAAAGATAATACAAAATGGAATTAACTGTCGCAACTGGATGCCAACACACAAACATTTTTTAGCCCCATTTTTGAGGATTAAAGGGGTATATAGTGTATGTTCCCAAGCAGTAAAAAGGGCACACTCTGTCTACCACAATTTAAAAAAAACAAATACAAAAATGTGTTTTTAATCATCATTTAAGTCAAAATCATGTGATACATTGTGACAAATTACATGGTGTTGCTCGGCTTTTTTGGTCACAGTTTAAAAAACGGCATGTTAAAATTATTTTTAAGCTAATTAATGAATAATAATGAAAAAATACAATGAGAATGTTAAACTGCTAATACTCACTTTTACTTAGTACAGCATTGGTTACTGTATACTTTTTGCATCAGTGTCTGCTAGTGCCCGCTTGGGTCAGAGCCATGACATTTGGTAAACTGACAGAGTGTCTGTGTCTGTCTATTGTGGCCAACAGACATTGGACTTGTCCACGGAGGATTTACATGACAATGCACCAACTACATAACTACATACATGCCAAAGCATAACACGGATATATAATCAAGTCATTACATACATCAACTAATGTGTTGAATCAGAAGTGCTAATATGCAATCTTTGCACAGTTATTCCAATTCAATACCGTCAGGTTCCTACATGTTCAAGGCACTAATGAAATTTCGAGGGTGACCAAACTTTCCATAATCCATCCTCTAGGCACCAAAACTGTTTGTACAGAATTTTATAGAAATCCATCCAATAGTTGTCAAAAAGTCTTTGGCCAACTACTCTCCCAACAGTGCTATCCCTGCAGGACTTGGGTCCATGGTGCCATGATTTTTCATTCAACAGTATTTCTCACTTTCATTGGTAGTTTCTTCAGTCACACATCTGGAACTCACCAAATATTCACTCTCTTTGGTTTCTGGTTACCGTGTCGCTATAAATCTCTTGCGGTGTGGACATGTCTTTACAGTCATTTTAACATTCTATTTTGGAACACTGAAAATCAACTTTTGATGAATGGATACAGTTATAGCATTTGTAACAAACCTAACAGCTGGTAAGCTGGATGAAAATTCAGCATGTCTGCCTTAGAGATGGCACGATACCACTTTTTTATGTCCGATACCGATATCATAAATTTGGATATCGGCCGATACCAATATGAATCCGATATAGTGTTTTTTAATCAATAAAACTGTTTTTTTAATATCTTGCTGCATTTTGTATAAGTTCATACTCAAGTTTAAATAAACAACAACACTAAAGCTATTCTGTTATACCTGTATGTAAAAAATATACTGCACCCAAAATATTTCATAGTTCAGCAAAACTGATCAATCTAATAAACTTAAACCTACTCCATCCTCCCTATTCTGGTATTTTAAAGAGTACTTAGCAGAAAAATTAAGCAACCCAACTAATAGGGTTGCAAACTCCCAGAAAAAAAAAATAGGGAACTACCCCCCACCCTCCACCTCATGATGCTTAATTGACGTAGTCAACTTTAATTTGATGCAGCGTGAAAAAAAATGCACAGAAATAAATTATTTTTCAAGAATAATTAAATGGATTCAACATCTTTCTTCTACAGAATTGCAGACTGCACAGATGGTATCTTCCCAAAGGAAAAAGAACTAGCTTACTAGGGTATATTAGACTTAACAGTTACTATATACAGTAATGGACTTCTATATATTTTACATAAGATTAAAACTTTGGGTGTAAGATTCAGATAATTATTTATAAAAAGCTAGACATTTTAAATGAGAATAAGAAAGAAAAGTATGTCTTTGAGCTTTATTTCTCTCCGATATCCGATCCAGTAATTCACGTCAGTATCAGACCGATACCGATACGTAATATCGGATCGGTCCATCTCTAGTCTGCCTTGAGAAATATACAGGCTCGCTCATCCAATATGGCGGCCTCACTGACACACCTTTGTAATAAAAATTCCAACCAATGTGGCATCTACATGCGGGTAATAGCTATGATTGCCACCGGCTCCCTACCAAACCACGCCAAGCCGAAACTATCTGAAACACAGTTGATATCAAGTGCAACTCTCATTAACATATTATTAATATCACCAAGCACACAGCAGAGTCGATTTGCAACAGCCTGTCAAATTGTTATGCAGCATGCAACTTTTTTTGCAAAGGGACGCAATTTCATCAATAGTATGAGCATGTTATCAGCCAGGGTTCACTGGATGGATGAACTACCAAAGCCCTGCTTGTCTACATTATGAGGGAATGAGATATCAGAAATGAACTTTCTGTGAGTGTGTATACGTGCATGCATGTGTGTGTCTCGGCCTAAAACTCTGAATCCCAGCCTGTAAGAAGCTTTATGAATTTAACATGCGAGCGGTAGAACAGCGAGTCGACAGCTGGAAAGAGGAGGAACATCTCTTCATGGATGAGTACTCGGCTACAGATCACTCAGTCATACTAACGCAATGGGGAGAGGCAGGAGGGGGGAATGCAAAAACAAACAGGGAAGCTGCATCAGACAAAAAAAAAAGAAGAAATAAAAGTTTTTAGGACAACATCAGAGGAGCTTGTGTTTTATATGAAATGGCAGCAGCTCACCACTGCTATCCTACAGGGATAGGAAGGGAAGTAAAACACAAAAATCACATTTAAAAGAAGCTCAAGAAAAGAGGTATGATCCAGAGAGGTCCAGCTCCATTCTTTTTTCCTCTCTGGAGCTAGTGGCTTCAATAAAACAAAATAAAACACATTCAGTGTTTGATGTAACCGAGGCAGAACCCCACCAAGCCATCTCCATGTTATAACAACTGCAGGCCTTTGGTTGGTTTCAGCTTTATTTAATGTAGAACTGGTCCAGGCCCAGGCCTCAGCCACGTTTGTCACTGTGCAATGCCACGCGCACCTAATCCATCTGTAAGAAGATGGATTAGGTGCATGTGGTATGGTGGGAGATGGCTCTGTGTTGGCTCCTCTCAGGAAGGCTGAGCGCTGGAGTGGGCTGCCAGCTCTCACAGCAGGAGTTTGACGCTCATTCTCTGGGTCTACTTCTCCACGTAGGAGCCACCGTGATTTATTATTCATTACACCACGCAACACCAATTCATTCTTCTGGCACTTTAAAATTCTCTAAGTACTGTAGACTTCTATGGCTTATGAAGGAAGACTGCTTGACTTTCATTTCTGCTACAGGGAGAAGGGCAGAGGAGTGACTGCTAAGTCTAGGGGTGAATAATGATCCTTTGAGGAGCTCTATCTCCATTATCATCATGATCGCAATCAGCATCCTTATCAACTGTGTACATTTTGCTTTGACAGTAGTGTACATGCATGAAGATAGAGTCAGGACCAACGGTAGGCAGGATTGGAGTACAGCACAGGGACTTGTGAAACCACAGAGAGAGGATCTCTTTGATCGTGGATAACAGAATGGAAGATAGCTGAAAAGCTAGAATCAGCTGAAACACGCAGAGTATGGCTGATTTCTCAAAAGAGTGCTATTCTCAGAGGGTTAGCTACTGTAGGTCACACAGAGTATACGATGCTCGGTGTAGAGTCTTTTTTTTTCTCCACATGTGTCATTTTGCATGAAGTGAAGAGAGAAAAGGAGCATAACTATAAAGAATGATCAGTTCAGGTCATTCACAGAGCTCCATGTAGTAAAAAAAGAGCACTATCCCAGCTTCTTCTGGGGAAATAATTAACCCTACTGTGAAGCACAAACGTTAATTCACCAATCAATTTTAGGCCACTTGAGATCAGTAAGACCAACTGAAAACCAGGTTTGGCCACTATGTGACCACTTTACCCAAGGGCTTCTTTCAAGAAAATGTTGTTATACCCAGTGGATGCTGCAACTGTGGGGGTGGGGTGATTCAATACAATTTAATGGTGCACTCGATTCATGCACTCGAGTCATGTAGCGCAACCCACTTCCTTTACACTAATTAGTGATTGTGCAGTGGCACAGAGAGAACAGAGGAGCTTTGTATGTGCAGCTCTGGAAATACAAAGCGAGTGGCAGCAAGGACTTTATATGTTTTCCAATTCTGGGAAAATACCAAATCAAAGTAGACCTTTTTGATATATGAATGATAGCTTACCTTTATTAGTGGACATAAGTGGATGGGCATCAGCAAAACAGGTAAAACAGTACTACTAATTTAAATTTCCCTAGTTTTTTATAGTCCATTTTTTAACTGCCTTATAGTTTTTCAGGCTGCATATGTGTAAATAGCAGTTCCACCATTTTTAGGCCTGGTGGATCACTGAGGTTGTAATATACTGCCCAAAATTATGGGTACAATACGTGCACAGCTGTCAGGTTCCCCACATACATTTATGAAGTACTGTTTGTTTTTCAAACCAATTAATCAGACAAGTAAACATACAGTAAACATAAAGATGTTAATCTTTATGTTAACATAAAGATTAACATCTTTATCCTCTGTTTTGTAAAAGATGGAAAGCAGTCCAACGACCTACCAGTTCCTATTAGTGAACACTTTGAATTGTGCTGTAATGGGTCGTTGTTTACCAACCAATCACAACATATTTGTCAGCATACTTAGTGTTTATATTTGCTTCTGGTATGCTTGTATGTATTTCCTTGAGTCTTGAGTTCTTATTTCCAGTTTGTATCCAAGTTTAGCTCTAACCTCAGTGTTTCTTTTTCTATCCTCTTCTGTCAGTTCCCTCATATTAAGTTCATTCATGTGCTTCCCACGCCTCGCTTCCTGTTGATTTTGGGAGTTATTTATCTCTAGTGTCTTGCATTTAGTATTATTTACCCTCCTGACTTGTCTTTGATCACTATCAGCTGAGTCTCATTACCCATCTTGTGTAGAGGTAGTCCCGTGTGTTCACTTTAGTCCTCGTCACGGTGTCTGTTATCTCACCTCGGGTTCTTTCAGCCAGTTGTTTTGTATTTTAGTTTCCATTAACTTCCACTGCTCATCACTGCTTGGACTTTGCTTTTGCTGAAATAAAGGTTAGTTTTTTGAAACTTCTGCCTCCCCGAGAGCCTGCATTTGGGTGGGTATCATGTGATTTATAACTGAATTATAGGAAAACTGAAAATTATGTAAAAAAAAATCATTAGAAGGTTAAAAAATATTATGGTGTTTTTTGTTTTGTTCTGTTTTTAATTTATGGATGACAAAAGGCCAGGTTGAAGGTTCTGACTGACTTGTAGGGGGTCAGTTGTATCAGGAAAAACTGTAAGATGATTTTTCTACATTTTGTTGGCAAATAAAGAATATTTTGCTATCTGTTCTCTGAGTGTTTCATGTCAGTCCATCTGAGTTGCAAAGATTGCTACTAATGTTGCTTGCAAAGTTAAGCTGGGGAGGCAGTTTTCCCTCTTCAACTCTCAAATCAGATCACAGAAGGCTCCAATTATAAAGAAGCTCTGGGGTGCAAAGGTGGCAGCCTTGGTACATTAGTGTTATAGCTGAAAAGATTATACTTGGAATTGGTTATGAAGAGGCCGTTTCCTCGAACAGCAGTGTTTTCAAGGGCTTTTCACTAGAGCTTGATTGAGTTGGACCACAAATAAAATGCACACACGGTGCTCTCAATCAACTCCACCTGCAAATACCTGAGGGGGAGGGGGAGGGAATCGTACCTGTACAGCCACCACAGAAAGCACCTCCACAGATATCCTGTTAAACTCGTCAAAGCAGCCCCAAGCTCCTGTCTGAGCCAGGCCTTTGTAGATGTTCCCACAGGACTGTGGACACGAAGAGACAAATATTCAGACACATTGGGGCAGGAAGCCAGTCAGATTCAGATCCAGTCTGACTGGTAAGACGTGGAAAGGGAGACGCATATGTATCAGCAATTACACAGAAGATATATGAAAAAACAGTTTTGTCATAGCTACTACAGAGACATGCAAGTTTGTGAATAATAACACAAACAAAGCGTCACACTAGTAAAAACAGGGGCTGATGGCAACAAAAAGAAGGCTAAAATATTGCCTGCACACATTACAGCTACCCTTAACACTGGCTCGAGAGCAGGTGAACAGCCCCCCTGAGACCAAGATGAAGCAGGCCGTTGACTCCAATTACAAGCAGAAAGAGCGAAGCCTCCTTGACGTGGACTGGAGCTGACCGGAGGATTGATTTAAGTTGTGTATGTGCGTAACTCAATATGACTAACAATGCAGGGCTCTGCGAAATGTTGAAGCGCACATGTGTATTAGCACATCTATCTGTACACAAGAGCTTTGGAGTTTATAGGTGTGCCGGACACCTCTATAATATAATGATTCCCCTGTCTAGTGGAAGCAGGAGCAAGCTGGATTGTAAGATTGCGTTTATGTCTCCGTTGACCCCTCAATATGCAGAAAATATGAGTGAAATATAAAAGCATAATAAAGGCAGGCGGAGGCTGAATACAGAGAAGGGTTTTTGACAAGGTTTGGTAAAGCAATAACAATGGGGGTTTACTTAATCAGCTATTCTTTCAAGGGGAAAGCAAACAGAAGATGAAAAGAACAAAGATGAAAAGAGAAGGGCATAAAGGTAGGTTGACAACTTTAATGACAAATGCATACCATATCGCTGACAAAGGCAAAGATGAAAAGAAACACACATGCTGCGAACGCACATTGGCTCTGTGCGTGGGCTCAAACACAGAAGCTTGTGCTCATGCACGCTTGCTCACCTTGTAGTCCATCTGCTCGGAGCAGTTAAACACGTACACCATGATTCCCAGGGCCCGTCCCAAGTCTTTGGTAGTCTCAGTCTTCCCCGTGCCTGCAGGCCCAGCTGGAGCTCCACTCATTGTCAGGTGGAGGGACTGAGTCAGTGTGATGTAGCATCTAAACATAGTGGAGATATTTCTAGTTGCATTACTACAGTCCACGCACATCCATATAAGTCGGTTCTCTGGTTGAGCACAAAGATAGGAAACTTAAACATGAAATCACAGTTTCGGGAGTAAAACGTCTCTACAGAAGGCTCTTGCTTCTGTGCAAGTTTAAACCCAGAACACGCTCTATATTTTTATGTGTCAAAATAATGAATGCTGAGGAACTGAAATTTCACAGTTGCTAATTCTGGCCAAAACTCTGTGAAAACACATGCAGGAGCCCAAGGTTTTTAGCATGGGTATGTCAGTGTGCATGAACATGCTTTTCAGTAAACAGTAAACTGAACAAATGTGTTTGCCACTGTTTGCTTTAGGGCGACTGTATAGGTGCTACCAGCTACCAGCACTACTTCTGCTGTAAATACTGATATAAGAAAACAAAAACATACTATTCTGTGTGGGAACCTGCACGTTGCTGCCTGTGTGTCTGAGGACCATAATAAGGATTTGAATAAAGACATTGTCTTCAAAGCCTGAAAACCAAAATTTGGACTGAGTGCATGATTTACAGGTGGCTTAATGAGACACTGAAGTCCTCCGTGTCAAATCAAAATACAAAGTGGCATCAGTGATCAGCATGACATTACACCAATTCACTTAAGAACAATGCTCCTGTCCCTCACACAGCCGAACCAGCACGCAGCGAAAGAGCTGAATGCAGAGGACTTTCTTCCCCGGTCACTGCAACAATACAATCCTGTTAAATCATCCACACTCTCTTATAATAAATGCACAATAGGAGAAAAAAGCTTGGGTTTCTGCCACCGCATTACAAGAACTGCACGCAGCTATTAACATGACAAAAAACAACCCTGCGTTGTCCTATAACCAGCACTGACAATGTCTTGGTGTTGTCTCAGCTGTCACTGTACATAATTTTATTATATGATAATATAATCTGTTCCTGTGCTTTGATTATGACACAGGCTGATTAGTGACACCATTGATTGCTTCTGCTCCACAACCTGTCAGGACTAGCAAGCAGTCTGCCCAGCTAGTGTCAATAAAAAGCAGAAGCACTGCGAATGTGAACTGACAATCAGGACTCCATTGATCACAGCAGTGAACACGCTGGTTTGCCTTAAATATCAACACAGCAGTTGTTTTAATAAGCTGCTGGTTAATAGATGATGTATGGAAGGGGAAAATATCGGGAAGCGTAACGAGAGATAGAAGTCAGAGAAGACAAATGATGCCATCTGTATACAGTGTATCAGAGCCAATCAGCTTCACGACTCTTCGCTAAAATACGGCCAGAAATCTCACACTAAGTCATCAAGGAGGCTGGATAAGGATGGTCTGCACTGAATAACTAAAGCAAGATAGGAAAGAGTGAAACTAAACAGGGTTGCGATAAGGTGACTTATTTTATTACAGTGTCTTTAAGAAGAACAGCTATATATCAGCCTACCTGTCTGACTCATTCTCCCTCCACTCCTGTGTGTGTGTGTGTGTGTGTGTGTGTGTGTGTGTGTGTGTGTGTGTGCGTGCGTGCGTGCGTGTGTGTGTGTGTGTGTGTATGGGGTGGGGGTTGACATTTTGCATAATGGTGCAGCTTTGGAGTATTGAGTGAGTGCAAACATTACGCTGATAACATACACGCTGTTATAGATTAGAGTCACTTCCTTTAGCCTAATTATCCTGCTGCAGAAAGTGAGCACAACAGATTGAAAATAGCCACCTTGTGGTACATAATCACACAGAGGTCATGTGAACGAATTCACATACTGCTTAAGAATTCACATTTCTTCTAGACAATATTAATGTTTAAAATCTTAAGTGACAAAGGCTTTGATAAACGCAGCAATGTCAGTAATTAAGAAATTCTGTTTGCCTGCTTTCATGTAAACCGATGCTGTAGAGCCTTGTCACAGAAAGCATTCTGATTTGTCATGAGAGGGTAATTAATAAATTAATAGTGTCTTTTAAATGGACTTGTAAATCGCAGCATTGAAAGATTGCTTAAAAACTTTCAAAATTAACTAAGGCTATCAACAGTATATGAAAAAATATCTGGTATGACCTTATGTCCAAAATATGCCGTGTTAAAGATATATCAACTTAAGCTGAAATAGGGCCCGGTTGTACTTTTCTGTAGTACCAGTTTTAACCACAAGATGGTGAAGTGAATTAATGCAACATCCAGTGTGCCCTTTATTTGAAATCAAGAATTATTGTTCCTACATGCTAGGAAAAGCTACAAGCTACAGCTACTACTGGCTGCCTGAAGAGTTCGCAGAGGTCTTACAGACAAATGGATGGAGTGATCCCACTTCCATACATTTTACCTCATGGACCACCCGTCTCATTGTGACATTTTTTTTGTTTAAATTTTTATTATTCTGCAAAGTTGCGGGTTACTCTGACCAGAACCCTTCAGCAGGTAGAGGTTCATGTGGTGCTAAGTCAAGCCTGACGATAGCCAGTATAAATAAATGATTCTGTAGTAAACTCTGAGATGTATTTTTCTTTTTTGCCATAATTACAGAAAAATATATTTCCATCTTTCACCATCCATCCATCCATTTTCTTCTG
Organism: Aulonocara sp. 'chitande type north' Nkhata Bay; assembly: GCF_057382095.1. Lineage (NCBI taxonomy): Eukaryota > Metazoa > Chordata > Actinopteri > Cichliformes > Cichlidae > Aulonocara > Aulonocara sp. 'chitande type north' Nkhata Bay. The sequence goes on from NC_141351.1 coordinate 1,221,397, forward strand.
CTTATCCAGGACCGGGTTGCAGGGGCAGCAGTCCAGGCAGAAAAGCCCAGACCTCCCTCTCTCCAGCCACCTCCTCCAGCTTGTCCGGGGGAACACCAAGGCGTTCCCAGGCCAGCCGAGAGATATAATCTCTCCAGTGTGTCCTGGGTCTGCCCCGGGGCCTCCTCCCTCACTTTTAAAGGAAATCTAAATACTGTTTAGACATCTTTTCAGTATTGCTCCAGTTCTCAGGGTGCATTGGTTTCTTGTGTGTCCAAGGACTGATTTTCATAGCTTGCACTGCACTACAACAGTGCTGCTGATTTAGTCTAAATCATATTTATAGGTTTTTTTGTATTGCCTTGTCATCCTCTTGCATCGTATCTCACAGCTTTGTTCCATCTCTAACAAAGTTCTTCTGAATTGCAAAATTGATGTCATATAATATAAACTTGCTGAACTTTGATAAAGATAATGGTTTCATACTTTAGATAAACTAACCATTTAAGATATGTTAGTATACACAGAAATCTGCATGTAGTGTTAAGATAAAAACGTGGATTTTACTCTATGCTACTGTGGTGCCTGTGGATGTCAGGTTGTGTTTTTCTCTTGTTGACTCTGATGTGAAGAATTGTGTAACAATTCATGTAGCAAACACTATTTTAGCCATTTTCTCAAGTCATGGATTAAAGGATTTGACACCTCGCCCCCTGGTCTATGGCCCATTGTTTCAATGAAAGCCAGTGGCAAACTGTGTGAGTCACAGCGAGGGCATGCACCATATGGTGAAGCCTTGCTCCACGGCTGCTGATGATGCCATCAAAGCCCATTGTTTATGCTTTGTTCAAGCTTCAAAGGGAATACTGGTCAGCTTGGAAAACCATACAGTCAAACACTGCGGTTCGCAAAAGGACTCTGAGAGGCAGGTATTCAACTCTCTGTAGCTTAACTAACCCTGCAAAAACATGTGGGCACGAACAAACCAGCAGCTGGCACAGTGACCATGCAGAGTTGAGCTGAAAGATTTTACTTGTGGTGGGTGTGCATAATGATTCAAATGAAGATGCTTCCAAAGCATCAGATGGTGATTATCAGATGAGAAACCTCCATTTTCTTCTCAGTGACAAGGGAAGAAGACTATTAGTACAAATGGATTTTTGAAAAGCACTCAAGTTTCCTGCAAAACAGCACCTGTAGAGTACTACACAGTAAGTATTCTTGGTTGTTTTTCATTTACTTTTTTATTTACTGCTAAACTTCCTCTCCTCAACACAGCAGGCCAGTTAATCTTTGGATTCTTCTACATACATAAGAATTCAGAGAGTGGCTTCATTTTAAGACCTTTGCTTTCTAGGACTGATCCTATCCAGCCAGTGTCCGCTCTCTTGGCCAAAATGCCCGGTTGATATCAGAGATGAGAGATAAATGGTCAGACTGCTTCAAGCTGACAGAACAACAGTAACTCAAGTATCCAGTTGTAACAACTGAGAAATAAAAAGAAAAGCAGCTTTCAATCCACAACATGTCAACCTTTAAAGCAGAAGGGCTACAGCAGCAGAAAGCCACACTCCTGTAAGAACAGTTCACAGAGAAAAATGTTGCCTGGTCTTATGAGTGGCAGTCTCCAACAGAACGACACTTTTCTAGGCTTTAACTCAAGATTTTTACAAAGCTTTTTCAACCTTTGTATAAATCCTGTGGTTTCAGTTATAGTTTTTTTCACACACTGTCTGCATCGATGTGTAATCAAACCCCAGCAGTATGGTTCTTGTTTTAAAGCAAATAATGTACAAATCTGAAATACCTTTAATACAGTGTTTAAAAAAACGTTGACAACCTAAAGAGCCATAGTAACAAGCCTAGCCCTTTTGAATAAAGGACCCACAAGCTAAGGTTCCCACTCAAATCTACCAAACATCCAGGTTGGCTGTATGCACTTTATGAATATCCACTGGTTATCCTGGCATTTCTAGCAAAGTCGTTGAGTATTGTGGCAAAAATAATCTGAGTTCCATCATTTAGACATGACAGCCTCTTTGGTGGATCATTGTGTCCCTTCTCTTGGGTCTACCAAGGACTAGGCTGCTGGTGCTCCGACTCCAGTTCAGTGGCTGTTCTGCAGAGAACATATATGTCCCATACTGTATGTGTTATACTGAGTGAACTGGCTAAAAGGAAACAAACTCTTATGTCTACAACTTCTGCTCCCTGAAAGAGAGGGATGACTGTGATGGTGTGTATATGTCTAGGCAGGACCACAAATACATCATTAGAGGTCATCTGTCGTAAAGGCTTGAATAGAGGTGTCTTCAGGCAGGATACACGGGGTGTGATATCCCCCATCCCATATGTTTTGTATATCAAATTCAGAGAACAGAAGTTATAGACATGACACTTTTTTTCATTGCCTCTTTGTCTGGGAAAAAAGAGACAAAAAATTGTCCAAGCCCTCCATACCTATCTGTTAGAGGAGTGATGACTAATCGCGGTGTGTTTCCCAGGTATTCGTAGGAGTAGAGAAACTGGGCATCACAGATGTTAGTAAGACAATGCTTCTCCTTTTCATCCCAACGGTGTCTCAGCTGTGACAGCCACACAAAGGCCTGAGAATTCTCCACCTAAAAAAAACAGTGAGATACAATCCAAAATAATATATGCTTTGTCACCTTCTAATTATGATAATGACATACTTGCTGGAATATCTTTAGTTCATTACTCACTGGTAACAGCATCACAAAAAATACAGCAGCTGCATAAGATTTTTTGAGCACTGGCTCTGGCAGACGTATCCCTCGTGACCCTCTCACCTTCTGAGTGATCATCTTGGCCACGACGTCTCTGGCATGGACATCGATGGTGCAGATAGTCATGACCTTCTGCCGATCACCCGGTGTAAGTTGGCCAATCAGCATTGAGATAAGAGTGTTGAGCTGGGAGACCTGTTTTTTGTAGTACTCCTTCATGGCGTTGTCGTAGCCCTCCTCCAGACGTGCAAAAGCCATAGTGACGTCAGACGTCCACCAGATCTGTGTGCAGGTCAAAGCCACCTGAAAAGGGAGTCAGAGACATTGAAACCACTCTGATTCTCTCTGGTAGTTTACTTGTATTCACTTTGAGCTAAAACATCATCTAAATGTAAAACAAATCTAGGAATTGTGCCAACAAAGGCACACAAAACATATGGCCCTATATGTTTTTGCATAAAAACCCCCACCAATGGAAAGAGATGTAAAGGAATATTTGAACTGAAAAACAGATTTGTTTTGGCTGTTGTTCCTGACAAATGTGGAGAGTCATCTTTAAGGAACACTACATGGACTGAGCAGGTGTTGTTTTGTCTGGGTATTAATGGACTTGGCATTTAAAAATAATTCCAGTTGAAGCCTTCTAATACCTTTGCAACTGGAAAGGGTAAGGTTGGAGGGTATACAGAAATCAGGTATACAGATGAGCTAATAAAGATGAGCTTAGCTTCTGAGTGATGCAAGCCAAAAGAAAGCATTCTATCTATGCCCAACAAGGAGCATCTCCACTGGTTACAAAGAGAGTCTACAAGACAAACATCCTTGGGTTCTCCTAACCTATGACCTCAGTAAATACTTTTCTGATAAACTTATGGTCTCAAGCACTAGTTACTGTTAATGAAAGAGCATCATGTTCATTTTGTAATTCATGGTCCTCTTTAGTGTCAAAAGGGAGAATAAAGCTGTGTGTGATTTACTGTGTGACTGATAAGTTCGCACCATACAAATATACAGATATACAGGCATTACAAACTATCTCAGGCTATAAATACACTGTTGTATGGTTTATGTAACACCTGTTATACTTGTAAAATAAACAATTTCACTATAATGTATTTTTTGCAAAAAAGTCAGTTTTTCATTTATTTATTGGTTGAAGAACACCCGATGATGTAGTGCACAGCTGGTGTCACAAAAAAATACAGCTTTTTTTGTGCCAAACAACTTCAGGAGTAGCTTGTTGTACACATCCAAAACTATTCAGCAGCTAAACAGTTGCATCTAATTGTAATAGGGCACTTCACTTGTTTAGGACATTCTAATCGTACTGAAAAGTAAGAAAATGAAAAACGTTTTCTGTCACTCTGAAGTTTGCAGTTTTCTGAAGTGAGCTTTCAAAAGTCTGTGAAAATGACAAAGGGCTTGTGTTGCAAACTTTGGGGATGAAGACTGAAAGAGCTAGAAGATCAAACAACTCAATAGCATCTAACAATAAATGCTAATGAGTGTGTGGGAATTCTAGAAGAGGCTGTTTTCAAAAGGCAAGATTTCTATGTCTCTGCTGCTTTGCTGCTTTGATTTTGACCGTTCTGCTTTTATTGCTAACTTTAAGTTTTTAATTTAAAGCCTGCCCAAAAAATTTATTTGGATTACTAAAAGATTGACCTTCAGTCTTTGTCAGTTACTTCTGGAATAATTTAAGCTAAATATATTTTTATCCTTGCTTTCATAAACACTATTGATCATGGAATTGATTTTAACTTTGCTATAAAGGCCTAACTTTTTTTTTTTAATTGCTATTCTCTGTAGATTTGGTACCACCACCCAGTTTGAGGGGCAGTTAAGGTTGTTTATGAAGCATATTTGTGAACGCCCTCAAAGTCAGATGTGGAAACCCCGGGTTGGCCTCATCGAATTCATGTCTCAGTTCATAACCATCTTTGCGGACTGCTTAGCAACACTGCTGATGTTAGAGTAAGTGAAGCCAGATAACAGAATATCCCAGAAATGTGGAATTTGCTTCATATAACAGGACTCAATTAAAAATAACAAATAAAAGAAATTATCATGTGAACAATAATCAGACTAAGGCTGTGATGATGATATCTAGGATCGAAGATTACCAAAGTTATTGACAATAACTAATCAATGATGCATTCAATTAATATGATCATTTTTATGAGATTCATAAAAAATTAATCTACATTGCTGTAGTTTCAATTCATCTCTCTGCATATAACTGAGACCTATGACATAGATAAATGTCATAGGTGTCTAGGCATGTATGTGTATGAGTTACACACTTATAGCACTGCTGTGCATGTTGAACTTCCCAGCATTAGTATAATCAAAACAATGAGCAGATCATCCAACCCTAAATCAGACCAAGTGAAAAGAGGTAGGAAGTGACCACTCTAACTTCCATCTGTAGCCACACATGAATCAGTGATACCTGGTATGTAGCATTTTCAGGTAAGAATAAGTGGTCCATTATCACAGTCACACATTGGCTATGTAAAGGATTTTTAAGCTTGTGAAAGTAACTATGAGAGGCCCAGACAGGAATTTGGTACCAGTCCAAATAATAGATGTCAGCAGTTAAATCTGTGAAAACATATTTGTCCCCTTTTCAATTTCTGTTTTTTTTACTTGTATATTTCTCACTTACATGTTTCAGATCATCAAACAAATTTTACTTTTTAGAGAGATAACCAGATTAAATACATAACAAAACTACTAGTTTTTAAATTTCTCTAAGAACTGGGATGATGCAAGTAACCTAAAGTTTTCATTCCTAGCATTTCTTTTGATGTCTCACTATGAGAAATTGAGACTCTATAACCCATATACAGGTTCAGATTTGCTCTGAAGTGAGAAAAGGTGTTTTAATTATGTCTGTGTGGTAGCACAGGTGACTTAAGGGTGAGATGTTATGTCCGACGTGGTCACTGCAATCACTAGGCAATCAGGATTGGCAGAATGAGGATCCAGAGAATATTTATTCTCTGGGCTGAGAAGAAAAAAACAAACTTTCTGGAAGGTTTGCGTCCCATTACGATTGGTGTAAAACTAACACAGCATATTATAACAAGAACATCATACTACAATTCAAACATAGTGGAGGTAGTGTCACGGTCTGGGCCTGCTTTTCTGCTTCAGCGCTTGAACAACGTGGATGAGCAGCGTTATCCTTTGCAGGCGGTAGTGACGTCCCTTTTTCGGCTTCATCAGATTAGGGTTGTAGTGTGTAGGAATGGGGGTTGAGGGGTTATTTTCTCTTGCTTTGCTTGAGAGCACTTCCATGGCTTTGGGTTGGTTGTAAGTCCGAACTTAAATTCGATTGGGATGCTTTGGCATGATCTTAAAACAGGTCTTTCATGTCTGGAAACCTTCCAGTGAGGCTGAATTGAAACAATTCTGCAAAGAATAGTGGGGCATTCATCCACAATGATCTGAGAGACTTGAAAAATTTGAAAGCTTGAGTTACAGAACACAGGAAGGGGGAAAATATTTTTCACAGCATCATACATCAAACCAAACCTATTTACCTGAGCTGAATAGTCAAACAGCCACTGCTCCCTAGGCTTTTCCTCATAGGCTATTACTGCCTCGGTCATCTCGTGGCGAACTGTGGAGCGCATGGTGTCGAGCACCCGGTTTAACCACATCTCCACCTTACAGAGAAAACACAAAAACAGGCAAATCCCTGAATACAAAAACCAAAAAAATATTGCAATGTGTGTCACATGAGCGCCGATGTACTCTCTTATCAGTGGACCCTAATGAGGCCATTAATAAGCATTAAAGTGGAAGTGGAGTCAGGCAAACACTACGGGATATAATGGAAAATGAATGAATTGATGAGCTTTAAATGCAAAACCTCCAGGGGCAAAACAGATTCTTTCTATATATATTTTTTTAAATGTGTGTGTGTGTGTGTATTTCCTATCATTACAGAGGACTGGTTCGAAAAATTGTCAATGTCAGCAGTAAGTCACAAAGATAAACACCATTAACGTCTTCAGCATTTGGATCCATCTAGAAATGGTGATATCCAAGGCTCTTTTTACCTGTCCACTGCAGTCACAGGACTGATTGAAAGGGACATACTCTTCCTCCTTGCTGTACATGCCTTGACCAATCTTCGAAGGATTCCCCTCTCCATCGGTTTCAAATCGCATCTTAGCCATGTTGTCAAACAGCTTGGACAGATGCTTCTGGACCTGAGCAAACGCACAGCTCGGGATCAATTTACACTCACGGTTTGAAACGTTACAGTGTTGCTTTTCAGGACCAGTGTTCTGCTACACCTCTGCTAGCTTCTGATGAAAGAGATTTTGATGGCGAGTTGTTTTTAACAGTTATTTATTTTTCTGAGGACAAAAAAAACCCAGTGCACTCATGATGGAGGTTGGAGTAACATACAAAACTATAAGCACCATTGCCCCTGTGTGGGCACTAAATGTACTACAAAATTCAGCAGCAGTGAGTCAAAAGCCTAATGACACGATGGAGCATAGTTTTAGAAAACTGTTAGTAAAGTAAATTGTAGAAAGAGCTGAAAACGTTAGTACTGTTTTTTTCTCATCTGTGTGAACAGACTGAAGCATTAAATTCACTGCCATCCCTTGGGCATAAATTTGTGAAGCCACCTGGTGTGGGTTGGTCCCATTAGACAGGATGTCCAGCAGATCAGCTGAAGAGATGAAGTAAAATCTGGGAAAGGCCAGACGCTTGGTGTCCAGGTATTCTGCCAGAGCCTTTTCACACAGAGAAAGCCTGTAGAAATAGCACAGCACATGCAGAGTCAGTATGTGTGTGTGTGTTTGTGTGAGACGTATGGGGAAGAAACAGAGAACCGCTGATCTTGGCTGAACTTTCACCTGCTCTGGATGTCCTCCAGTTTACGAAACAGGCCTGGTTTGTTGGTGGCCTCCACTACGTTGGGCGTCTCGTGCATAGCGTTTGCCAGCTCTTTGAAATCGGCATCAATCCCCTCAAAGCGCCTGGAGTCCTGCAGAGGATTTCATGAGGGAGCCCGGCAGGCGTTGATTCCCACAAGAAAGAGGGAGAATCAGAGGTTTAATAGCAAACATCTGGGCTTAAGCACAGCCTGAACATCACGGGAGCAATTAAAAAGTTGTGTAATCTCAGCTCTTAAACTAAGTAAGGCTAATTAATGGATTCTTAATTAACAGCTATTACAGTTATGCTGCCTAGGTTCATATGGCAACAACTGGGGCGCAGGTTGAGGCTTGCATGTATATAAGCTTGACACTGACGGATACCTGAAATATATAACTGTATGAACTGTGTGTGTGTGCGTGTGTGTGTGTGTGTGTGTGTGTGTGTGTGTGTATGTATGTGTTTGGTGTGTAACCTCAGGCAGCTGTGAGCGAATGTCCTCAGAGCCAAGGAAGATGCTTTCCAGGTGACTCCAAGTCCGCTGAACCACAAACCAGATGGAGATGACGGAGTCGACCACAGATAGCTTGCTTTGCCATGAAGATACTTCATCCAGGAAGTGTGCGATATACTTGGATGACATAAGGTTCTGCAGCTGGACCTGGTTGTCTTCCAGCGTCTCAATCAGCTCCTCATTTGCACGGAGCAGAGGGAGCTTGGTCCTGTGGTGGGGCTCATACTGGAATTGCATACCTGCAATAAAGTCCATCAGAACATCATAAGCAGGTAAAAAAAAAAACAATTAAAATTCACTGTTAGAAGTTAAAAATTCATGTTTCTGTACCTGTCCATGTGGAGTTGAGCTCAGACAGGACTTTCTCCATCCCCATCTCTTTAACAGCCTTGTCTACGATCCCTCTCACCTCGTCTTCAAAGCAGTGCAGGTTGAGCTGCAGCAGATCAGCCAGAGTGGTCTCCTGCTCACAGACAGCCATGTCACTGCTTATGTCACAATACCCAGAACTCAAATCTGGTGATATTAAAGTCATAGTAACAGTGAATACTAGCTAGTTTCAGAGTAACATGGACATACATATTTATCAAAAGCAGACATCCATTTTTTTATAATGAACAAGGGTTAACTGCACAAACTCTGTCACCTACAAGTAGACATGTATGTTACCTGTAAGCAAAGGTTACTTAGTTACTCACAGACTATAATGTTGACCTCTTATCACCCACAGCCTTTTTTAGTCTCACTGACCACTAAAAATCACTTTAGACCTATTTAAAGGACTGCATCTAACTCACAGCCACAGCTCATTTAGAATCACAAATTAAATTAACATGCTTTTGGATCGGACACTGGAGTACCCGAAGGAAACACTGGGAAACCACAGTGAGAACATGGAAACTCCACACAGAAAGGCCCCATTTAAGGTTTAAAACAGGAAGCTCCGTGCTGAGTGCCGAGCCTAGCCACTGTACAACAGAGCCACGGACCAGGAACTGAGCTGCCCGCAGTTCTTTTGTCAGCAGTACCTCAAGAATAGCTGCTAGAATTTTCTTTAAAAAAAGTGAAGAAAATGTTAGTTTTGCTTCGGTAGTATTCGTTGGCTTCTTGCTGCTCGTGCTGCTCATGGAGGATTATGTCATAGTTATGATAGGTTATTCTATCTAATATTGCAGGGTCTTTATCTTTCAATATAAAGGGTATTGAGGTGACTGTTGCTCTAAAATCATACTATACAATTAAATCTGGATTAATTTATTAAATAAGTAATAGTATGAAAAAACAAATGAGATGGCACATTTGGTCAGTTTTTAATATGTGACAGATGACACTGACAAATGTTTATGCAAAAAAAAAAGTGTTTCATTTAAAAAAGTGCAGGGATAAAAGTGCAGGTGCAGTGGTGATGCTGCTGATGCTACTTTGTCAGAATAGATTAGCAGCTGTAGACCATCTCTGATGGTAGTCGAGCAAATCCCTGCTGTAGCCAGCTGAATGTGTATGAGAGAGGAATCTGTCAGAGCCTTACAAAGCTAGCGCTATATAAATCTATATATTAAAAAAAGATCAAAGCAGATCAGTTAGCCTCTGTGATACATTTTTGTACAGACTTAAAAGCTGTAAAAACCTATCATCTTAACTTCTGCAGCACAAACTACCCCAAAGAGGAGCTGAAAAATGAATTTGCTTATGTGTGTAAGAACCCCCTTTTGAACCTCCATTAAAATATTACCACATCTGCTTGGACCTGAATAAAAAAAATACTGCAGCTAGTGTGATAATAATGTTAAAATACTCTAAATGAAACTCCACAACATGTTGGGTTTTTTAAAAATTAGAATAAGCTGTAAACCTGGTCCATGGTGAAGCGGACTCCAGTAGCGGCCATTAACTGATGCCAATGTCTGGATCGTATGGCTGGATTCTGGAGCTCTGCCACAGCCCGGAGGGAGGTGAGGAGGTTCCTCACCCTGCTCTCCAACCCTGTGAAGGCCTCCCACGCTCTAACCTGCCACACACAAGGCCACATGTTTAGGACAGAGGAAAGCAGCTTTAAACAGCAGTTCAGGATTTATTCTGAATTGTACTTTTTTTACTTTGAGCAAGACATTGAAATCCTTAAATGCCTGATTTCACTCCATTCTTTATTGCTGCTTTATATTCCTGTGGGCCTAATGTACAAATTTACATTAACAGTATTATTATTTACTGTGTCCTTACAGTATTATGCTAAAGAAAACTCTATGGACATGGATACAACAGCACTGTAAGTATATATTCAATTGCTACGTACAACACATCTATATATTTCCTGTGGAGATCTTAAATTATCTGTAGGTGTGAATGTGAGGATGAATGTGTTGGCCAAGTTTATAATGTGTTACTGACTGATGATCGGTGCTAGAAGAACCGCAACTCCCGCTCTTTGTTAGCTGGGATAGGCTCCTGCCCCCCGCAACTGTTATTTGAATGACTGGTTAAGGAAAGAGATGAATGGATGAACACGGCATCTGCTGTGACATTACCACAGCCTGAGGATTTCTTACTACTGCATCTTCATATTAAAAGCACCCACCAATCCAAAGTCCACTTTCATTAGGAAATAGTTACAAGAAATACAATGCAAGACGACAGAATGTCTGAGGCAGTCAGAACAAGACAATGCTATTGACTGGACCTGATACCACAGGTTATACCCAGGGGTAAGCTACACCAAGTCTGTATGGTTTACACACATATCTGTAACTCAGTCACCTAATTCATCTCAAAGTTTCTCACTTCGATCCTCAACGTGTTGGTTGGCAGCTCTGAACACCACATCCAGAACACCTTGGATTTTGTTTTTGAAAAGTGAGAGTATGATGTTCAACTTGTGCTCCAGTCACTGAGGCAGTTTGTAAGAGATTACAGGATGACCCCAGCCTCAGCAACGGGATCACTCTCAGCACCGACCAATGTGTCTGCTATTGGATCTGTGTCGTCATTCCACATATTTCACATACAACGGTCAGTTTGATCCATTGTGGCCAACTTATACATGGAAGAACTGGAAAAGAGGGCTCTGTTATCCTACCCTGGAACACCACCAAGTCATTGGTTCAAGCATATGGATTACACCCGGTGAAAATCAAATCTCAGGACATACCACGCTGGTTTGAGCAGGGAGTCAGAGCGATATGTTAGATGAAGAGCTGAACTTGTCAGTAAGGTCACCAAATGTTTCACTGCTGTTTGCAGCATCATGCTGTGTGAGGTGGAAAATTTGATCACAGTTGAGCACTGAAAAAATTCTGTTTATTAAATACAAGGCTTAAATTAGTATGTGAAGTATGCAAAGATTGTTTCCAATTCAGCATCAGTAAAATTCCCATATTGGATGTTTGAAAAAGAGATTTTGTGGATCATAAGTATTTTGACTTCACGTCTCTCCTCTCACCTCTTTATCCAAAATGCGAATCTCTTTGGAAAAACGTTTACATTCCAGTTCCATGTCCTCCACGTTGATCTCTCTCCAGGAAGTTGTCCTCCATGCTGTCATGGTGGATTCCACCATGGTGATCATGTCCCACAGCTCCTTCAAGAGAACCACCTCATGCCTTGAGAATGAAACAGAGCACAAAGTTGATTAATCTAACATGAAACAGCTCAGATACTGAATGCAAGAGAGCATCTATGTTAAATTAACGACTCTAAATTAGTTTTAAATGTATCAGTGTCTTGTGATGTTTGTTTATTTTTTTCTTATTCCATCGTTGGGCTTTACCTGCATTGTCGGAGCTGTCTGTACTCTGACACAGTGACCTCAAACAGGCTGGCAGACTCCACCAGAGAGGCCATAATTGCCTCCCGTTCCTGGATCTGCCGGTGGAATGCATCCAACATCTGGTAGGGGCTTTCACTTTCAAACCTGGACAAATGCATGAACGCACACAGGCACCCATCAAAACACACACACACAAACATTTGTACAAACTCAGTATAAATCACGCCGTGTTTAGGTAATGAAAGGCTCCAGTTTTCGCCAAACTCATCTTTTACCCTCTGCAGGATAACCAGAGGAGAGTCCCAGTGCTGTGACAGTTAACAATGACTTCCATGACATTAATGGGAAAATAATCACCAGGTTATTAAGAGACCAATTACACACATAAGTAATCTGACAATTATACATTATGACGAAGCATCTCCACCTATGAATTAATTATCATTATGTTAGGATTCAATTAGCCTTGTCGGATGTGAGAGCCTCGAGATAACGCTTCTCTATTATCTAGTCAGAAGGTTAGGAAGGTGACATTCTTAAACATTCAAAGGTCCTCCCTCAACTTCATCACCAAAGGAAAGTTAAACAGGAAATGTTCTGGAAAACTCTAATGAGATGGCACATTATACTTCAACATCCCCTTATTTAGCACTAGCAGAAGCAGACAATAGAGTAATAATTGGAAGAAATAAGCTCATCTGTCATCTTTGTGCCTTCAGTTACATTAGATTCTACATAAAATAAATAGTAGTGCACAACAGTATTTTAAGAGAATATCCACTTTTTTCTCATAAATAAATAAATCTGGGAAATTGTAACAACTCTGTAACTTGGGTTAATGCGTGAACACAAATCCTTTTCAGTATCTAACTAGCATTAGCTTGTTAGCAGGCCGCAATTAGCTGTTAAACTACCATTAGCTTGTCAGCTGACTCAACTAAGAGAACTCAGCTACTGTCATGACTGAGACATGATGAGTTTCACCCCTACCCAACAGCTATAGCTATGGCTATCAGCCCTGCCAAAAGGTCAGAACCGAAGGCCAACTCTAATTCTGCATTGCAAGGTCTGCAACTGCAGACTTCTGCTAATCACTGGCACATTTGCTGGCAAAGTGGCACTAAAACAGACTCTCAAACACTCCCACAATACGCTCAGCAAGCCAAAGCAGAAAACCAGTTTGGCAAACATTCCTTTGCAGCAGCTGCCATAAGGAACCAGGAACATCAATCTCTGGTGTTAAGTTTTACAAGGGGGGCATCTCTGGTCCCAAGGAAGGCTCAAAAGGTCTGTCATGAACACACATGCTCTATCATAGACAAACATGGTGTTTTTGGAGCTTTAGTCACCCAATGCAACTCCAGTAGTCAAACATTTTGTCCAAAGAACCAGAGATTACAAGTAACCCAGAGTGTTACATTGTCCTTTTAATGTAACTTTAATGTATCTTTAGCAATATAAATATGAACACATTGACAATAATGGCAGGATAATATGTAATAAATGTAATTGTAATATTAAAATTTCAGCAAAGTTGTTATGTATCTTTTGTTTGTTTTTTAACCGATAGAGGAGATTCACAGCCGCTGCAGCGAGACAACTGAACTGACCCCAGATCCAATGGGATTCTGGATACTTTATTTGAGCTTGACTGCATTCCTGTAATACTACCCTTGATCCTATAGGGGCTTGTGTTAAAAAACTCAAGCATGGCAAAAAAAATCTGAAAGGGATGAGGAACCCAGGTTTGAAAAAACAACACTGTAACTGCAGGATTGTGTACTACTTTTCTCTCTGTATTCCACCTCCAGAAAGATATCTATGTTCAGGAAAATTACGGCGTTGCTTGCATACAGAAAAATGTCCAAGCTCTAGCGTACATAAAATTGTAACACTTTGTTTGCTGCTAAAGCAAGCTACATCAGAATACAAATATAATTTCAACGTTTTTTGGTTTTGTTTTTTGTGAAATTGCTAAGCTCAATCTTTCTCTTTCAAGTAAGTTTTAAGCATGCGAAACACTTTGACATTTCTTCATGTGTGATTAGACACATTATTTCTAATCACCATGTTATACACAGCAGAGATTCTCTACCTGAAGAGCTTGCTTTTGCGAAAGTGCTCCCTGAATGTGTGTTGCTCAACATCAAAAGCAGCACACTTTCGACGAAGACCGGACACCTCGACAGCCTGCAGTGGTGCCACCTGCTGCTTGACCAACACTGCCTGCTTTTTCACATTGTCCCACTTGTCTGGCAGCTCCTGCAGACAGACAGACAGATGCAGAGATAGATACAGAGAGGGGGAGAAAAGCGAGGAGGGCAGGATTGACAGATGATGGATTGCCAGGAGGAAGTGCATGAAACAGAGATTTAAAAAAGCAAAGAAAAAGGAAGAAAAATTGCTCTGTCTCAGTTGGAAGAAACAGACTAAACAATCTGGGCTTGAAAATAATAGGAGATGACTGAACATCGCTCCTTACCTCTAACTGTTTGTAAACCACATCGGGCAGCTCCTGCTCATACTCCTTCAGAAGAGCGATGGTTTGCTGCAGAGGCTCAAACATGGTGTCTGTAGTATTTTGTCTTTCCTTAACAGCCAGCAGGTTACCCATGACCTCCACCAGGCCATCGTAATCACCCTCCTCCACCTGCTGGCTCAACCCAGCCTGAACCACTGTGATAAACTTCTCCAAGTCTAACAGACTGGAGACAGGACAGGGGAACAGGATTTTAATGAGCCACCAGTTTCAAACATCAGCATTTCTATTTTAATTTACACTAATATCTATCTTATCTTGAGCCATAAGCTAGTAAAACAAGTCCTGTAATATTAGCCTGTCTACCTGGATTGGACACAGTTGCATTTTATCATATTTATTGAAAATGCTCATTTGGGAGCACGGTGGCGCTGTTGTTTGCACTGTTGCCTCACAGCAAGAAGGTCCTGGGTTCGACTTCACCACATGGGGCCTAGTTTTGAGGAGTTTTCATGTTCTCCTTGTGTTTGTGTGGGTTCTCTCCGGGTACTCCAGCTTCCACCCACAGTCCAGACATACAGTTAGTGGCACTGGCTATCTGTCTCTCTGTGTTAGCCATGTGAAACACTAGTCACCTGTGCAGGGTGTACCCTGCCTCTCACCCTACGGTAGCTGGGATAGTCTCCAGGCTTCCCCTGATAAGGATAAGTGGAAGAGAATGGATGGAAGCTAAAATTGTAACTTTTTTCGTTGTTTGGGTGCCATACCTGTTGGTAACAAGGTCAACGAGGTGCTGTTTGAACATGTAGCTCCACTTTTTGATTATGTTGAGCAAAGCACTCTTCATGCTACGGCCATCCACCCTCATCCACCTGTGGAACACATGCACCGGCTCCAGAGCCTGCACCTCTTCATATATCTTCTCATAACTACAGGACAAAGACAAACCGATGGCAGTTTAGCAAAAACAAGCTATTACGTTTATGCTCAACTGAAAACAAAACCTTAATCCAAATTTTAGATGAATTGCTTTAAGATATGACTTAAAAATGTCCTCAGATGAAAATTCAACATACACCACTTTCCTCTTGAGTAATGCCTACCTGTTAACCTGCTCTCTAAAGTTTCCCAGACTTGGTGGACTCTCAGAGACACTATTGTCAGGATAAATCTCCATCTCCTGGTTGGTGAGAATCTGGCCGTACAAAAGGAACTGACGCATGAACTCCTTCCTGTCTTCCACATACAGGTAGCTGTAACGCTCCAGAGAGTTGCGAAACTCGCAGCACGTTGCCATGGCCGCCTGGATCCGCTCCATGATGAGATTACGCATGTCTGCCAGGTCAGCCATGTCCTCCATGTCAGTCTGAGTGAAAAATGTCCAGATTAAATCTTAATGTGACCAGCTACATGCGTTGGAGTTGCATGAAACTAGTTGTACCTGGTAGTTTGGAAAGGGGCTATGCTGGGCGAGGCGTGGCACCAGTGAAGAAATTCCAAACACATCATTGATGAGGCCTTCCACCAGCTCAAACAAACTTTCTCTAGTCCCAACCTCCAGAGAGGGAGTGAACACCATGTCAGGAACCCTCAGATCCAGCTGAGCCTCAAACAGGGGGGCAATGACAGCTCTTTGGTCTGAAGTGAAAGGAAATGCAACAGACATTTTATGATTTGAATAAGTGTTAAGATGCTACTTGTGAGCACAGTTTTATAGCTCTACCTGGTGCAGAACACTGCCACTTGAGATGTTATTATAAAAGCTCCGTGTTGATCCATTTATTGGCTCCTTGTAAGGTTTTTACAGATACATTTTACACTTCCCCTGTTTGGAATTATTCCAAAACATATCACACACTTCATGACTCTGTATGTGGTCGTGCCTCCTAGCAGATTGGGCTCTCGTGGATTTTTCAGGCTGTTTTTTTCTTGCCGTTTGAGTTAATAAATACTCAACCTTTGAAAATCAGAGTTGGCCCAATCTTTTAAATCAAATAATATAAAATTAACATTATCCTTTATATGAATACTTTTACATTTTTATGGCCTCTAATTTTATAATCCAGTTGGATGTTTTTAAGGATGTTTTTACTTTTTCATTTGAATTGGTTTTGATTTATTGTTTGTGTTTTGCACTTTGTATGTTTGTGTTTCAGTTTATTATGGAATTATAAAAGAGACTGCACTGTGAACATTACCTACCATATAAAACTTCCTCCAAGGTTTAAATGTGACTTCTGTTCTTTGGTCAAATAAAAAACTGAAACCTAAATGAGAGTTAACCTAACCGGCTTATTCCTTATTACTATTTATTCAAGCTTAGGTTTAAAATAAGTTTACTGTATATTAATGGAAGAAACGAACACTTGACCATCACAGTATAACACATCCATGAATGCTTATGCAAGAAGGATTGGTGTGTCTCCCAGCACAGTCTCAACAGTGTGGAGAAGATCTCAGAACATGGGCATCAACCTAGCAGCAGTGCCAGCATGTGCTTCCTTGTGCAAGGATGAACAGGAGGCGCACTGGCAGAGCCTTGCAAAACTTATAACGGGCTCCTCATTTGCACGTTTCAGACCAAAGTGTCAGAAACTGAGTCCATGATGTTGGCATGAGGGCTCAACATCCCAACGTGTGACCTGGTATTCACCAGATAACAGGAGTACTGAACTCTTCATAGATGATGTTGCGCGCCACATAACATTTGCCACAACCTCTATACACATCTGTCACGTGTACTTTGTGTACAACTATTCCTTAAGTCTACTGGTTCTAAACAGTAAACCTATATAATCATTCAAAATGTTTCGACATTCAAAGAGCTTTGATATTTTGAAATATGCCTGCCAGCCTTTTTTGCTACTTATCCATGTCCAGGTCACAAGGGTAGCAGTCTAAGCACAGACTCTATTACGCAGCTCTATTCAGAGTCCTTCATGCTATCGCTAAGGGCCACCGGCTTCGAGGAAGCTCATTTCTGATGCTTGTGTCCGTGACCTCATTCTTTCAGTAGTAACTACTCAGAACTGATTCCAGTTTCAAGACTGGATCCAGAATGAAATGTTTAGATGTATTTAGTGTTGTGTGGTATTTTTCAGATTATAAGTCTCAGAAATCCAGAACAATAATAATACTATAACTCGTTCAAATGTTGTTGTTAAGCAACATTTGGCGGTTACATGGACATACTCAATAAACACATGCACTGCCTTTTTAGACTAAGGACATTCAACATATATTATAATATCATTTTAGTTTTGTGGTTTAGCTTTTTTCTAAAGTTCAGTTTATTTGTAATTAATTACAATATAATGAAAACAGAAAATCAGAATCAACAACTACCATTCGCTCCTGATACATGTTGATGTTCATATTTAAGTGAATGAGATTTGACACTGGGTTCTTATTAGCGTTCTAATTCAGTGCTTAATTTTAAAAGGACCTAATCAAGTTGAAAGGACTGAGCCTCCTCAACTGCCCCCTCATCACTGATATTTCCATGTGAATTTGTCACTATAAGCTTTTCATTTGATCAGCTTATGATGTAAAATTTGGGATTAGTGCTGCTTTAAAACTCTCGCTCTGCTTTTCCTTTTATTTTAATGGACACTTGTGGTTCTTACATTAAACAAGACACTGCATTAAGGAAAGAACAGCTAAATTCCAGAGCTTTTAGATGCTGGACCTACTGTTATCGTAGCTACCCCTGGGTCACATCATTTATTAAAGAGTTTAAGAGTTTTTGAAGCCAAACAAGGAGAGGGAAAGGAAAAGACGAAGAAGCGGAACAAGGAGTAGAAGGTTTGGTCACAGTAGCATTCTGGCAGCAATCCATCACATATTGAACCACATCCCAGTCCATCTAAACTGGCTGACAAAACTCATGCCAGCTAACAAGTCCAGAATTATTTTATGTCCACAGCCAATAGAGGCGGACACCCAATTGACATCAAAAACCCCGAGGACGTGTTGCTAAGAAGCTGTCCAATTCAGTGCTGGCTGAAGGGTGCTGTTGGATCAGAGTACTGAGAAGCGCTGCATTTTTTTCATATTAATTTCAGGATTGCCAGCAACATTCTGGCTTTGAGACAGCAAGTAGTAACACCATCAACATGACTGAGGCACAACAAACAGTAAATAAGTACTTATTTTATGTTTTCTTCCTTATTTAGAGTATTATTTGTTCATGAAAATCATACCAGTGTTATCGAGGAAAAACCTGAGAGAGCACTCAATGCTGTTGAAGAAGCCATCTATGATCGTGTCATCAATGTACTCCACATAGGCCTTCCACTCCTCAGAGGACGGCTCAGCCTTTAACAGCGCCCGATTGCACTAAGAGACATAACAGAGTGTGACACTCATAATGAATCACCATCTTTACTGCATTTGAAAAGTCCTGCAGAAATGAAGTTCAAATCCGAAATTGCTGACTCCATTATAACTGCTTAAAATGATGAAATGTGAGTGAAACTTAAAGCCCATCTGACATTTCACATAACAATGAGCAAAGCACCTTAACTAGGAAGTGGATTTTTTCCCCGGAAGACCGAATCAGACTGTAAAATCTGTCGAGCCTCTCAGTCCTGTCCTCCAAACTGAGCAGAGCGTCTTTTTTCCCCTCCTTCCTGTCAAATATGGGGGTGGACCAGGACCTCATGCAGCTCAGAATCTCCTCTACGTTGTCTTTGGCCCTCTGGAGCCGACTTTCCAGGTCACACACCAGGTCTCGTGCCTCCTGGATATACTCCCAAACACCTGAAAGAGGTTAAAAGGTCAAATAGGTTAAAAAAAATGTTTCAATATCATTCTTTGATGTTTTGAAATAAATTTCAAAACATCAAAAAATTTGCTGATTCCAGGATGTAGAGACACAACACAGGGATATGCAAAAATCTGGGATTTTTTCTATTTTTAAGATATTTTTAACCATGAGCTACTACATGAGATACTCACATAAGAATTAATACCAACAAAATTAGCAGTGGTTTAGAGAGTCGTCTGCAACAGTAACAGACCGGCACACAGCCCTTACAAGCACATGAGAATTTTGAGATTTCACTAAAGCTCCAGTTTCAACAGCTTTTCAGCATTAAACTGGTTGGTGCTGTTTAATTAGCAGCAATTACCTGACAGCTGCATGAACCACATTTACATTATCATTAAGGTAGCAGTAATAATAAGCAGTGGGCTTCTCTACTTACATTGCTTCCTCCACAGCCCACATCTAGATATGCAGCAGAAAACTGATGGACAGGTGGATGGATGGATAAATCAAGCCTAAAGTTGAGGCTGTATTAAAATATCTGCACTAAGGCACAGGTATAATCAGCATATGATTTTCCCTGCTGATTGACAGGGAGCTCCCAGCTGTGGGTGTCTTAAAAAGGTTTGACAGAATCTAAGCTCCAAACCACACTATCATATTTTGCCAATATTTAACAAAATACACATTCAGTGTCTGTAAAAGTCTGTAAATATACTGAAAATGAAAACTGAAGTTCAAAGGTTGTATGATTTTTATGATCCTTTGGTTGAACACAGATACAAAAGGTTTTCTTACAAACATGACTTTGTCCAGCTAAAACAATACAGAGTTTGATATAAAGAAAAACTTACCGATGCCCCCCAAAGAGATTTTAGCGAGCTCCACAAGAGAAAGTCTTCTTTCTAATGTCATAATGAGACTATTTTCTAATATTAACTATTTTTTTAAACTTGGAATTTCCTTACTAAAGTGCAAAATACATCTTGTTTATTCAAACTTCTGTCATAACTGTCTCATTGTCTTTACTGTATGCAGTGATCAGGCTTAGTACAACTACTCCTAATACTGCTCTGAGCCAAAGAAAATGTACAAGGATACAGAAGGAATTGTGGGCCACCACAGACAGTTACGGGTCCATATATTACCTGCTTTCACTAAAGTCTAATCTAAGAAGTACTGCACACAGCTGTCCATACTCAGCTCACGACTGAATCTCATGACTTACTACACCACACCGTTGTGATTGCATTTTGTGATTTTGTGATTGTATACAGTTCTTCGATACCTTTTTCATCTAACAATCAGCCCCAAATGTATTCTGTGGCTTGATACAACAAGCCCTAGCATGCAGTCGGAGTCATAAATAACTAACTTCAAGACACAAGAATAAGGAGTCGTGCAACAGATGACATGGTCTAAACAGCTACATGAATAGAGACAAGACAGTGAGTTCTGTAAAATACTTACACCATCCCACCTGCCAAGTACCTTAAAAACTAAGGAACTGGTGCTGCTGTAAAGGCAATTTGTGCTCACAACAATTACAGTTAAATGTAAATATTTTTCTCTTCGCAGTGGGTTAACTTAATTGAAAAACAAATCTCACTGCATGAGGTTTGAAAGTATCCTTCCTTTATTTTCAGATCCTAAGGCCTTTGATAAGTACTGTATGTATACTCATTTTCTTTTTTAATTGATTTTTGTAGTTGCACTTCTGAATTAAGTATTACCTGAATGAAACTAGAGGCTCATTTTTAAGCTGACTTCTGCATTTAAAATAAACACTAATAAGGGTAACTAAATAACTTCAGCATTTCGTAGT
Organism: Aulonocara sp. 'chitande type north' Nkhata Bay; assembly: GCF_057382095.1. Classification (NCBI taxonomy): domain Eukaryota; kingdom Metazoa; phylum Chordata; class Actinopteri; order Cichliformes; family Cichlidae; genus Aulonocara; species Aulonocara sp. 'chitande type north' Nkhata Bay. Next base: position 1,242,377 of record NC_141351.1, read on the forward strand.
TTTCTCTTTGTGGCTCTGTGGTTGCAAGAACATTTTAATGAGATTTTTAAAAACTGCACAACCTCTGCATGGCACAAAAGTGCATTTGACCTGTAAATAAATGCAGAAAAAGGCTTAACTTTTAACAAAAGTAGCCCTTCCTGCTTTTCAGGACATACAGTGTAAGGTTATATATCATCACATTCTTTAACTGTACGTCCCAAAGAATATGATTAAAAAAAGGTGCTGCTGTAAAATAATGAATTCACTTCGTGTCACCAACCATTTAATGACTGTCTTTCTTATCAGAGTTTGACCTGTTAGGTCTGCTATAATTAAGCAAGTCTGACAAATCTGTATGATTAATTTATCTTATTCAGTTTATATACATGTATTCAGGGAGCTAAAAGGAAGCCATTCGCTTAGACAGAGGAAATCTCATGTGCACGCTCTGTGCCCTCAAAATGCAGAAGCCAAAAGAAGCTCATGAAAGTTTCATAAGAACGAACAGGGAGTCACATTCATAGTGTCCTGGTTGTCAAAAATACTGCTATATTTCCTGAGAACTTACTGGCTTTTACCAGAATTATCAGTCAGGGAGAAACAATCACTTTTGAACTTTTAAAGAAAATATCCTTAGAGGAGCTTATTCTGTACATATGGATTTTTAAGAAGTTGTACTCAGTCATTTTAATAAGGCGGGGTTTGTTTTCTGTAAAATACAATTAAATGCCAACAGGACAGTTAGAACACATACATGCAATGCTCCAGTAGAGTAGAAAAGCACAATTTAAGGACAGTCCATTTTCCATTTATTTAAACTGGACTCTTTACTCTTTGCTGATGGTGTCTTTTTGAGCATCTATCTCAGATTATCAGACTAATATTACAGATGTGTGTAATACAAACCATTCAAGAGGCTTATGGTTCAGTTTTGGTGTTAATAATAATAATTCTGTTATTTAGCACTAAATGTGTCCTTCTTTTAGACTTCTATGGGCCAAACAGAGAATAAATCCTATTGTTGTCAGACTTGGGACAGTCACTTTATCACTTTTCAAAATGTATTCACACAGATACATTTGTCATTGAATAATCCTGCCTGGGTCAACCACACAGATGAAAAATGTAAGTCTCATGGTGTAAACATGAGTTTCGGGACCTATGCACACACACACACACACACACACACACACACACACACACACACACACACACACACACACACACACACACACACACACACACACACACACACAGATATTAACATAAGGCAGATAAGTGAATGTAGTGTATGGTCTGCAGAGGAATGGTGACTTTGTCCCCAAACACCTTCGAGTGCATTGGCTCGTACCATCAACAGTCCTCTCATTTGTGCTACATTCCTCAGGGAATCCCGAAGTCGAAGAAACTATCAACGAGCCTGCCTGCTCTGAGTCAGTCAAAGCTAATCAATGATTAAAAACCTCTCCTATTCTTATTTCATGCGCTTTTCAAAAAGCAAAGCCTCTCTGTTCACGTTGCGTGTCAGAGCACACGGCTCTGCTCTGGAAATGGCACAGAGGGCCATGATGGGAGGAATGAGGAAAGCATGTTTATCTCATCATCTGTCAATATTCATAGAAATGATAACTGCCTGATCACTCTGCATTGCTGTTTGTAATCATGCATCTACTGTAATACAGCAAACATTGAGTCAGGGTCATATTTTTAGGACACAAAATATTTCTGTTATTTTTGCTGTTTAATATATTCAGTTTGCAGTCCTGTGACTTACAGTCAGGACTTTCAGCTTTGGTTCACGGGGTTAAAAAACATTCATCGCTGCTATTTTAATATATTTAATTGGAAAATTCAATTTCATGAGTGTGTGTGTGTGTGTGTGTGTGTGTGTGTGTTCATAAAATTAGCAGGTAGAAAGCATAGAGATGATTCAGAGCGATTCAAGCGAAACTCTTTTGCTGCAAAAGTAAAGCAATTTCATTGTCATCGGTCTGAGCTGTGGGCAAATCAAGAGCACAGATACATAAAATGCCTGGCTATGCACAGAGGCACTAATGATTAGCCAGATATACTAAACATATAGCTCTTTACAAGACAAAATACCTGCCTCCCCTATGTTCCCTGTGTCTCCATGTCTGTGTCAGGTACTTATAAATAAGAATAAATAAATAAATAAATAAATAAATAAGAAATAAAACAGGTAAACCTATAGGTTTACCTGTTTTATTTCTTATTTATTTATATATTTCTTATTCATTATTATTATTATTTTGGTAGTGTCCTGTCTCTTGTGTTTTGTATTTAGTTTTCCTTTTAAATTTTTTTTAAAAAGCTCTGAGCACAAGATCCACAGAGTGGACCATCACCTCACTACCTGGATCCTGGACTACCTCACCGACCGACCACAGTATGTGAGGACTCAGGGCTGTGTGTCGGACAGGGTCGTCTGCAGTACGGGGGCCCCACAGGGAACGGTTCTGGCTCCGTTCCTCTTCACCATCTAAACTGCAGACTTCTCCCACAACTCCACCCAGTGCTTCCTGCAGAAGTTCTCTGATGACTCTGCAATAGTCGGCCTCATCACTGATGGGAACGACAAGGAGTACAGAGGACTGACCCAAGACTTTGTGGACTGGTGCCAGCAGAACTACCTCCAGATCAACACTAATAAAACCAAGGAGCTGGTGGTAGACTTCCGCAGGCACAAACAATCTCCACTGCAACCACTGAACATCCAGGGTATGGACATTGAGGCTGTAGACAGCTACAGGTACCTTGGTGTTCATCTGAACAACAAACCGGACTGGACTCATAATTCAGACTACAGGAAAGGACAGAGCAGGCTGTACCTGCTGCGGAGACTCAGGTCTTTTGGAGTGAAGGGCCCACTCCTGAAGACCTTCTATGACTCTGTGGTGGCCTCAGCCATCTTCTATGGTGTGGTCTGCTGGGGCGGCAACATCTCTGCCGGGGATAGGAAGAGACTGAACAGGCTGATCAGAAGCCAGCTCTGTTCTAGGATGCCCCCTGGACCCAGTGGAGGTGGTGAGTGACAGGAGGATGGTGGCTAAGCTGTCATCCCTGTTGGACAACATCTCCCACCCCATGCAGCAGACTGTGACAGCACTGAGCAGCTCCTTCAGTGGCTGCAGCAGCGCCCACGGTGTGGGATGGAGAGATTTCGCAGGTCTTTCCTCCCCGGTGCTGTCAGACTCCACAACAAAGACTTTTGCGGCTGTTCAAACACACACACAAACCCACACATGTGCAATAAGACTAAGTGCACTACTCCTTTCTGACAAAGTTATAACTTTTACACGTGGGACTGTGGGACTAATAAAGGTGATTTTATCTTATCTTTTTTTTTTTCTTCTTCTTTTTGCCTGTCCCGTTTGGCTCTTTTGCATCAGAATTGTTGTCTAAAGGCAAAGAAAGATGCCCAACGGATTTACTTTACCAAATTGACCATCCCAGCCTTGCCGTAATGGTCCATTTGATTCACCTTTTATTGTTTATTTTATTTTCACTTACTGAATATGGGACAGACTTGACTGGGGGAAAGAAGGGGAGAAAGAAAGAGGGAAAGAGAAACAGCTGAGAAGAGGGACGGGGGAGAAGGGCAAAAGACAAAAAGATTTTATCTTATCTTATCTTAGAGGCTGGGGTCTACCACACCAGATGATGACCCTGACAAAGGCCACAAGCTGAAACGCGTTGGTCAGTTAATAAAGTTGTTCCTCTTTACTTTTAAGTGTTGCTGGAGCCCCTGCATTGTGAGTTTCTCATCGTCTCCATGCACCTCGGAAGTAGGTGAAGTTGTGCCAGAAAATATTTGCTGCGGTCTATCACACCAGGCGAGACCCCAGGTGCAGGCTGTGTAAAGATGCCCTGGAGTCAATCCAGCACATAACAGCAGGGTGCAACATGCTACCAGGCAGGGCATACATGGAACGCCATAACCAAGTGGCCAGCATAATATACAAGAACATCTCTGTCGAGTATGGCCTGGAACTCCCGAGGTCAAAATAGAACACAATCCCCCCAGGATGGTTGAGAATGATGGAGCTAAAATTCTGTGGGACTTCCAGACACTGATGGACAAACTGGTGACCGGTTAACCTCCAATATAGTGGTGGTGGACAAACAGTGGATGATGGCCACAGTGATAGATGTTGATATATCAGGAAGAAGGAGTACGAGAACCTCAAGAAATACCAAAGGCTGAGAGAGGCACTCAGGAAGATGTAGAGGGTGAAGGCAAAACTTCTTTCAAGTATGCTAAATTATCAATTTGCGAAGCCAAATATAAGCCAGATTTTAATAGACTGTTAACATGACCCCACTCTACATCTCTAAAACATTTTATCTTATAATTAATTTAAAACTTTTCATTTAAAATTAATTCAGACAGGATGATGATACACAAGTACCCAAAACAAAAACTACCTAAAAACATAACCGCTTTGGCGGTGGTGATAAATTATTTACAGGACTTTATAAACAGAATAAAGGAAATATCACACGGCAAGAATTAATATCACTGCTTAGCAATCAAGATGTGAACACAGTGTAAATTATTAAAGTCTGTGTGCAGGCATAGTAACCAACCTGGCAACCACACTGTCAACAAAATCAAGGAAAGCACTGCTTGCCAAGAGTAACACCAGCATAACTACAAATGTATATGAAGTGAATCAAGTGACTTTGGACAGAGCTAAGCCAGACCCCCTGCTCTTCGGTTAACTCTATAAAATGCTGTGCAGTTTTTGGTTCCCCTCAGGAATCTCATTCCTCATTTACTGCCACTGTTTCCACTCTACGTTAAATACAGAGTATGTTGTTAAGATGAGGAATAAAAAACGCTTTTTAATACCTGAATTATATTAAATGTACTTGAAAACACAGTTTCTCCATCAGAAACGTACATGCTGTTTTTTTGTTTTGTTTTTGAACAAGTCAGATGGAAATATTTGACTAGCTTTGTGCTTAATTTTCAATAAATTTCCGCAGCGATCAGCCTGAGATATTATATAACACTGAGTACTGCATTGTTTCTCTTTTGTTTTGTTTGAACAAAGCTCAGTAGCAGACATCTACTTAAAAATCTGTGTTTGCAAAGATGCAAAGAGCTGTGATTGCTCAGCACCGGCTTAAATACAAAGAAATCTGCTGCTTTTCTTTAAGACATAAATAAAAACATTGCCACTTCACAGTATTTCTACACATTTGTCTTCTGGGTTAAATTAAAGTAGATAAGTAATGAAATGTCAAAATGATCCAACATGCTGTAACAATGAAAGAAGGAAGCCGTATCATTGCTGCAAAGTGTCGGTAAAAGAATGGAAAACACAGTTCAATCATAGACGTGATGTCCATTTAGTGTTGCAGTGTCATGGTCCTGGGCCATGTGGGCCCAGTATTCTTAGTTTCTTGTATTTTTGTATTTCGTACCTTATTTAGGTCATGTTTCCTGAGTTGTCCTGTTATGTTGTTCCTTATTTGACTTCCCCTTGTGACTCTTATCCCCTGTGTGCCCCTCTATGTATCTGTGAGCCCTCATCTCCCCTCCTTGTGTTTCATTCCATGTTTCCCCAGCCCACTATGCCAGTGCTCTCTCTCTCCTCCTGTTTGCACCTCTGTGTACTTCCTGTTTTACTTTGACAGTCTCCCGTCAGTGTTGTTTACTCCTGCCTTGTCTTGTTATGTTTATCTGTGTCAGCTGTGTTCCCATGTGTGGCCACTTCCCCTGATCATCCCTCTTGTGTATTTAGTCTCTGTGTTTCATGTAGTCTGTGTCGCGTCGTCTGTGTTACCACCCCCTGTGTTCCGTATCTCCAGCCATAGCTTTTCCTTAGTTTATGTCCAGTTTAGGTTTCTGTTTAACTATTACTCTTATGCTGCCCTCACTCTGTTTTGTTCCTTTCATCAGCCAGAATAAAAGGCTCGCTTTTGTTTAACTCCACTCCTGCATCCTCGCTTGTGTTCGCTCCTGGGTCCACCACACACATTTCCGCACGGTCTGCCTCCGCAGACCGTGACATGCAGGGATGTTATCAGCACTGAACTCTGTCAATCTCAATACTCACAGAACACTTAAAGAAATAAAAGTACTGGTTTTACATAATTTCTTCAGCAAAGTGATGCCATCTCCATTGTACTGTGCTGTCAGTTGAGTACTGTCGTAACTAATGTCACTAGACTGACAGCAGAAATTGACATATTTAAATGTGTCATTTGTCCGGAGCTGTATTGGCTACTAATCAGTAAATGTGCAGACCTTGGCTGTTCCAGTTCAGACTGTCCTCTGCCTTTCTGAGCTGAGCGTCGATGTCGCTGAGCTGGCCCTGAATCAGAGGACGTTCCACATCAAGCACGGAGTGCACCACCTGCAGCCAAACAGCAGAGGAAAAAAAGAGAGAGACCTGATTTTCTGCTCCCACTAAGTGAGTACAGAAAAATCATTTAAATATCATTTCTACAAAAAGGCCAAGCACAAGCCCAGAGCGTCAACACGGCATGTCGTCCTCATTATAGTCACTATTTCTGCATTGTTCCATGCTGTCATGACTTAATTGGACTTGAACTTTTGCCTACCTGAAGCACTGGATTTCTACATTTTTAAAAATGTAATCATGTCGTTGAGGTGGCTGTAATACGTGTAGTTGAGCTTTGTGTGGCTGAATTAATTACACAACGAAACTGTATACTGTTTCATGGCGCATTACTGAAACTGCTATTTTGCCCTAATGCTTAGTTCTTATTAAAACTGTGAAGGTGTCTTTGATAAATACAGACTATGTACTCAGTAATTCAGCTAATAAATACATTTCTGAAATAATCCAGCAAAGGCCTGTGTCAGTGTTTTGTGGGATTTTTTTCCTGTGTCTTAAGGACGTGACTTTCAGATTCTGTGCATTTGCCAATTCTTTTGTCCTCCACTTGGCCATGTTTTTAAAAGACACGCTGCACACTGTGTCAAGATGTGCCAAAGTCTTTGCTAATAGCTCTTTGGGAATCACCTTGTTGGTGCAAAAACACGACTTTTCCCTGCCAGAGTTTGTTATCTTTGGCTTTTATCATAGATTCAGCTAAACCTCAGAACTGTGGCTCACGACTTTTGCACATGGTAAATAATTCTGTATATTTTTAATAGTGCTAGTCTCCAAAAAGATAAGGACATGTCAATTGCAATGTGCATGTCACAGAGCTATTCTTCTCCATTATCTGATAGTGCTCCACCCAGGCACACTGTCCTGTCCTCATAGATTATTTTACTGTGTTAAATAATTTATATGTTAAATAATTTGAGAGGATAACTTCTCATCATATCCAGCCTTGATGGCATCATGTCAGCCTTATATTTCTATTCTATTATATATTATATATGCATTCATAATTTCTATTGTAGTTATTAACAAGTTATTGTAAATTCTATTCTTTGACATTGTGCTTGAAAATCATGTTCCTCTAGATGTTTCCTTAAGATTTCTAGCGCCTTCTTCAGTGTCACCCTCTATCATGCAGTTTCCTCTGAGTGACTTTGATGAAGGTCAAATCTGACTGGAAACTTTTGCTGGAGCATTTCTACAAAAGCAAAGCTCGTGTGGTAAACTGAGTTGAGTACCTGCTAGCAGTGATTCACGAACAAACAAACAAACCCTGACTTGGTGCCAGGGTTTAGACCAGGGCTGTTACTGGCAACTAATATACTGAATATTTATGCTGGAGAAAATTTAAATTATGGGAGGCACTTCAGAGCTGCAAATGAGTGGCATTTTGCTCTATGCACAGCAGTCACAGACCTTATCAGACTAATCTGCAGTGTCAGGAGACAAGCAAATATACAGCTGTTAACTGTTTAAATTAAAGCAGACGCGTACTGGTTCACCAAGCTGTCGTCTCCTCGTTCCTCCCACCTTACTTGCTTACTTCCTGTCACAGAGCGAGAAGCTATACTGTTTTTTCTATTCTGCTTTCAAGGAGCTTCTTTGTTTTTTAAAGTGGTCCAATTCTCTAGGACTCCTGAAGATGCTAAAAAGCTTTCTTTGGACATGGGCTCCTCAGGCCTGGAAAATGTTCTACAGCACATGACAGGATTCATGTTCAGGGACTGCATTTCAGGTCTTGGAGCTCTTGTCAAAATTGACGGAAGTATAAGGAGGAGAAATAACTGAGCTAAGCCATATTACACAAAAACTGGACATAACCTATTAAGCCCCCGGCGGTTTTCTGATCTCCACGACTCCTCCCTTTTGCGCCCATCTTTGGGTGCGTGGGTGCTTAAAAGGTTAATAGCAATGATGAATCCAAATTTGAGGTTTTTGGTTAGTATCAGAGGTCAGGAGCGAGGTATAACAGAGAATGTAAAGCACAGTGGTCTTCAAAAATCAGAACTATTCCTAAAGAAATCACACGAAGGCTTAGAAGAGTTCAGGCTTTGTTGAAGAATAACGGTGGTCACTTTAAAGCTCATCAGAATATATTTATTTTTTTGCAGTTTTTTGACGATAAATTTCCACATCACAGTTTGAAAACTTGCAACCTAATCTGATCCAACCTTATTATATCGGTCCACAGTGAGTTCAAGGTTAGCCACATACTGCCACAGCTGCCCCCTGATGGTGTAGATCTGCACTGCAGTTTCAGGGATGGCTTCAGTCTGTCTTGCCACTAAGTACTTCACCTCTCTAAGCACAGCCGCCAGCTAGGAAGAGATTAAAAAGTACATTAGAAGCACTGAAACATATATCAAGACATTAAAATTGGTCTGATCAGATAATTTTTTTAAAATTCACGATGTTAGAAAAGATAAAATCACTTTGGCCCATAATTATAACCCATTATATCATTTCAATTAAAAACTGAAATACTGACCATACTAATGAGGAAGATGAAAATAAATTAGCTTGATATATCACCACTCTAATATATCTCATTACAAAAAGCACAAGCCCATCAGCTTTTCAAACTGTGTGGGAGCTAATGTAGACCTGTGGGTTAAAGTTGACTGTGATCAGCTGAGTGTCCGGGTCCCGTTTGATTAACGGCAGGCTGAGGTTGTACTGAGAACTCTCACCAACAGTCTCTGTCCATGTCTCAAACAAGCTGGTGGAATATCTAAAACAGCAAACAAAAAAGCAGACGCGCGATGACAATCGAGCAAAAGTTATTACAACAGAAAAACAATTTGCACTTTTACCATCAGAGTATAACATTGTTTCAAATTCCCATTACCAGGGCCAGGTTTTTAATTTAAGGCCACCGGCACAAAAATGTCTCATATCATGGAAATTAACATAAACAGCAAAACAAGAGGCTAAAAGGCATATGATTGAGCCATTCTCCCATTTCTCCATGGTTGTAAACAGAATGAGAGGCGCGAATCGCTCATCTGCATCAAGCACACAATAAGGATAAAGGGAGAGGAGTGAGGAGGGTTAGATCCAGGCGTGCGGGGAGGTAATATGAGGATAAACGCTGATTCATCTGCAAGAGGCAGGGAACAGACAATATGTCAGGGCTCTGTACAGCTATATCAATCTGTAAATAGCTACGATTATGATGAGAACTTCAGTGCGCGCTGTGTGCTCCTTATTGGATTTCAGCTGTGAGCTTCATTTCCTGATAGTGGCACCGCAGACGCAGAGGCAATCAAATGCTTTGGTCATGGTCATAAATCACACTACATTTTGTCTGTGGGGGTAATGAGTGAGGATGCCCATTCTGTTCCTGACTAGAATGTGTATAATAACGGTGGCATTCATCGGAGGCAACGGCGATGATTATTACAGCATAACAAGGGCTCTAATTTCTGATGGGAGTAAATTGAGGGCAAAGAACTGGTGTTGTTCATCATCTCATTACTGTGGTTGCAGGGACATGAAGTGAAGGAGTGATATTAAGTCTGTGAGGCATAAGGAATGGGCTTCTGCATGGGAATCTGTAAGTGTGTGTGGATTTCATTCACGTACTACCACGCATACACGTGCACACACGCATCTACACTTCCGGAGCAGTAAGGGCTGACTATTCATTCCACCTTTTCGAACGTTTCCAACCCTGCTGTGATCATTTTTTATCCTTCACCAATTCAAAGTGGAAAAACACAAATTTGAGAACAAACATGTGGCTCTTTAATGAATTTGTTCAAATAATACTTTGATAGACAAATGTTTTTCAGTGTATTTTAAGCTAACACACAAATGGGTGGAACCTTTTAGCCTGTTTTGTCTGTTGCTGTACGGTTAACCTTTACTGCGCTCAGTAACTGCTGCTATTGTAAGCAGTAGTCTTACATTGTAGCCCAACAGTAAACAGAAAGATGATCCTTTATGGTGGCCCACCTTCATATAGCAGGCTAAAGCTCCCCGATTCAAAGATACTGGAGCCATAGGCACTATCTGCAGACTATCTTTAACAAGCATGTAGCAGCAGAATTCCAATCTATGTAGTCTACATAAATACTTAGGAAGTACTAAACGCACGGAGGGGCTCTGATGAAACGATGGAAAGCGTCACTATAAAGACGGAGGTCTTCGTAGGTACAATATACCAAACCTCTGAAAAAAGATGTGAACATAATTGTTAAAGAAAATATTTTACTTCACTAAAATAAAAATAAAAACTCAACTTTTGAAAAAATAAAAATAAGTGAAATTGTTAGTTTTAGCATCTGTTAGTTTTAATGTATATTAACTTATTAACAACACAGGGTGCAGTTCACTAACATGTTAGTTGTGTTAATTTTAAAAGAAGCTAATGCTGTTTTGCTGCATAATGAAACCTTTTTGTGGCAGACACTGAGTTGTCACAGCAGTAAATTTAATTAAAAGCAAACTGAGAATCATGATGACTCAGTCCCACTGAGTTAGTATGCAAAAGAAGTCACTCTTTAATATTAATCACACTAATGCTATTGCAGCATATCCAAACGTCTGCTGTGGAAAATGTTCATGAATACAGGTTTAAAGGTCCTGTAAGCCGACACAGGTGCTTTCAATTATCCTGCATAATTAGACCTCACTTACTCACTTGCACTTACAGTACTGGGCAAAAATCTTGAGCCACCCCTCATTTCTTTACATCTAACAAGCATTCCTAACAAAATGTTAGGAAAACTGAAGGTGCAGCAATGGGTAAACATATATGGAAATACGGCACATAAGGGAGAAACTGAGTCTGTATAATTCGAACAACCTTGAAAGTTCATAATTGGTATGACTATCTTTATCCTTCAACACAACCCGAACTCAAGCTTTCTTGTAATTAATTTCTTGTAAAGAAAGCTTTACAAACTTTCTCGTAATTATTTAAGTAGTCTTCAGAAATAGTTTCTAGGCTTCTTGAAGGACATTCCAAAGCTCTTCTTTTGATGTTGGCTGACTTTTGCTGCCTCAGTAATGTTGAAGTTCAGGCTCTGGGGAGACCGACTTCATGTTTCATGGTGTCTTTTTCTATCTAAGTATGCTTTTACTGTATTCTCACTGTATTTGCAATCATTGTCATGCAATGAAGCCATTCCCAACCCCTGTTGAGGTTAACGTACCGCTGATTTTCAGATGGTATTGGATCAAAGTCTGATTGTTTTATTTGATTGTAGTGTGTTCACAATCCCATCAGTTTTGATAAGAACCACCCCAGCAGCTGAAATGCAGCCCCAAATCATGACAGAGTCGCCGCACTCACTGCTGAAAGTCTCCTCTGACCTCCTACTGACAAAGATTTAAAACAAAAATGTGAATTTATTACTCCATAAGAGCTGTTCCCACTGATTTTTAAACCAGTCCTTGTGTGATTTGTCTCTTCATCATGTTGTACTTTCTTATTAAGAACGGTGTCTTGACAGCCACCTTTCCACTATGACCATTTCTGATGAGGTTTTGGGAAAAGGTGGATGGATCAAATGAAGGTCAAGATTCATCTCTTAGGTCATCTTTTCTGGATTTTCCCTCCTATTTCTTGAGGACATGACTTTCCTCTATCAGAGGCTGTAGGTAGCTTCTTCTTCTTTTGTCCTCCACTTTCACCATTTCACTTTCCTCAAACTTATCATTTTTTGTAGATTCAGCTAAAGAAATGGGATTTTGTGTGTTATTGTGATATTAACTGCTATTAACAAAGTGTCTAATGATTTACACTCATGCAGTCTAACAAATCCTGCAATAAATGCTCCCTTCATGAAAATTTCAATGTGTTAAACTGTTCAAGAGAAGTCTTTTGCTCAAATGTGTTATGTTAAAGTGTTAAAGTGTATCTTATCAGGTAGATAAAATAACAGGAAATTAAACAGAAATTTAGAGTAACACAATCCAATTCAACTGCATTAGCTAAGCTAACTAACCTGGCAACAGTAAAACGAGAGAAAACATGTTGATGGTTTGCAATTATTATTATTTTTTATCTCTGTGATGTTTCTTTGACTGGTGTAGCTCAGTTTGATTCCATCCAAACAGCATTTCCTGCCGGGTACCAGGTGGTTGTTGGGAGCCTGAAACCCTGGGACCCTGATCTCGGCTTGCAATGGGGTGTCCGTCCTCTAGGGGATCAACTGCCTGTTGCCGTGGACATGGGCGCCCCATCTAGGACCTCTCTCTGAGATGTGTGGCTTTAGGTCTTCAGTTAGCTCTCTGCCTGCCTTTGACTCCTGGGAGGGTGGTATTCTGGCTTCCAACCCTCATTTTAAAATATATTTCGTGACAAAGACACAAATGCACTCACACTCTCTCAGTTTCTCTCTCTCACACTCACACACACACACCACAAGAAGATTGTCGGCTTATGTACCTGTGCATTTTCGAATGCCTGTTGTATGTTTGTTTGTTCTTACAGGTGTAGCAGTTGGCAATACATTGTGCATTACTATTTTAAATTCCCTAATCCTTTCCCTCTCTTTTGTTATTTTTTTCTGCCTGTACTGCCTCAGACATTGTCATACTATAGACCACATATACAGTGTAGTAAGTGAAATAACATGAATAGAAATAAAGAAATAAACAGATAAACCCGGAACAAGAGGAAAAGCGAAATGTGTTTGGCACAACGGTGTATTTAAATCATAATTGTGATTGCGAAATCTGCCAGAACACAGGACAGGATTAAAAGGAAACAAGCCCCCCTCCCCACCCCCCCACCCCCCCCAAAAAAACAAAACAAAAAACAAACAAACAAACAAACAAAAAACCCCAACATATCCTTCCCAGTGGGATGCTTTATCTTGCAGGGTTTGATGTTGGATGCGGTCTATAAGGCCATTTCTCACTTGGCATCAGTAAGCAGTGACAGGGCATATGGGATTATGGGAGTCCTGCAAAATAATCTGCAGAGCAGCGCCACAGTAATGAGAACATAAATCATGCCCAGAGCTGCATGTCTACATGTTATTCCACAGGGGCTGCTTCATAAATTTTCTACACTCAACTAACAAAATCACAAACGCTGGGTTTAAGAAAGGTTGACATGAAATTACAGGGAAACATTTACATTTCAAAGACTAAAGCTAATATTTAATATCTGCCTTTATAGTATTATTATGCACTCCAATAAAATGGTGTCATATTCTTTCACTGTCTATTCTGTTTAATCTTCCTTTCTGTTCTTTTATTCAGTAATACATACATCTCAGCATGATGACACACAGTGTAACACGCTGAGATAAGTGCGGCACACACCTGTCCAGCAGTTGCATCATCTCCTCATACTTCTGGATGACCCTGGCTCCTTCTGCAGTCTCCAAGCACCTGCAGAGAAGATGAAGCTTTACAAGCCATGCAAAGGGTAGAGCCAATATCTTTACAGGGTCCAATATTCTAAAGCCTCATTTTTATGAGGCCTCTAAAACTGCTCACAGAGTGATTAATTCATACTGAGACCACTGGAAATGCACGGCCACATCAACTTTCATTTTTTAATCTGCTTTATTTGAAGTGAGACTCACGGATAGGTGAGGTGTCTGAATTTGAAGAAGGGGGTCTGGATGCGCTGCTCCACCTCCTGGGCCCATCTCAGCCCTCCAGCTACTGCTGGCATATTCTTATTCACTGGAGCTGAACCTGAGGAGGTCAAACATCATCACATAGAATTACACAGATAGGCGGTTTTATGCAAAGTTTGAGCACCCTTAGGCAAATTACATATTTTGGTCATTTATGAAGAAGTAAATAAATACAGCCTCTGCAGCAAACACACATTAAAATGAGCTTTTTGAACTGTGAATTAACATTTAATTCACAGTTTCTTTTTATTTCATGGAGGGACGAAGAGCAACTGTGACATGTGCCAAACTCACGGTACACTGCCAAGTCAGTACTACCTTTTGGCAGCTTTGTTTTTTTAGCACCAAAACTTTTTCTCATCCACTGCTCCTCACAGATGACTTCAAGTTTATACAAGCTCAAGACCGTTATAGACCTCCTTGCTCTGAATACATAAATGAGTTTCATTCAGTTTTATTAGTTATCTCTGATTATAGTAAGTGTTTAATGGTGAACCTTAGATTACCTATATTTTCACACTCATCCCTGCATGTTGATGGCTCAATTACCTCAGCAAGTACCAGCAACTGGATATACATGTACATGATTAGGCTTCATCGGTGGAAATCCTGAGCACAAGAACACAGCTACATGTGTGATTAAAATCTGCAAAAGACACCTCAAAAGTTTTTCTTTTAGGAAGTAACTGATGCTGGTAAAAGAGAGAGCAGATTTCTCCTATATTGGCTTCCCTTCATTGGCTTCCTGTTAAATCCAGAGTTGAAATCAAAATCCTGCTCCTCACATACAAGACCTTAAATAATCAGGCCCCATCTTACTTTACTTGTAGTACCATATCACCCCATTAGAGCACTTCACTCTCGCTCTGCAGGCCTACTTGTTGTTCCTAGAGTATTTAAAAGTAGAATGGGAGGGAGAGCCTTCAGTTTTCAGGCCCCTCTTCTGTGGAACCAGCTTCCAGTTTGGATTCAGGAGACAGACACTATCTCTACTTTCAAGATTAGGCTTCAAACTTTCCTTTTTGCTAAAGCATATAGTTAGGGCTGGACCAGGTGACCCTGAATCCTCTCTTAGTTATGCTGCAATAGGTGTAGGCTGCTGGGGTAGTCCTGTGATGCATTGAGCATTTCTTCACTCACTATGTGTTAATAGACCTCTCTGCATTGATTATTAGTCTCTGCCTCCCTTCCACAGCATGTCTTTATCCTGTCTCCCTTCTCTCACCCCAACCGGTCACGGCAGACAGCCGCCCCTGCCTGAGCCTGGTTCTGCCGATTTCCTTCTGTTAAAAGGGAGTTTTTCTTTCCCACTGTCGCCAAAGTGCTGTTTGTAGGGTCTACCTTACAATATAAAGTGCCTTGAGGCGACTGTTCTTGTGATATGGCGCTGTATGAATAAAACTGAATTGAATTGGTACTTTGCATCATTACCACAAGCCTGTCCGATTTCAATTTCAAGATTTCTGCATAGAGATTTCACAGATAGCTTTTTAGTTCAATCCATTTTTTCCTTTCTCTAACCCAGCCACAGACGGTCAACAAACCAGAGTACCCTTACCGCCAGTCCCAACCTCACCTCCTTTTATTTCCGCTAACACATGATTTTGAACTTAATCAGTAGTTTTGGACTTCCTGATCACCAGTCTGGCTGATCCAGACATTGCATCACCATAGCTCATTCCAGACAGCAAAAATTCCAAGGTTGAACTGTAAAATTGTTTGCTTTACCAACAACAACAACAAAAAATGTACTAAATATGTAATTTTCCCAAATTTTAGATACTCCCAAAATTCAGAGAAAAGCTGAACTAAAAAGGCACATAACTGAGCAACGACCACCCAATAATGTGAGATCCCCTCATGTCCTCGTCGTATAGTTTCCATATGCTAGATTTGTCAGTACACTATAATCTATCAAGATTATCTTTAAAGTGCAAATTTCAAAAGACTGCTGTTTCCTCGTGACCTCATATCAGCAGCTGGGAGGAGCTACACTGGGGATTACATGATGAACAATTACAGGGTGATTCAGCTGCCCTAATTAAGCTCAGTATGTACACACCCACACACAGGAAAATCATCTGTGTGGGTGGACTATGGGTGTGTGGGGGTTTTAAGGGTTTAAACTCAGCAAATTTCCAAAGAGCTTGGTCGTTTCAATTAAGAAGTTTTTAAATCAAGAACACTCCACGTTTAATTCCTTTAGAAACTTTGACAACATCCTTGAGGGGTTGTAATGGATCTCACTCTTCACTGATCTCAACCTTTTTTCCAACCCCAAGCAAAAGCAGTTTTATGATGTTTTTCAACAGGGAAAGACAAGTTCCCCTTGAGACTCAAATTTAAACGGTGTTTACAGCTAAACTACAAAATGAAGTATATTTAGGTGTATAAATGCACCTTAAATATAGAGTTATCATGGACACCAACATTAACTGCTGACTGTGTCTTTCTTTGCAAGTTTGTGAGACTAAAAAGTGGCATATTCTTTAAATAAACACCATCATAATGTTGTTTATAATTAGACTTTTGTGAAATAAAGACTTTGTCGTGAATCTCACCCCACTCCTCAGCAGCTTGAATGTGTTTGTTGTAGAGAATTTTACAGCAGTCCAGCTCCTTGTCAAACATAGACACAAGCAAAGGGTATTTGTCCAGAGCATCTGTAGCCACTAGCGGGCGCTCCAGCAGGCTGCCAAACATGTCCAGAACCTGCAGACAACAGATATGCCAAAGGGCTTAATGATTATGTGTGTGTGTGCACGTGTGTGAGTTTGGGCGGGTGGGTGTATGCATGTGTGTGTGTCTGAGAAAAAGATCCCAGACCTTAAAGGCGTGCTCCAGACCGAAGGCGTCATCAAAGGCCTGACAGAAGATAGCTCCGAGTCTTCGGTCTATGTCATCCACCTTCAGTTTAAACTGCCTCACGTCTTCTTCAAACTCCTGCAGAGGAAATAGCTCAGCTACACCAACAGCCAAAATACCAAACAGCAGTGTGATGTAATGCAAAGCCAGCAAAGCATATTCCTTTTCACAATTCACTGACTCAAAGCCATTCAACAAATTGCGATTCGAGATATTCAAGTTAAGTCAATTTATATTTGCTTATAGGTCTCAAAAACCTTGGATAAGCAAACAGATGACATTTACAAATAAAATACTTTATTGGCAGAAAAGCAATTTGCTCCACCGATGCTGGGCGACCACGCTACTGTGCTGTTAGCCAGGATAAGAAGAAGGTATAAAAGCTCTGCTGGGCCTGTAGCCTTTCATATTTCATAAAGCCCTTTTAAAAGGAATTCACCTTGACAATGCTCAGTAAAATAAGAGAGCAGGCAAGTGAACTAGAGCCCCATATATCCTATGATCATAATCATTCGTACCATGTTGTTTACATCCAAGCAGTCATAGGGCTTCTCTGTGAAGAACTTATACGTGTCAGTAAATTCCTGCTGGAGCTGTTGGACTTGCTGGCTGAGGGCTCGACCTCGGACGCCTCCAATCTCCAGTTTCTCAAGCTTCAGCAGGTCGACAGCTGTTAACAAGATATCCTGCAGAGAAGGCAAGCTCCAGTCAACTGTCATACCAAAAATGCTGGCATTTCTCCAAGAGGTGCTGAGAACGTATTTCCATACTCACCTTAATGATTTTGACTCTGTTAACAAATCGGTCAAGTCCGGAGAAAATCAAAAGAGGGGAAAAGTCCCAGGGCCTAACCAAGCTCCCGTTCTTCTGGTACTGCCTCAGATTGGCCCGCCGGTCCTCATAGGTGCTCTTGAAGAGAATCAGGACCTCCAGGGTGGTCTGTATTTTCTGGAGAGTCTCAGAAACCTCTCCTCTCAGAATATCTTCTGGTACTAGATAGATGCGGGCCTGATAAAGGAGAAACAAGAATGATCTTTTTTTAAAAATAAGATTAAAAAAATATGTGATGGGTAATTAGCGTTTGTGTTTAGTGGCATCAGTGGTTTTGTTTAATAGGCGAGTACGGGGAGTGCAACTTCCTGCAAACGGAGGAATCCAGATGGACCTCCTTATTTATTCCTTGTCTTCTGCTCTACAGTCAACTGTCATCAAACAGTTATGAATAAATATACATGTTTATCAACCAATAGTTTAAATATATATATTAAACCACCAGTTGCCATTGAAAGCATTAATTAAAGAACTGCAATGTACTGACGTAGAAATGCATCTACATATGCACAGAGCATCTGAGGACATAAACACAGAGACCCTTTTATAGAGCTGAGGATACTCAGATCTACAATTCCAAAGAAAACTACAGCACTTCAAACCTTTTCTTTCCTCAAAGGCATTAGATAAACAATTCTCAGCTGCAAGATGTGTTCAGAATTCTTGTGCCTATCACGGTAAATGGAGCATCAGGAGAGAAGAGCTTCTCTAAGTTGAAACAAATCGTCAGCTATCTGAGCACAGCACATTCTCGGGGCAGACTGTGCAGACCTGCTGTTCTATCCATTGAAAAGGATGCTGCATCTAAGATGAATTACACAGCTCTTACTGCTGAGTTTGCTGCAATGAAAGCAAGAAAAGTGACTTTCCTGCATTTTATGTGATATCGACCCTTTCATCTAACTCTGAGAAGAAAGCAAATAAGGCTGTTCCCCGCAATGTTAGGCCATTAAATAATAGTGTATTTTCACCAAATCTTGAAAATCTGGGTTGTTTAATGGCCAAATTTCACTACTGAGTTTTAATATTATAATCATTATATGGTGAATATTGTTTCAGGTGGTGATAAGAAAAATATGCAACAGCAAACAAGAAGATAGCCCAGACAGAAGCATTGGTTGGTCTCTGGGATCTAGGCCAAGTTTGAAACTGCCATGTGCAGTGTGGGCACTTAAATGCCATGGGACACAGTGGCAATCTAAAGACAGCCTACAGCTCAGTGTTTCCCAATGCACAGCCCAGCAGGTAAACGCTGGTGGCTGCCAGGTCTTTCCTGGGAAGGAGTTTCTGGTACATTATATATTTTTGGCTGCAAAAACAGGGACTTGCTTCCAATAAACTTAACACAATAAAACAGAACAGTTTGAGAGCATGAACTTTCATGGCTGAGCAGACAAAGAAAAAAGTTCCACCTACAAACAGGAAAAAAAACTCTAAGAAGAAAATCACCCACCCACTTCGCAGTGACAGGTGATCCCTGAAAGCGCAGTTCAGAAACACTGCAGTATGACTACTTAGCAACACCGACTGCCCAACTGTAACCTAGCTGTAAAACACATTCACTTGCCTGTCTATAGGGGATAGTGTGACACGGTTTTGTTCGATTGTTAGGGTTTCTTTCTAATATTGTGTTTACCTGGTAATATAAAGTGCCTTGAGGCAAAAGTTGTTGTGAATTGGCATTATAGAAATAAAACTGAATTGGATTTAAACTGAACTGAATTGAATTGTGAAGACAAAAGTAATTTCAACAAAACATGCAGACAAAGAGCAGAAACTGCAGCTGACCTGCTGTATGAGGAGGTTACATGTCTCCTGCAGGAGAACAATCAGCCGTGCTGGAGTGTTGTAGTATCTTGAGTTTGCCCACACCAGACATACTGTGTGCATTAAAGGGCCGATTAGACCCTTGACAGCAGGAATCTCCACATTCTCCATGTCAGTAAACAGAGGCTGCAGGGGTCTCAGGTAGGTGCAGATGTCTTCTGCCTCCTCGAGAGCTGCAAATGAAGATGTGATCAAAGTCAATTTGACCACAAGTAAAAAGATAAAGCATCTTGTTCTTTGGCCCTCAAAGAACAAAAACATATTGCATCTCAGAAAGCAAACTTCATTAAGTTTATTGTCTGTTGTTAGATTACCTGCAAGGACATCCTGCTGCATGTTCATAAAAGCAGCATGGTAGCAGCTCTCCACAGCCTCCAACAACGCTGCCATCTTATTCACCTTGCATGATTTTAACTGGGAGTGGATGCACTTAAAATCTGCATATCTTAAAGAAAAACAAGGGACGTTTATGGATCTATTAAACTGCAGCTTCCCAGGGGCCTGAATCACTTCTGAAAGACTGCAAAGAATGACTCAGAAAGTGTAAAACTGTTCTTAAAAACCTGGAAGCATTGCCCGGTCAGCTGTGTTAACAGCAGGTTACTGCAACAGCAATCGCAGCAGAGGTGGAGAAGAAAAATCACAGAAAAGAAACTATTATTAATGCGGTTACAAGTGAAAGGTAAACATCTGATTAGCCTAACACAACCAAAATGTTTTACTAATTTATGCCTCGAATGTTGGACAAATCTTATCTGAGAAATGACAATTACAAAAACCATTCTGGACCATTTGGAAACCAGACATTAGCAAAACCTGGTTCACTGCACATTTATATGCTAATGTCAATCACCTTCAGCATTCCAGGCTTTATAATTTATTCCACATTTACTGGGACTATAATTCATAAAATATACATTATAAAATATTTGAATTACAGACTGAGACCCGAAATTCATCCAGAAATTTTTACATAGATTGGAACTGAAGGAACAAATCAAAACATTTTCTCATATATTTTCCTTAAAGATTCTTTAAAAAGCCAAAGGGGTTGCACCATCAAAAAGAAATGCAGATTCTCTGTTCTTCTTTCTTTTTCATTTGTATTACTGCAGTCTTTACCTTACAATATAAAGCGCCTTGGGGCAACTATTGTTGTGATTTGGTGCTACATAAATAAATAAATAAACTGAATTCAATTAACGCAGGGTCAGTGTTAATTTTGTAGCTACAGACTGCACAATATGAACTACCATATGTGTTGGCATTAATTTGTTCATATGAATAACATAAAAAATGTACCAAAGGCTGGTGGCATTAGAGTATGTATTTAAGAAAAAGGAACAACTTTTGTTGTTTTTCATTTTTGTCTAATTTCTTCAGTGGAAAAACAAATGGTAAAAATAGAGCATACTGGACTGCTAGCATGTAATTCTCATAAGATGTAATTCTGTTACATAAGCAGATTTGTTTCAGCAAAGAAATAAAGAAAGTACTGGGCTGCAAATTACATTGTTCACTCGACAGCACAGGCACTTTGAAACTGAAATTAGAAGCACTAGCAAAAACTTAGGTCCCTTCAGTAATTCAAAGTTGTATTATTTTCTGTGTTATTTTCTCACACTTGTGACACTGAAACAAGCACTTCTCAGAAGCTGCCACTGGCTACTTTGTGTGTGTAATAACAGAGGTGCTGACCTGTTCTTCCAGAAGAGCAACTCGGTGTGAGGTGTGGGGTTTCTGCCTTCCAGCAGAGCCTCAGAGGAGTCTTTTTTGAGGATATCACGGATTTGATGGCTCCACTCTATCACTGCAGACTCCAAGGAGTGGATGATGCTTTTATCCACTATTTCCCCCCTGTGATGTTTCACAAGTAAAGCATTTTAGAATGTATGAGTTGGACAAATGATGCATTGACACGATCCTGTCACAGCGGTCTGCTTACCTTTTGTCCGTCTCGAGGGCGGCTCGGTCTATTCGCTCCGAGCCTGCGGGAAGAGGCAACAGAGTCTTGCCTTGGATTTGGCCAGACACCACAAACACACTGTTCTTAAGGGAGTGGACATGACACTTGATATCCTGTACCACAACTTGTGGCCACTGAATGTAGTTGTTGCTGTTGGAGAGCAGTGGAGCTATAACCTGAAGGAGTTTAAAGAAATTGGAAAAATGTTATGGACTAAACTTTTAAAGTACAGAGTGACAGCAGTATTAGGAAAAGGACTTAAAGTTTTAAAAGTACTCATTTTTCTCAAGTGTGGCGTGTAAGTTAACTATAGACTGACATTAGCAATTATTTTAACCCCGTCAATTATTAACCGTTACTTGTGACAAAACTTTCAGGTCATTAGTGTTATGCATATCACTGTTAAACAATTACTTTTAGCAAACAATGTCAACCATTTAGGTACAATATTAGTTTTGGCAACGTATTAACTAATATTTTCAATTACAGATTTTAAATTACATTTTTAATTTAAGCATCATTTTTAATAACACTGACTTTTTACTATTTCAATAATTTGGCTGTTTTGCTTGGCGAGGTTTGCTTGCTGGTTTTCCCTAGAAATACCTAAGTACTTGTACCTAGTACTGAAATATGTACTGTTTTAAGCATAAAAAAGGAATAGTGCTTTGTTTTTGGACCACGATGAAAGCGGTCATTTAATTTGAACCCTCACTCGCAGCTCTGCATGCTTACTGCAGTCTAGGTAGGAGGTTAATGTACTCGGTCGTGGTAAGTAGGGCTTCATGCACCTAACAATCATTAACGTACCCTGCTCTGTGGCTTACCTCCTCAACTAGAGCAGAAAACTGGTCAAGTGGAGCATAAGACAGGTCCCCGTAAAACAAATTCTCTTTCATGGATTCGGGACTCAGTGTGGTTGTGGTTCGCTTTATGAAGTACACCGCCTTGTTCTTGGAGTCGCCAGTGAAGGAGGAGGCGGTCTGTAGCTGTCCTCCTGCAGTCACAGACACCACCAGAGTCCTCTGCTCGGCTTTGTCCAGGAACTCCTGCAGCACCTGCCTGTTGTCCTCGCTGGACACGCATTTCTGCCATTTGTCCTGTTTCAGTTTAAGAGTCCTCAGGACGCATTCCGCTATATAGTCCAGTCTCTCGTCCTCAGCAGCAGGTGACTCCCTCAGGTCCTCCATGTGCCCGGGTCAGTCACGTTGACTGTATGCACTGATTGTGTCTCGGCAACCATAGTAACGCCGTGTTTTGCATCAGGCCGTTGCTTGGGGAACATGACCGACTTGGAGCTGACCCAGAACATCCCTCAGTCCATCCAGTTGCTGATTGACACCCATTTTCCCTGACAGGATTTCAGTGGAAAGTTTCTCTGACTGTGGCAACGACAAGCAACACACCTGAGATAAATGCATCTGATACATGTCACAAAATCATGTCAGTAAATAACTATTCACTAAAGATAGTGAATAGTTATAGAAAAATGGCCATGATAAAGTATAAACCAACAAGGGCGCACAGACGAAAGCGTCTTCATTTTAGGTAACATGTTTAAACATAGCAAAAAGGTATCAGAACCAAAATAAATTTACTGCGTAAAACATTCAAACTTCTTGTAGAGTTACTCTTTAAACAAATGTGATGTAGTAAACCCGAGCGGTATGCGTGTGATGGAAGAGATAACTGGTGTTTAAAATGAAACACGTTTGCAGATTCATAAGTTCTGTAGTTGTAGCTAATGTGTCCTGTATGTTAAAACACTTCGCATACCTATTAGTATTCGAAGGGCATCTTCCTTCGGGGTCATCAAAGACTCTGGAGTGGATGTTCAAGCTGCGCCCTGTAGGGTTAAGCTGTGATGAGCACCATTACTTTTCTACGTGAAGTCTTCTTTAATTGATTACATGCAGAGGATACAGGATGTTTACCTTCTCGAAAAATCATCACGATTATCAGCACACTGGATATGTTCGGACGAAATATGAATCCATAAGTAACCTGTATGAAAGTTACTATTTATACCCTTTAATCTAAATGATGTAAATGCTGATGGTTTTGTGAAAACTCTCGTTTTTGTCTTTGCCCTTTCGTTTATTAGGAAACATGCGATTGCCACAGCTAACCACAAGGTGGCAACACTGCACTTACTAGTCAGAGGCCTGTTCCAAGAAGCTTCTGATTTTGTCTTTATGTTTACTCGATGCTCCACACTTTGTGCATTCCTGAGCAAAAATCTGACATCCTGCCATCTGAACAGACTGCAGGTCTGATATGAGGAAATCCAAACGTCACTACTGTACTGGTTTCTTGGAAGTGGTCTTTCTGTGTGTCCTCTGTTTGTGGGATATGATCAAACCTCACAGACTGAACGTGAACCATCGTGCTGCTGTTTGACAGGATGTGAGGCCAGCAGAGGAAATGAGTGTGTGCTCTGTTCATTATTCTCATGTGGGATGTGGAACAGGATTAGCAGCAAAATGACATCAAACACCGCCTCTGACGTCTTTTATCCTATGTAGGTGCATTTTATGCTGGGCCACCTTCAAGCACAGTGTGTGTGTAGGCGTGTTTAGGTGTGAGTTTGTGTGTACGTGTATGAATAAATATGCATGTGTGTGACCAATTGTGAGTCACTCAGACTGTCCAGAAGCAGCAACTAAGGAGTTTCGCTTCTTATGACAGAGCAAAAAGAACTGCAGAAGCCAGACTTTCCATTTCAGAATCACATGAACCGCCTGGTCCCTGATATGATGGAGCTGCTTGCTACATCCACTTGGGTGGCTGGACACTGGGATACATAAACCAGGAATGTTTCCTTCAACTGCATCTTTATATCAGCGAGGAGGATGAAAGTGAGTCTGTTACAGTAAAAAAATCCCTAATGTTGCTAATCAGTTACTATTTGTTTCTGGTTATCAAGAAGGGATCAGAGTGGAAAGACAAAGAACATTCATATTTACACATTAATCTAATACATACTAATTAACATTCATTTATCTGACAGTCTTGCAAGCTTCAGAGAAAGTCTACTTTGCATTTAGAGGTTTGATCAGCTCAGGGGTCGACAACCTGCGGCTCTTTTTTGTCCTTATACTGCGGCTCCGGGTGGTTTGGGAAAATAAATTAGAAGTATTTAGCTGAAGTGTATTTTATTTGTGCTTAGTTCTTTTTTTTAACTTGTAGTTCTAAATTGGAAGATTATTGTGATATTAAAATATAAAAATAAAATTGTATTTTTTTATTTTTCATCGCTCAAAATAAGCGTCACACTCGCGGAAGCCGGTATACCCACCAAAACGCCGTGCATTTATCAAGACTTTCAACCCCAGGTAGGCCAATTATGGATGTTCGGATCCTCATTATGTCAGCAGCTATTCTCGACCGTGAACTATGTTACAAACAAACACCGCTCACGCCTCACAGATGACAGCTTACAGTCCTGCGTAAAGATGAAAGTGACTTCGTACAGCCCCGATTTGCAGACGCTGTGCGCAGAGGTTCAGGAGCAGAAGTCCCATTGTAAACATATCACGGCAGACCCGACGATGTTTCCATGAACACGCTTTTCAGCATCTCTTTATTGACCACTTTTCACACACGGTTGCTGTACGCATACAGCCGGCTTTAGCTTTTCAGCTCACAGCCCGACACACACCAACAACAGCAGAGAGAGCACAGACTTTAAGGTGGCGAGGTGTGATTGCGGGTGCCGCTCAGGTGCGTCCGCCTCCCCTGCAGCGACGCTGCAGACCACGCCCCGCCACACACATTAACCAGGTAAAATACATATTTAGACAGAATTTTGCAACTATCTACTTTTCATTTTTTAGCAGCATAGTGCTTTTTTTCCCAATTATTTTTTAAAAAGTCAGGTCAAGGCTCCAAAAGCCCAAAGGCGATATAAGGGTGGCGGCTCACAACAGTTTTTGTTTGCTACATGGATCATTTTAGTTCAGCTGGGGGTGTCTTTCCTTTTGTTATATTTCTTTAAGAGTTCAAAATGTGTTAATTACATAAATAAAATGTAATTTTCTCATTAGCACTTCATGGATTTTATAAGCAACACACTTTAGTTGTTCACACAAAGCATAAAGGTAAAGGTAAAAAAAAGCAAACAATATATACAGTGTTATCTTCATTTTAGACGTCAAAAAGTATTTGCGGCTGCCAGTGTTTTCTTTTGCGTGGAAACCAGGTCCAAATGGCTCTTTGGGTGTTAAAGGTTGCTGACCCCTGGATCAGCTGGATCAGTTTTGCATAGGATGCATTGTTAAACAGACACAAAGTTGACACAAAGACGGTTAGGGTAGAAGGATTCTATCAACTTTAAAATAGAAGATTGCTGTATTTCAGTGGTTGAAAAAAAATTCAATGGATTATTTGCGATATTTGTGAGTTAAAGAGCAAAAGTAAACACAGAGCAGAAATATGGGGAAAGGATCAGGGCCACAACAGGCAGTGAAAGTCCAGGTTTTTCCAGATTTTTGACAGTTCATCTGTGGTATGTCTCTTCAAATTGGCATCTTTATGCTACTACATGAGGTCGCTTCAGTCAATATAGTTATAAACTGCTGTCATTCATCAGACAGCAATGCGTGTAGTTTTTTTTTTTTTTGGGGGGGGGGGGGGGGGGGGGGGGGTAATTCAACAATTTCTGGTCTCATGTGACACAAAACTGATTCCAAGTCATTCAATGTTAGATATACAGACTCTGGAAAGGTTTAGGTTGGCAATATTCTGAGTTGAGCCATCAAAATCAGTATCACACAGCTGGGAAGACTCTGGCAGTCTTTATGCAACCCATCACACACACTTTTGATGGCTTGCTCTCAATAATGAGAGATATGTTTAAAAAAAAAAAAGAAGATTGCCAGTTTCAGCTTATTGCTGCCATCATACAAGCAGCTCACAACTTGTCTTTGGTATTTTGCAAGACAGAAGCTTCAGTTTTGTTACTGCAGCACTTGAATCTGTACAGAAGTGATACACAATAACTGCATACACACATCTTCACTCCATGCTTTATAAAAAGGTGTTACTTTGTGCTGCCGTTGCTGTTTTTGGAGCTTATTTTTTCAGATGAGTACAAAAAAAAATCCTTTGAAGCAGTTTGAAAGGGCGCTCAGGCATTTCTATTACACTTTCTTAATTTTAGATATGAAACTGTTGTTGTAAACACAGTAGACCAGTAGAGGTCAGTAAAATCCTTAGATTAAATCATGTAAATGCTTGCAGCCAAGCAGGAATAATCAACACTCACTAATAAAGTTATATAGACTTCCACAGAAAATATCATAGACAACTGTATGAATAAGGCACACGCTCGTCCTAAGGTCTTTTGGCACACTCCGATAACATCTGTGTTCATGTTAGCTTAAGCTCCAAGCATAAATACAGATTAATAAACCAGTGCGGGGGGATATGTAAACCTATGCTATGAGTTTGAAGCTTTGTTGTGTTGCGTTGGCATCAGTTGGCTGTTTAAACTTACCTTGTTCAGCTTCACATAAAGCCTTGTAAACAGGTACAGTAAAAAAAACGCCTTTATGAACTTGTTAAAATTCTTCTTTCATCATCTATAATTTGCCGGTCCCTCTTTCTTCCTTGTTTTATTGCTTTCAGATGTGTATCAGCATCAGTATGAGAGAGCCCTGCTGGATGAAATTCAGGAGAAATAACACTTTTGGTATTTGTCCTAAACGATCCATCGACACATCCTCATTCCTCTGAAATAAAGCTAAACTGAGTTCACAGACTGAAATGTGGCCAAGTGTCTGAAGAGCAAGTATGTTCACAATTGTGAGTCACTGTTTTTTTTATGTATTACCACGCATGTTATCTTACTCATACAATATTAACAATGCAGGACTTTGCAGACATTCCTCATTTTCGTACTTTAGCTTTTAGATGACTTCTTCTTGACACATGTCCAGGACGTCTGGTCCCGACTCCAAATCTCTGTGCTGATTCACGAGTGCATGGTCATCTGTAAGCCTTAGTTGATGTAAAAAATGTATGCACACACACAGTCCAGGTGTCCAGACATCGTCATTAGCTATGGGTAGATTCTCTTTTTATTATTAACAATTGAAATTAAAACAAGTATCAAGAAAGGATTTTTGTGTGTCTCTTGTAGTAAGCCTGCCACGTTTACCTGGATTGTATAAGATTACAAATGATTTAGTGTTACACAAGAAAAATTCAGCGTGCGTCTTTGAAACAGTCTCAGAGTCTGTATCTGAAATGTCAGTTTATAGTAGAACATTCTATTCCACTTTGGAATTGGTTTGGTATCTTCCAATCAGGCATTTAGCCACTGAAAGTCATCAGCTGTGCTGTTGGTCTCTTTAGAAACATTTTTAATGGAATTATCTTGGCAATAATGTCTTACTGTGTGGAACAGCTCATCCATGACGCTTGTGCTTTATTTTTAGTGAGTTAATGTCTGGTATTTTCATAGTTTGGTAGTGTATGGACATAGCTTTCTAACAACAGTTGAGAACTTAGCTCATACACCGGTGATTACTTCTTGTTCTGAAAAATAAATAAATAGTTAAAAATAATAATAATAATGTGGCAGTGCCACAATGCCAACAATGGTGGGTGAAAATGTGGAGGCCAGAATCTTTTATATCCATATTCTATGTGTCAATGGGCCAATTGTGATGCGTTGGATAAATAAAGTCAAAACAATTGTAGTTTATTGTAAAGTAACTAAACAGAGCAAAGACGTGATTCATAGTAAAACTGTCCAACTGCCCACCCACTTTTTATTGGACAACAACTAAAGTTAGCCTGTCAATCAGCAATGCAACACACAACTTTTCACTCAAGTGAGGCTAGCACAACATGACACCGAATCTACAGGGTGAGCCATTTATATGGATACACCGTAATAACATGGGAATGGTTGGTGTTATTTAATAGAAGTCCTTAAAGTCCTGTTTGTGGCACATTAGTATATGTGAGGGGGCAAACTCCTCAAGATGGGTGGTGACCATGGTGGCCATTTAGAAGTCGGCCATCTTGGATATAACTTTTGTTTTTTCAATAGGAAGAGGGCCATGTGACACATCAAACTTATTGGTAATGTCACAAGAAAAACAATGGTGTGCTTGGTTTCAACGTAACCTTATTCTTTCATGAGTTATTTACAAGTTTCTGACCACTTATAAAATGTGTTCAATGTGCTGCCCATTGTGTTGGATTGTCAATGCAACCCTCTTCTCCCACTCTTCACACACTGATAGCAACACTGCAGGAGAAATGCCAGCACAGGCATCCAGTATCCGTAGTTTCAGGTGCTGCACATCTCGTATCGTCACACCATAGACAATTGCCTTCAGATGACCCCAAAGATAAAAGTCCAAGGGGGTCAGATCAGGAGACCTTGGGGGCCATTCAACTGGCCCACGACGACCAATCCACTTTCCAGGAAACTGTTCATCTAGGAATGCTTGGACCTGGCACCCATAATATGGTGGTGCACCATCTTGCTGGAAAAACTCAGGGAACGTGCTAGCTTCAGTGCATAAAGAGGGAAACACATCATCATGTAGCAATTTCAAATATCCAGTGGCCTTGAGGTTTCCATTGATGAAGAATGGACCCACTATCGTTGTACCCCATATACCACACCAAACCATCACTTTTGTTGTTCCAACAGTCTTGGAGGGATCCATCCAATGTGGGTTAGTGTCAGACCAATAGTGGTGGTTTTGTTTGTTAACTTCACCATTCACATAAAAGTTTGCCTCATCACTGAACAAAACCTTCTGCTACTCTACTTTTTTTGCCCATTCTCCAAATTCTGTGCGCCGATCTGGGTCATCCTCGTTGAGATGCTGCAGTAGCTGGAGTTTGTAAGGGTGCCATTTGTGAGTAGCTAATATCCGCCGAAGGGATGTTCGACTAATGCCACTCTCCAGTGACATGTGGCGAGTGCTACGCTGTGGGCTCTTGCTGAATGAAGCTAGGACAGCCACTTCTTCATTAGTGACAGTTTTCTTGCGTCCACATTTTGGCAAATCCAACACTGAACCAGTTTCACGAAACTTAGCGAGCAGTTTGCTAACTGTAGCATGGGAGATGGGTGGTCTCGTAGGGTGTCTTGCATTGAAATCGGCTGCAATGACCCGGTTACTGCGTTCACCAGATATCAACACAATTTTGATCCACTCCTCACGTGTTAACCTCTTCGACATGTCAATGGCTGTGGACAAAGAGAAACTTGTAAATAACTCATGAAAGAATAAAGTTACGATGAAACCAAGCACACCATTGTTTTTCTTGTGACATTACCAATAAGTTTGATGTGTCACATGGCCCTCTTCCTATTGAAAAAACAAAAGTTGTATCCAAGATGGCCGACTTCCAAATGGCCACCATGGTCACCACCCATCTTGAGGAGTTTTCCCCCTCACATATACTAATGTGCCACAAATAGGACTTTAATATCACCAACCATTCCCATGTTATTACGGTGTATCCATATAAATGGCCCACCCTGTATAACAAGAAAACAAATTGATTTAGGGGCCGTTTTTTAGTTTCCGAGCCTGAAATTGCAACAGTCATTCGTACTCCAACAGGTCCTTACGTGCAGAGCACACCATTTTGTTGCTTTTGTATTGAGGTTCAGACACTTTTGTGTTACTTTTGTACACTTGAAATCTGTTTGAGAATGTGTTGAGATTTTCTGGCAAATTGCTTTAAGTGGGACATAAAATTCTCAAAAGGGAAGGCACATACACAGTAAAAAGGGTCAAATGTTCAGTAGACTGGAACATAAACAACTACATGGATTTCTAATGATCTAAATCAGATGATATGTATCTTTGACATTTTGATGTTTGGTTCTTCATTTCCTTTTTGTGCTACCAGGGCATGCTGGGTGTATAGCACAAAGCAAATTGAGTCACCATCCATAAAGTCATACTGGTTAGTGAACAGCCTTTGCTTTACTGTTGCAGGGCAGCTATGTAAGCAAGTGAAAAACAGTGTAAACCATTGTTGGGCAACAGCTGGACAACCTCTTCCATAAAATCCTTCAAGAACTGATTGACATCATGTGCTTTCTTCTTTCATAAAATTATCAATAAGAAAAGTTTCCTGAGATATGAATTAACCCACTCAGAATGTTCAGTGGTAAGCATGTCAAATAAAATCCACAGCATCATCGACAAAAGTACAGTGAAGAAAACAGTAGATCAGGGATGTCCAACTCCAGGCCTCGAGAGCCGGTGTCCTGCAGGTTTTAGAGATCACCCTGGGTCAATGCACCTGAATCAAATGATTAGTTCATTACCAGGCCTCTGGAGAACTCCAAGACATGTTGAGGAGGTCATTTGGCCATTTAAATCAGTTGAGAGTTCGACACCCCTGTAGTAGATTGTAACGTTAATATTTTAAGCAAATTTGCAACACAGGTCAAAAACACCATTGAAACACACATAGACATGTTCTACTGAGATGACAGTTTGACCTCAAAATGTTAGATGCATTGCTTTGTTTGAATTTACACCAAATCTTATCTATCAGTCAAATCAGTGTGCATTTCTATGAGCAAGCAGAGTCTGGTATGCTATCAACCAGCCATACTTGCCAACATGTTTATGGAAAAGAGTGCTTTACAGTGCTGAAAATGTGACAACATTTTGCTTCTGAAATGAGTGAAAATATTGTCACTATCAAAATGCTCAATGTCAGCATTAATAAAACATGCATGCATGTCTTTTAAAAACAATAGTGATTTATTTCCTAGTTTAAAACATCCTGAACTAAATCGAACTAATTAAATGGAATAAGCTTTATATTATAAAGTCTTTGTCTTTAACAAGCTAAGTCACAGTCTATCTATTTAATGATAAATGCAGCTTTCTCAGCACTGTGAGACCCAGATGTGCTTCTTGGCATCGCCTCTGTGGTCTCTGAAAGATGTGCACCTGCATAGTTTGACATATGGTTGTCTTTCATTGGTTAGCTGTGCTTGTTGAGGCTACAAAACGTACTCCAATAGTTCCTCAACTGAGATCAGTTTACCAAATTCTGTAATTCTGTAGACAGGTTTAAAAATAGCAGAGGAAAATGTATGTGTGGTCTTGCATTGTTAAAGGGCCAAAAATCAAAACCACCATCTCTGGAGGAAAGAACAAGCCATTAGCAGCCCTAACAACATGATCAGATTGCCAGCTACGGTGATAGGAATGATGTCCAGAACAAAGAACTAATGAAGTGGAATGATCGGCACACTGTGGTGGGTCACAGTGGAACACAGAGCCACTCGACCTATACGGTGCTGACCATCCGCAAAATGCCTTTCTAGAGTGCAAAGACGTTAACACGTTCACACAAACCTGCATGTGGGTGCCGAACCACTGCGCGAACATGTGCTAGATGATGTGTAAACCACATTAATAGCATTGTCAATTACCACAGGAGGGGGCTGGAGTATAACACAACGACAGCTCTTTTTAACACACGTGCCCTCGCAAACCCTCACACACATCTGTGAGATAAACAGAAGTTTAATGCCTGTGCGCCTGACAATGACCTCATACACGGTTGAGGGGAAATGCCAGGCAAAGCCAGCTCCCTCAATAACAGTTCGACACACAGAGCTAAAAGAACTCATTGATTTCAATGGATGCAATTCCAATAACCAGACGTTGAACACCAGACCGCGCAGAGACCGCTAATAGACATCGAAAATAGGATTCATTTTGCATCTGTTCTCCCTATCCGCATTCTGCTCTGCTCACCAGCACACATTTCACATTGAGTCATGTTGCGGGTTAGCTTTTGGACACTGATTCCAAGGCATTCCTGGCAAAGCTGGTTAACCGAGAAATGTGGCGCAAAGTCTAGTCCTGAGGATATGCCACAATTCATAAAGGCAAGCATCTGTTTCAGTAAAAGTCTGGTTCCTGGGGAGTTGCCAGTTGCTGCTCAAACCGCTCACGTTGCCAGGCTTGACGTTTTTAATGATCATGCCCTGACACTGGCAGGACTGAGAACAGCACCTGACACCTGATGCTGTTTGTGCATGAATGTGTTTGAGGAATCTGGCGAATACCTCAGCCTCTTGGGAATGCCAGTAATCCTGAATGCTTCTGAATGATGCTTTTCCTTCACGGTTTGGATGGAGCTTGATTCATTTGTTCACTTCATGTCAAGAGCAGCAGCATTAATCATACTTGACTTGGTTTGACTGAAAGAAAACTTTTTCTTTTAGTAAAATCTGAGGATGAACTATTCAGATATTTGGCTTTTGTACCCAATCTCTGGCAGTGTTTCCTTGTATTTATCAGTAATGAGGCAATGGTGCTTTTCTGAAAGCCTCATCAAACTTCACTGACAACACATTATTGTGCAGCACTCAAAGTACAAGTGGTCCTCCCAGCACTGTCCTTAGTTTACACATTTGGAACCCGCTGCAGAGAAAGAAGTGCATGCTACTAGCCTGCTCACGAAAAAAAGGAGAGCACACCCAGTGACAGCATGTCATGCTATTTACACTGCAGAGGCATATGACACGTTGAGCGAGGCAGGGGTAAAGCACAGGCCAGAGAGTGTATGAGAAAGCTGATAACAAGCTGAGAGGAAGCCGATGCTGTTTATCTGGGCTTTCTGCATAGCTATAATTGCCAGGCCGCGCGGTCAGTGAATTATACAAATAGCTTGAAACAATGCTGGTTACTTTGTTCCTCTAAGGGGAAGGAGGTGAGAGGTTTTATGGTCTACGGTGGCGGAGGGCAGAGTTGCCTTCTGCCAGTCAGGTCTGGCCTCTGAGCCATGTGGAGATTTGTCAAAAGGAACACTGATGACTTTTAAAGAGCTTCAGGCCACAACTGGATGGGTAATTTTCATACTTTTGCGATTTGGTTTGGGGCCAAAAGCAACATGCTGGAGGCTCACTCTCTCTGAAACAGGATATTAGGCCATTAATGGCTGTCAGGGGACCAGCAGAATGACATAAATGTGAGGCTTTTTTCGTACATATTACTGAAAACTAACAGAAGTCTTTGCATCTATGACTCTCATTTAATACAGTGTGGTCAGGAACATCTTGTATAGATACCTGGAAAATGGCTCCAAATTTGGGTCATATTAAAGCTTGCAGGCTATCAAACTGCCTTTAAATGATTTGATGACAAAGTAATTAGAAATCAAATATTAAAAACAAAAACAAAACGGAATTAAAATTATTGTCCATTCTGTCATTAAAATATCCCATTAAATCTACATTCTACTTAAATATATGACAAATTAAGCAAATTAAACACTTGGTGGCACAAATTCTTCAACATCATTAACGCATGCAGAAGAAGAGGACATAACAGGATTACTTCAAGGGGAACTACTATTATTTATTTTCCTGTTTGAAATTCATATTTTTAGTATTGGACTAAACTAAAGCAGCTTAGCATGATTCACAGTTCAAAATAGCTTTTATTTATATCATAGTCAGCCTTAGTGCTGCCCCTCAGTTTAAAAACTTGCTTTTAAAACAGCTTTCTTCTGATTTGCTGCCCCTCTCAAGTTTGAGTAACTTGTCGCAGAGTAGCCACGCCCTACAGGATACCATATTGTCTATTTACTCTAAATGGGAGTTTAATTTACAAAATGATTGTGTTCTAATCAATAAGACTTGAAGGAGTGTTTACTGAGGCCATAAAAGTGAGCAATATGTTTTATTTTTCATCGACTATTACACAATCACGTCTTTTTGCAACCAGGGAAGATGTTACCTGCTGGTCATTATAAAAAACGCAGGTCTAAGTCAATTTTTACTTTGACTTCACTTTAAAGGCAGGAGCCATTCTATAATGGCGAGACACAGTATTAAAAAAGATAATAAACCAACTAAATCTTAATTTCCATGCAGCTCACAAAGCTTCATGGCTCAGTTCGGTTTTAACTGAAATGTTTCATTCTTCATGGTGATTAGCACTGTTGCCTCACAGCAAGAAGATCCTTTCTGTGTGGAGTCTGCGTGTTCTCCCCATGTTTGTGTGGGTTCTCTCCAGGCACCCTCCCACAGTCCAGAGACATGCAGTTAGCAGGGTTAGGTTAATGGATAATTAGGTGTCTGTCTCTATTTGTTAGCCCTGCGACAGACACCTGTCCAGGGTGTACCCAGCCTCTTGCCCTATGATAGCTGGTATAGACTCCACCCCCCCACCTGAGGGACAAAGATAAGCGGAGGAGAATGGATGAATGTTTCATTCTTCATTTGTTTTTGACTGACTGTTCACAACCAAACGGCAGATACAAACTAACTGATAGAAGTAGTGGAGCATTTAGCATTTAGCATCTAAAGAGCCAAATGTCTCCTGCAGGAGTTGGAGGCAAAAACAGAGCAGTAAGAATGGGAATGCTGGACAAAATTAAAGCAAGTTAGCTTATAGTGTTACCGACTACTGTTCAACAGCATGAGGTAGATTCCAGGGACCACTCTGTAATACTATAAGAACTTTATTTATGAATTGCCTTTTCTTCTTTGTCTGCTATTAAATTGCATGAAATTATGTTCTGGAATAGCAATAATGTAATAGCCCCTATTTCTATTTCCAAACAAAGGCCCACTGGGTTTTAGCCCCGCGGTGACACCTTACCTGGGCTTCATAACAGTGTCTGGCAGTGGTGTTAACCTCCGCGATGAGGCTTGGCCTGGCTCTGTGTGGAGCACTCTTCCTAATAACTGTGTAATCAAGCCCCAATTAGGAGCCAATTAGAGGCAGGGCTTCACCTATGAGGTCAACATTATTCCTAGATGCTCGCCTGCTTATACTTTTATAAATAATTTCTGCGCTTATAACAACAACGTGCTTGAGCAACAATGAAAAGGATTTTTTTTTCTCCAGTTGAACTAAAACACAGAGGTATCGCTGGCAGGAGAAGAACACTAGTTAATGGTGATCCCACATGTCCAACAGCACTCTTGGAGCCACAGATGTGTTATAAATCAGACAGACTATGTATAGACTGAGATTTGAAGTTCTTGAAACAGTTTGGGTTTCTTGTTATGTCATACAGCAGCCACAAATCAGCTCCGAGGCCACCAAGGCATACAGTAGTAAGTTTTTCTAACAGCCTAACAGAAAGGCTCCGGTGTTGATGAAAAGACATGACATGACATTAAAAGGCACTGTCTGGCATGGCTGGTGAGTGTCCTTTACCTCACAGATTCCTGTGATACAGCTAAAGTAAATTTGGGCCTTGTTGTATATGCCTTACAGAAGTATACTGTTTATTTAACATCGCCAGCGTGCTGAGTTATGACGAGTAATGATTACTCAAATGCCTAGTGTTTGGCCTATTGTACCAGGAGTGCCTCCAAACAGCCCCACTGGTGTTTATTTGAATTTTCCATTTTATATTGCTACGTGTCATTAGGCTGTTTAGAGTTTACTCTGAGTGATGGATCATTTCCTTCATCTCTCTCCACTCACCAAAAAACCTGTTGGATGGTGCTCACTGGTCCTAAAGGTGCAGATCTGTATATGCGTATGTGTGGAAATAATGGTGCCCAGAGTGCATTGCAGATGTCTTATTTCATTAGACAACACCTATGCAATCAGTGCTGTGACTAGCTGAGAAAAAAAACAGAGGATGAACTTAAAGCATCTCGCTCCCAACTGTTAAATGTATTTCCATAGCAGCACGGAGGTATACTGGGTTTAATGTTCCTCTAAGATGCTCGTGTCACTTGAAGTCGTTTACAAAGCAAGTGCAATGTCAAAATCTGAATCACTGTTAACATTGTGGCTAATGCCAGATTCTGCTGGGTATAGTGAACAGGTACTAAAACAAAAAGAAGATCCAACAACTTTTCCTAAAACACAGTGAAACATTGAGCTGCTTATTCTCCTTCTGACTACTAATTACTTTACAGTATAATAATATAGTATAGAACTGAATGGGAACTGGTTTAAGTCTGACAGTGGAGTCTGCATTAGGATAAAACCGACATATGAGAACCCTTTGATTAGGTTTATCCAGCAGAACTACCTGGTCAGTGTTAGAAAGCTCAGCTGTCTAATCTATGTGAACCCCTAAAAAGATAACAGGTCTCCTCAACTCCTGAACTCTGCTTGATTCAGCTTACAGTAGTCCCTTTTTTCTTATGCTGGGTCTTGGTCCCCTCGGTCTAAAACAACCTATGTTAGTTCAACTACCTTTAAGAACAACATCCTTTATTGCCAACTGTCTTCTGATTGGCTAACCTTTATAAACAGGTGGTATGGACAGTAGATCTGTGCTTATGTTGACCATATTAGTGGCAACATAGGAAATGACATCATACAGGGCCAAGAGTAGAAAAAACTGTTTCAAGTCTGAGCTTGTGACTCGCAGTAATTACTGGCACATACACCGACCTCAGTATTTGGAAATCATGATTTATATGAACAGTCACCTTTTAATAGTGTAAACATAAAATAAGGAAAAATAGTGCAGACATCCTTAACAAAATATGCTCTAAGACATGAGTGCTGTTTTCCTGACTTAGTAGTGAGATAATAACAGACAGTAGCCTTGCCTTGCTGTTTTGAACAAAAGCCATTACCGTGTTGCAAAGTAGCTGCTCCTAGTATTGTCATCTCCATTTCCAGAATACTCTCCACACTCGCTTCCTGTTTCTTATTCTCATTTTCAGTTTCTCTGTATTTTTACCACATTTCTATATCTTCTTCCTTCAAGTTTTTTCTTCTACTCCTGCAGTTCCTTCATGTCCCTCTCTAACAAGTAGCAGCGAGAGAAAAAGGTGGAGTTTTTGCTCCACAGAGCTGTGTTTACTAGTCCTTTTCTCTCTGGAGGTCTTTGGCTTCTTTGCCTGACAGCTGTTTCTTGGTGTTGGTGAACTTCAAAGAGACACCCATTCCCCTTCTGCAGTTTCTGGATTTCATCGTCTCTGAGGCTGATCTCCTCTTTAAGCTGGTTCACCTCCTGCTGCCATTGGTTCCACATCATTGACATAATCTGGTTTTCTAAAGAGGCATCATCCTTGACATAATTGAACTTGGGTTTTCTCTGCCTCTGGGTCCCCAAGAGTTGTGGCAGCTTGTCTGTAGAGGCTCTCTTCTCTCTCTTTTTCCTTCAGCATTCCGAGTTCAGTTTCAAGCCCAGAGATTGTGGCATAGTTCTGAAAACAGCATTGCAAATGTTGTCACAGAAGAACCTGTACTTGCTTAATGTCTTGCACATCCTGAGGTCTCTGGACACCATACTGCTGAGTGGAGTGGGTCAGGTCATGTGCTGGGGTGCTGATTTCATTTTAGTACTGTGTGAGGTGTAATTAAAATGTTCAGGGAACAGTAGTTGGGAATAGTAACTTACCATATTAGCAACACATCAAACAGATCGAAGAGTTTAAAAAAGCATTAAACAATTATTATACGCTGTAAAAAAAATGCTTGCAGAGAATAAAAACACTGGTCAGTGTTCCACAGGGAAATTTCTGTAAATCAAATAACCCTTAAAAATCAATAAAAGATTCCTACCATTGTCAAAAACTGGTGGGTAGATCAGTTGAATGCTGAACAAATTTGCTTCTCACTTCAGTTGTTACTTCATCAGTCTATGTCTCAGAGTCCGAGTGTGACACCTTACACCAAAGTACACCAAAAACATGAGGGCACGCAGAGCCATGTTCTGTTTGTCAGATGTGTTTAACAGGTAAAGTTCTTCAGAAACTGAAACATGATGCTTCTTTTCCACCATCCTCTAAATTGAACATTGGTCTCATAGTACGCCGTATTCAATACCATTACTCGTCACTCATCATCGGTCTCCTCTTGGTTATACTACAGCATAATATTACATATATTTTCTAGGCAGGCTGGAAAATTTATAGACACTCCAAATACTGCAACTAGATATATGAATAGCAACTAATGTAGTTATAATGACGGACTGATATTAAAAACAGGGCTGTTAGCCTTACAGTTTTCATCTGACATTACTCCAGCTAAGCTTCCTCACTTTTGATCAAAATCATATTCCTGGTTAGAGCAACAGAAATGAACCCCAGTCCATTCAAAATCCCCAACACTCTGACTTCAACAGTTTTAGCTCTTTTTTTTTTTTTTTTTTTAGATTAGGTTCCCTTTTAATATTTCAGTTACATCTGAATGTTACATAGGAATAATTTTGATGTTTTTATTGAAACAAAGATGTATTGCTCTTTCATTTTTTAAATATAGACTATATAGTCTAAATGTTCTTCCAGAGTTAATATGAAAGTCCCACTGGACTTGTCTACCTGAGCACTCAAAGCACTTTACACAACTTGCCTCATTAAACCTTTCACACATATTCATATCCAGATGGATGCATCAGAGAGCAACATAAGGGTTAATATCTTGCCCACTGCGTTTGGCATGAACAACAGTTCAGGGAGTGACAAGCTAACAGTAAATGGCTAATAGCAAACACATATGTATCTACTGTATTATACAGGGAGTGCAGAATTATTAGGCAAATTAGTATTTTGTCCACATCATCCTCTTCATGCATGTTGTCTTACCCCAAGCTTTATAGGCTCGAAAGCCTACTACCAATTAAGCATATTAGGTGATGTGCATCTCTGTAATGAGAAGGGGTGTGGTCTAATGACATCAACACCCTGTATCAGGTGTGCATAATTATTAGGCAACTTCCTTTCCTTTGGCAAAATGGGTCAAAAGAAGGACTTGACAGGCTCAGAAAAGTCAAAAATAGTGAGATATCTTGCAGAGGGATGCAGCAGTCTCAAAATTGCAAAGCTTCTGAAGCGTGATCATCGAACAATCAAGCGTTTCATTCAAAATAGTCAACAGGGTCGCAAGAAGCGTGTGGAAAAACCAAGGCGCAAAATAACTGCCCATGAACTGAGAAAAGTCAAGCGTGCAGCTGCCAAGATGCCACTTGCCACCAGTTTGGCCATATTTCAGAGCTGCAACATCACTGGAGTGCCCAAAAGCACAAGGTGTGCAATACTCAGAGACATGGCCAAGGTAAGAAAGGCTGAAAGACGACCACCACTGAACAAGACACACAAGCTGAAACGTCAAGACTGGGCCAAGAAATATCTCAAGACTGGTTTTTCTA
Source organism: Aulonocara sp. 'chitande type north' Nkhata Bay (assembly GCF_057382095.1). NCBI lineage: Eukaryota > Metazoa > Chordata > Actinopteri > Cichliformes > Cichlidae > Aulonocara > Aulonocara sp. 'chitande type north' Nkhata Bay. The sequence goes on from NC_141351.1 coordinate 1,281,934, forward strand.
AGGTTTTATGGACTGATGAAATGAGAGTGAGTCTTGATGGGCCAGATGGATGGGCCCGTGGCTGGATTGGTAAAGGGCAGAGAGCTCCAGTCCGACTCAGACGCCAGCAAGGTGGAGGTGGAGTACTGGTTTGGGCTGGTATCATCAAAGATGAGCTTGTGGGGCCTTTTCGGGTTGAGGATGGAGTCAAGCTCAACTCCCAGTCCTACTGCCAGTTTCTGGAAGACACCTTCTTCAAGCAGTGGTACAGGAAGAAGTCTGCATCCTTCAAGAAAAACATGATTTTCATGCAGGACAATGCTCCATCACACGCGTCCAAGTACTCCACAGCGTGGCTGGCAAGAAAGGGTATAAAAGAAGAAAAACTAATGACATGGCCTCCTTGTTCACCTGATCTGAACCCCATTGAGAACCTGTGGTCCATCATCAAATGTGAGATTTACAAGGAGGGAAAACAGTACACCTCTCTGAACAGTGTCTGGGAGGCTGTGGTTGCTGCTGCACGCAATGTTGATGGTGAACAGATCAAAACACTGACAGAATCCATGGATGGCAGGCTTTTGAGTGTCCTTGCAAAGAAAGGTGGCTATATTGGTCGCTGATTTGTTTTTGTTTTGTTTTTGAATGTCAGAAATGTATATTTGTGAATGTGGAGATGTTATATTGGTTTCACTGGTAAAAAGAAATAATTGAAATGGGTATATATTTGTTTTTTGTTAAGTTGCCTAATAATTATGCACAGTAATAGTCACCTGCACACACAGATATCCCCCTAAAATAGCTAAAACTGAAAACAAACTAAAAACTACTTCCAAAAACATTCAGCTTTGATATTAATGTGTTTTTTGGGTTCATTGAGAACATGGTTGTTGTTCAATAATAAAATTATTCCTCAAAAATACAACTTACCTAATAATTCTGCACTCCCTGTATAACTCATGTGATAGAAACACACATTAGCTTCTTTTCCCCCTCACAACATCGATGAACCCTCCACTTGCCATCGTCTCGGGTCTTCCATCCACTGTTTGAGTTTTGTTTTGGATTTCCTTTTTACTTCTTTGAAAGCACAAGTTAATCATGTTCTAGTTTCTGAACATGCCACTTTCCAGTGCCTCTGAGTTTGCAGTTATAGTTCTGGTCTGTTCATGTCTGCCCAAGTTTCATCTCCATGTTTTGTTATCCTTCCCAGTCATGTCTCCATGTCTGTTTCTCCCCAGTTCTAGTGTCGCGCCCACATATCTTAGTCTGAGTCTCAGTGTGCGTTACTTCCTGTCTTATTTTGATAGTCTGGAGCGTCGTGCGTAATATATCCAGTTTTCTTCCCTTGTCTCATTTGTCTAGATTAGTGTATTTCATTTTATTTTTATTAACCACCTATTATTTTACTGCTTGAGGTTCTGAGTCCTGTGTTTGGTCCAACCTCTGCCAGCAACGATGCAACCACCAAGTTTGCCTCAGTCCAATATTTACACCGACAGGCCAGAGGTCACTGTTTCTGTGATAAAGATGTACACATCGTGGACAGGGAGGAGGATAAAAAAGAAAGGGGGGAGTCAAGGATTCCATTTATGTGAAAAGGGAAAGACCATCTGTGAATTGAGGAGGGGGACCTAAGGGTACATCTTTCACCATCTTACAATGCTGTGATTGGAGCCATTCCCCAACTCTCTGTGAATGGTCATAGCAATTTGCATATTAAAAACCTGCAGTCTGCTGAAACTGAGGAAGTCACTTACGTTTCTCCCATTGTAAAGGCTACGTCCAGATGAACAGAATGAACTTCCTGGGCTTCTCTTACCTGGATGATTGAGCATGCATCAAGACAGTCACATGGTTTGGTTTCTGTCACTTCTGCAGCTATTCTGTCTGCAAAAACAACTCTGTTCTGTTTCATGAGACTCAGTTTTGTTCTATTTCCATTGTGTTTTATTCAACTTTTTATTGTGTTTTTGCAATGTTTTTCTTTTTGCTGGGGATTTCTTAAGTTGCAGTGCATTTGACACTTCGGGGCCACCGTTGATTCTTCCCTCATTCAGAAGTATCGCTTTGCGGATAGGGAGATGACCCTTTATGAAGATATATTCAATTAATAATTAATAACTTAATTAATATGTTCACTTAGCCATACCTTTTGTTTACGACCGTGGCTCAGGTGGTTGGGAAGCGTATCTGTAACCAGGTCGCCGGTTCGATCCCCAGGCTCTCTGTCCTGGTCGTTGTGTCCTTGGGCAAGACACTTCACCTACCACCTACTGGTGATGGCCAGAGGGGCTGATGGCGCAAAATGGCAGCCTCGCTTCTGTCGGTCTGCCCCAGGGCAGCTGTGGCTACAACCGTAGCTGCCTCCACCAGTGTGTGAATGTGAGAGTGAATGAATAGTGGCATTGTAAAGCGCTTTGGGTGCCTTGAAAAGCGCTATATAAATCCAATCCATTATTATTATTATTATTACATAAATGGGTGCATGGTTATTTTTCAATTGAAAATGAATATTATTCTTAAGGAAAACTTGTTATTCTTTTTCACCCTAAACTTTATAAGTTGAAATATTTAACATAATTCACAAAAACTGGAGCCAATTTCATGGATGAAGCCACATATTCTGTTTCAAGCTCGTTGAGAGAAGTGCAAGTGAAGATACTTTGGTTATTTTGATATAATATAGGTGTTCAGGTTATTTCATCACAGGTGTGAAAGTAGGAAGCCTGCTTGTAGCAAGAGCTGTAATATAATGCATTATTATATTGAAATATATGGATATAAGTATATCAGTAATGTACTATTTAAGCATAATTTAACTGTGAAGAAACACTAGCTGCAATGACCAGCTGGCTGAAACCTTTGCAGTGTTTCTCCTCACTCCTGAAACTAGCCTACCAAGTCAGACAAGAAAGGAATCATAAATTAGTTTCTCTTGTAATCGCTAAGCCCTGGCTGGCTGTCCCAAGATGTCCTCCTAGATTTAAAAGCAACAGCGTAATGTTTATGTTGGCTGCAAGAGAATATGCATCAAACTTCATTTGATGTATTAAAGACACTCCTGGACGTTGTTTACACACGCAGGTGAAAGCTTGGGAGATGAAATCCTATTTTCTCCCTGTTTGATGTCAGGACTTTGAAGGCCAAAATCAATCTTAAAACCAGATAAGAGTTTGGACTTTGGGGGTTCATGGAATCACTGTGTGCTTTCATGTATTTTGGATATTTCGCTGGAAAATTTGTGCAAAAATGTTTGACAGCGTGTGGATGAATTCCTACCATTTTGACTTTCAATTTCCCGTGGAGCCTTGCAGCTACTCGAGCATGTGGTGAAAGGTCAAGTGAATGTTATAAAACAGAGCAGCCCAACAAGACTGCGTCACATAAATTCTCAGCTAAAACATTAATCTAATTCATTAGTAACTGATCTTTTTTTCTTTCGGTATCGGCAAAATTCGAGTGAGTAATCATCTGGCGGACTGTATTGATAGCAGTATTGATGATAGATAACCCAGTAGAAATCCTTTCATTGCTCTCTGAGCCCCAAACCAAATTTGAAGGAAAACAGTGTGCTTATTTTGAAAGTCATGCCTGTTGCGGGTATCACACTACGCCTCTTCTGTTCCATCTGCGACTCAGGCCACGAAGTGTGAGGAAATCTGTTTTGAATGCTCATTATACGAGTTATGTCATGAAATATTCATGTCATTTGCGTAACATGCGATCAGCATGTTTGCAAGTCTTCTATAAATAAAAGATACCGCTTTTCTCTGTGTTTTGCTCAAAATTCACTCGTGAGATTATTGAAACGAAACAGCTTGAAATGTGCACATTGCACAGGTTGCGGAAAGAAATACCCTTAACATAAACATGACGTCTCCTTACATGTTCTCTGTGAATTCTTTCATGCCATTTAAAGTGTGAAATACAGTGTCATGCTTTTCAGAACAAGACCTCATATGGAGAAAATCATTGACGTTGACAGCGCTTTAATTACCACATTCCTAAATCTTATTTCATGCCTGGAAAAGAAATGTTCACATCATGTTTTCATTGATGATCATTGATATTAATATTTTACATACGAATTAAGTGAGCCATTTTCTGTGCTCCTTCATTTTAACAGAAGAAAATTTTTCAAAGGAGGATTCAGTGCAACATTAATAGATGTTTAACAAAAAGAGGTCAGAGCAGCGTTTGGAGTACATTTCCTTGAAGGGGCCACAAGAAGGGTGGGATTAAACTGAAAAAGAAAATCAGAAAACAGTCGTCTTAAATACAGTCCTTCTACTCTGGTAGGATTTTTTTTTTAAACTTGGAAGTTCACTAATGTCCTTGCCTGTGCTGCCAATGTCATTTACGAGGTGGTTACAGTCCCTGCTGAAGATATTAATGCAGATCATGGAGGCATATGTGTTTAGTTAGTGGGTTTGGGTCGAACTTATGGTTATATGGTTCAGTCATTGTAAGGGGGAACATCAGAGCTCCAAATCCACAAGTTAAAATAAATTTGTGATTTATCATATATTTAGTCCTATTTACACAGTTTTGGCTTTTTCCATCAGTTATTGTAACACTGTACTCGGGAAAGGAACCACTAAGATCTGGGAATGCAGAGACAGCTTTTATTCTGTCTGTCAGTTCAAAATGCAAAAATAGTTACAACCTCCAAATCAAATTATTCTGCAGATTTCATTTACCCTCACAGCTCATGTCCCCAGAAACAGTCACGTTAAGTATGCTACTTCTCAGCAGAGGCTGCACATACTTGCACTGGTGCAGTGGTTAGGAGTACTTAGTTAGCTCACAGCAAGACGCTGGGTTGGGAGCTCCTGGTTTTTGGACCTCATTGTGTGGAATTGCCTCCATTGCCTTCCGGATTAAATTCCTTCCACGTCCCCAAAATGGGCATCTTAGATTAAGTCACTATTTTTTATGTCTTTTTTTATACTTTTGTATTTGTCCTGCTCAGATATTAAGGACAGCTTTGCAGGCCATCATCTATGAGTTATAGCTTGTATACTGTCACAAATGACAGTCTTGATGAGGTCATTGGGCCTTCAAACAACCACAGAGTAGAGCAAAGTTAAAATATGCAAAGATCTGAAGTGAAACCTACTGTTAAAAAAGCTGTCCACTTTGTCAACTGAAGTCACTGTCTGTGGCTTTCATGCTGCTTTTAAGATGCCATTTCCTTTCTCCCTTGGAAGGCAGTGGTGCTGCTACTCCCTTCCAACCAATCACATTTTGACCCACACGTAGCATCAACATAGAGCTAAATGCTTTTGTTGTTTTGGGGTTTTTTGGGGGGAGGACTGCATATTTGAGTAGGTACCCTCGCTATAGGCTCTTCATAGGCAAATGCAGAGCTTCCCCGTGGGAACAGTAAACAACTAAAACAGTCTGTAAAGCTAAGCTTAGGCTCTGTATAGAACCAACCATAACCAGACACCAAAGAAAAGGTAAAGTTGTAAAGGTGGTACTGGAATATGTTAAAGCAGTTAATCTTTTATCGTCTAGCATTTAGTCATCATTGTACTGACTTGTGTCACTGTAAATGACCCAGTGAACACAATATATACACCAGCTCCTGAATGTATCTTTCTTAAAGTGGTAAGTTTAAGAGCTGATTTTTTTTCTTGAATTGTTGTTAACTTTGCATTTTTGCCATTTGCAAAGAAAAAGCAGCAAATTAAGATAAAGAAAGTTAAAGAAAAAAGCTAAGGGCCTTAAAAATAAAACAGCAGGCTGAAAGATGCTAAGCTGCTCATTAGCACTTTGAAGAAGTAAAAGAGTACAAATATAATTATTACTTCTTTTTTAGGTTCATTACTAAAATCAGCCTGTTTCAAATAGACAGCAGCTTAAAGCAGTCTGGTATGTGAGTAGAGTAAATACACACTGTGCTGGAGTCTAAGTTATTGTGTGACAAATTGATCACTCGTATTTGTATCCAGCCCAAGCTCATTGAGTTTATCCATGTTACATGCTGAACAACTGGCCTTGACAACGAATTTATGTTTTTCTAATGCAAATGAAGTACTTCCTTAATCCCACGGAAGGCCAGAGCTCAACAGAGGTGCATGTCATCTTCTCCTCTTTCTTTCTTCTCTTACATCAGCCTACAGCTCATAAGGTGGACTTGATGCACTGTGATTATTCACAGCGGGAACATTTGTCAAAATGCAAATAAAGGTATACGAGTGAAAGCTTTGAGGAAACCCAGACCACCTGGCCCCTCTGGCCCTCATTACCTCCCTGCGTGAAGAGGCCCGGCACAAACATGAGCATGTTTTCAGTTTGCAGCAGCAGGAATAATATATCTGGATGTGAACAATTGTGCTTGTTTTGCCATTACACTCCAGGCTGGGTTCGGTTCAACATACCAATAGTTGCTATTACGACTGGATGACAGCAGCCTTTCTGCCCAGTCTTCAAGCACACCGCACTCACTCAAAGCTCCATGGCTGAGGTAATGCCTGGGTTGGAGGCCAGAAATTCATACTCAGAACAGGGATACGAAATCAGATCTAAATTTAGAGGTTTGTTAAGTAGACTCTGTAACAATTCCATCAATCAAACAGTCTAACTTCTCCCTCTCATGTTTTACAAAGGAGGATTTTCTACATTTTATTGCTATGTATCATGGATTACGTCACGGCTGTGCCTCACAGGCTATGAGTTCTTCGGTGTCACATTTTAGATGCCTGACATCGACGTCATGTTTGGCGTCTAACTTTTACCCCCCAAACTTTGACATGGTGCATTTTTCTCTGTTCACTGTTCATGACCAACAACTGAACCCCTTGTCTGTAATAGACGGAAGAGAGCTGAGAGGCAGGTTCATCGCTCATCCTCTGAATGTTTTGATACTTTGGTCTTGATCTGCGGTAAACGCTACAAGCTTCTGGTAAATACCAAGCTGACTGTAAAATATTAGCCCCTCTCTTACAGGGTATCATATGAGCCTGCCTTGGGGCGTCGCTGAAAGCTCTTAATGCTTTCCATTCAGCCGCAATGCCACTTTTCCCAGGCGCTGGACTGTCTGTCAAACTGATGAGAAAGAGAATTGACATGACAGAAACTTGGCTATACTGTTTAATCATACAGTTATGTGAAGAGGTACACTTTGGACAAGTGTCCAAACTGTAGTTAAAGTGTGGCTAGCTGTGTCAAGGCTTTTGGGCTTGTTATTTTTCAAATGTGCCACTATAATGTTCACTAAATTTAAAATATAAGGCTATGGACATACAAACCAGCTTTTCCTCCCACTTTTGAAGCTGTACTGGTGGATATTTTGTACGACCCATGTGCCAAATGGCTAGCAATACTGGTACTCCAGTTTTCCACAGTGTCTTTTAATTGTTTAACTCGATTTTGGTTTGAACTTGCACCACTAAAGTGGTTAGAAAAAAGACACACGAAATCTAGTGCAGTTCTTTCCATGCAAAAAATCCAAACTGAAGAAAACTGATGCACATTTAATTCTGATCTGTCAAAGTTAAAGTCAGGTTGGGGTGGACTGTATTTTACTTCAGATTTGATCATGTTGTAACCATGGGAACACCAAGCTCAGACATGTGTCACTATTTGGTCCAGTTTACCAGTCGTGAACATGAAGATGAACAGTTTAACACTCGTAGATGTAAACAGAAAATTATAATTATAATAAACGTCAAAGATTGATTTTGAGTGTCATGTCGTGTAAATGTGTTGACACAAGCACTGCGAGGATAGTTTTGAAAATAAAGCAGTCTTTCAGTCTAAGTGATTGAACTAATTAGCTACTGGAACGCATTCATTTCCAGTTGTTGCATGACTGTTTTATAGAAATCACTTTTATCCAATGACCTCACTGTCACGGTCTGGGGGGCAGACCGTGGGGGATGTTGGAGAAAGGACCCAAACGCTGGACTTAATGAAATGAACAGTGGGTTTATTTACAGTGAGGTAAATGTACACCACACATTGAATCTCCAAAAGTGCTCCCTCGACTCCCGTGACGTGTCTTCTCCCAAGTGCTGGTATCCCGTGCTCTCTGCCCCTGTGCCTTCACACACCCCGTGTGTCTTGCAGTCCTGTGTTCCACTCTCCTGAGGAAAAAACACAGACACAGCCGTTATGGCACCAACTCCAGCAGGCATACACTGACCAGCACTACAAACACTGACATGGAGTCTAACTCAACGATCCTGCGCTCCATCGCTCTGTTAAGTAGCTCCCCCGACGATCCTGATCAGAAGCAGGTGTGTGGTAAGCTAGGCGTGACCAGCAGCTGGCAGGGCCACACCCATCAGGCCTGCAGGTGGCTGTCCTTCATCCTCCAGCCTCACACACATACACACACCAGCATTGAACACAAGAACACAGTGCAGCAAACATACATCCAATACACTAATAACAATAAAGGTCCACACTGTTCACGAACCCCGAGTCCCCGGAACCGGGTCCGTGACACTCACTACTCTATCAAATAAGTCAGAGATAAGCTTGCAGAGGTAACAACCCAGTCTGCAAACAAGAACCCTGATTATAAATAGCTCTAAAGAGAGCTTCAGACTGCTGGGAGGAGAGAACACGTTGCTTCACACACAAACACACATACTGCCGAAGTACATGTGGAGCAGCAACAGGGCCGGGTGAGGACAACCCTTTTGGTGGATCAGGATTACCCCGCCGCTGTATCAAACCTCCACCGACAAGTCAGTGTGAGTTATGCAATATATCTTCTCATCGTCTTTGTTTGGCGCATAGTAAAGCGAATTTATAAGAGAATTGGCATTCTGAAAAAATCTGGCTTCCTTTTATTCAGGACACAAGTTTTATAAAGCGAAGCAATCTGGAATAACAAAGCTAAAGCATAAATAATAGTGAAATAATATTGTGCTGTGTCATTCAGAAAGAATTGCAAACCTCACCTGTCCTCTGCTTGACTCGTCCAAATTCAAGTTCTTTTAACAGTTTTTGTGTCTGACTCCTACTTTGTGATCAAAGTATGATAGAAAAGGATGAAGATACTTCACTGAAGTATGCATTGTGATAGTGGCTTCAAAGGCATGGAGTTAAGATTCATAACTGTAAGCGTCTGATGGAGCGAAAAAAGATAATAACCTCAGCAAGCATTTAAAGTGAGGATGCAAAGATGAACTTGTTCTAACAGTACAGGCAATTATAAGTTCAGTTATTAGTCATGGAGAAGATAATGCTGAAACTAAAGAAACTATGAGAAAATCAACTGAGCATCCAACATATGCTCCAAAGGCCTTCCTGAAGTAAAATACTGCTTGATTATCTTTGTTGCCATTATATAAAATGAGATAAAATGAACTAACCAGGAACTAAACTATGGAATTGAGCAACGATAGATTCATTTCTTTCTGTAACTTTCCAGCTTAAATGTTACTGATTTTACCTATTTAAGGAAAACAAAGATGAAGTAAATCTACTTCAACTAAAAATATTGCAAGAAGTGGATATCAACCATCCGGGTCAAACCATTAGAAGATGGTCTGCAGGTAATATAAATAAAATGTATGCTAATCTTAACATTGTCCAGACAGAGGTGAGGAGAAAATTTTATTATTGCCCTGTATGTGTTGTTAATATCATGTTGCTAAAGAATAAATAAAAATAAGCTCAATTATACATTTTAGCTGTTAGCTCTCCCCTAGCTAATGCTATTGCATCCCCAATGTTTGTTTGTTTTTAAAACAACAATTACATCGACAGGAAAACTTCCATTATTAATCAAATAAAAGTGAAGAATGAAAGGTGAGGTGCCTTTACGGGTGTCAGCTCCATCTTTCTGCTCAATTTCAGCAGAAACTTATTTCTGGCTGTACACAGCCAAGATGGCGACTTCAAAACAATTCAAATTCTTTATTTTGGTCATTATTAACTTTAAAAAACAACAACAGCAACTTATATACGCACTTGTATGTACGTGTATAATAATAAAGAGAAAGCGAAAACTTACACAGACAACAAATAATTGAATTAACTGCTTGGAACTCCTTCCAGTGTAGTATTTTTGTAGCATCAACACCTTTAAAATCACATTTTACCAAAAAACAAAAAAAGCAAAAAGACAAAGAAGAAAAAACAATTAAAGTTCAATAATCAAACTGAATAAATTGATTTTCAGTAATAACCGTATCTCAGGCTTTAATTTTTTTCTTATTTTTAAACCTTTTGAAAAAATGTGCATATTAAACAATTAAACAACCAGCTGTTATTCATGAACTCAGAAACAAAGGCCTACATCTTCATTTTTAAAGTATATTAAATTATATTAATAACAAAACAAAAGCTGTCAAATTAAAAGAACAGTGTGTGACATGTTTAACTGTTTATATCTACAAGGGGGGATTAAATATAAATGAGAAATAAATGTCAAGTATTGGCAAAGCAGTTGGTTGAACTTCACATTCAGCCATTCTCATAGATGCTAAAAGTGCTGCAGAGCCTGCATTTCCTCAACTTGCCTGTTTTATTAAACTGGTCAGAGTTGCTGTCCCTTCTTCAACATTGTCAGAGCTTTCCTTGCTAATGTTGAGTTATTAGCAGCTTTTTCAAACCCTGTGTCTACATCTCACATGTTGGGCAACTTAGTTAACAAGAGGAAGCTCACCTCATATAATGGGAACAAATTTGATATAATGGACACAAGCGATGGCTAAACATTAGCCAGTATGAAGCTTTTCTAGCTTTTATTTCTTTCAGCTGATGTATTTGTCACAAGTGTGCAAATACCATTAAAAAAAATCATGTTTTAAAAAAGGTAAATTTATAGTCAGCTGATAAATGGTGGTGAACTTAAAAATGAAAAGAAATGAAAAAGATCTTTATGCTGGCAAAAATACCTTTGTTACCTTTCAAATTTATGGACGTGATTAAAAGTTACCAGGACACTCTGGACTGAATTAAAACAGCCAACAAAGGAAGGTAATGGTATAATTCACCTTAGAGAAATAGTTTCCAGTGGACTACACATTTAAATGCTGATGTACAGAATTTAAATTGTCCAAAACGCACTGGACAAATTTTCCAAATCTGATTATTATTAGTCAAAAGTAAGTCGAGCAGTGAGTCTGTGTAGACATATTGGCTTAGGTGAATGTTGGGGTCCAGGTCTGAGGCCCAGTCAGCTCAAGAAGCAAAGGAGGATTGTTTATAGAAGCAGAGACGTTCAGGAGGAACGTATCTTCTGGGATGATCCCAGGAGCCGGACCTAATTAGAAACAACTGCTTGAAATTCACTTCAATGGCTACACAGATCTCTTTTTATGTTGCTTGGCTGGTCTCGTGCATTCAACAGCTGCACCTCGAGGCTCATCTCCATCTCTTAAGTTCCCCCTGGCTGCATGGTGTTTGTGGATTTCATGTATGGTAAAAAGAAATTTAAAGCCAGCCACCTAACTCTCCAGCGTTATCTCTACTCTCCCTGCACACACACATGCGTACACACACACACACACACACACACACACACACACACACACACACACACACACAGAGTATCTCCAAAGTCTTGTCTTGAAACAACAGGCTACAATCACACTTGTCAGGTCAAATCTGTTTCCAATTGGAAACAGGGCTTTCATGTGTTTAGACCTCGCCCTGTTGCTTTTGAGAAACATTACGTCATGGACCTGCTTTACTGTAGCTGCACTGTAGGTGCCTCGTAGTGTTTTAATTTCTCACCCCTCTCGTGTTTGGAGTTGAGTCAGTTATCATTAGCAATGAGATCATGCTCCAGAACAAAAAGTGCCACTGCCGAGTTCTTTGAATCCAACTATGAAATACTGACCTTTTGTGCAGCATAAATTCGGCCGTAGTGCGCCATCCATACAATGATTACACATCTGGCAATATCATGATTTGGCATATATGAACCCAGACGTGAACCTTCTGAGTGTTCAAGTCAGTCTTATCCTGTCATCAGGCCATCTTTACTGGGAGTTCCTCATTCAACTGGCATCTGAATGTTGCCTTTCAGACAAGCATTGGCAGAGGCAGGCGCTCATATTTGAACCAGGTGATAGAGTTTCATGTCAATCTGCTATTGACTGCTCCCTTTAGGGGTCGCCACAGTGGATTATCTTGCTCCTGCTCATCCTATCCCAAGCATCCTCGACTTTCATGCCAACCTTTTGCTTGTTCTCTTTTATGACATCCATGAACCTCTTCTGACGTCTCCCTTTTTAACTCCATATTCAACATCCTTTGTCCAATATATCTGCTTTCCTTCCTCTGCACCTTTCCAAACCATCTAAACCTCGTCATAAATATTGAGTTTCATGTCAGTTTCTCATAACATAGATAAAATAATCACATAGCTGACTTCTTGTTGATTTTTTTTTTTACTGAAGATGATATTACTGCTAACAAATAAGCCTTATTTAATCTCTGAAAGCCTTATTAATGGTGCAGTTTCTACAGAAATATGTTGATAGAGAGAATGAGAGACTTTGAGAAAGGGCTGCTGGCAGGTAGTGTGTGTAAAGACTGTGACTGCATAAAAGATTTGTTGATCTTCAAACCAGACACTTTCTGGTTATTTGGCTCATGAATCAACTAACTACTGCAAATAAACTCCTCACTATTGACTACTGAGCTAATCTGACAGCATTGCAACCATAACTCCAATAATTTACACAAACCCCAATATTATCCTATCCAATCTAAGAAGCCTTATGCTGCAATAACCTGAAATGCATTGTCATTTAATCACACAAAACACAAATCCCTTTCCTAATAACACACGCAAGATCTTTCTTTTAATATTTACATATTAACACAAAGGCAGCATACAAAGCAAAGATAAAAATTGACCCAAGGAGACTTCATGGGAGTTAACAAAGCAATTCTATTCTAGAAACACGAACAAGCAGAAATGGATGCTACCAAGCCTGGTTGCTCCTCGCTGCCTTTGCTACTTGTTGAAGTTCAGGCTCTGGTTGTTGAACCGGGGTTCATCCCTCTGATTTCCTACAGAGCTTTATGTTGGCTAGCAGACAGCAGAAAGAAAAAACACGTTTGCTTGATGATTTTGTTGTTTGTTTGAGCAGATAACTGAAGAACTTTTGTAGCGCAAGTGATAATGTAACTGTAACTTCTGAATTTAGTACAGTAGAAGGTTACATTACTGCAAAAGGTAAAACGTAATGTGATTACAGTAACATGTTACACCTAACACTGCTCACAAGTCAGAAAAGTTTTTTGCTTAGCATGGCAGAGCACTAGTAATACAGCGTAACTGCACTTCAAAGCTCTATCTGTGAATGCAGCATATTCACAGACAGAGCTCAGTCAGTTCTCTTATTTAGTGAGTCACAAATATACAAGAGTGGCTGTACAAATAAAAACTTTTACTAGCGTTTGCATTCACTTCCACCATCTTGGATTGTTACCTCATGGGCAGTGGGACTTCTTTGACCTTCCGAGTTGGAAATCTGAGTTAAGGGAGCGTCCAGGTGAAAATTCTGACTGGGAATAATTTGGCATAAAGTGAAAGGATGTGTTACTGTCAGACTTGTGTAAAACTTGGCTAAAGCTGAACTAATGTAGAAAGGTGGCGATGAAGTCACTCTCACTCCTTTTCCTTTGGTTAGTAGCAAATTAACATATGGTGGGGCTTGCAAGTAGCAACAACCCAAATAATAACATACTGTCAAAGAGGTGGTGGTCATATTTTGGCAGCTTAAACCATTTAGGGACAAGTCTAGAGGAAATGGAAGAGTTAATCCAGCCCAAAACAGAAGTGATATGAGACTGTTCTCAATCTGTTCCCACACCAAGACAGCTAAATCCATGAAAACACAACTTTCTAGGAAATCCAAATTCCAGAAATCTTGGGAAAACACTGGGAAATGAGAGACAACACAATAAAGAACAAGGGATGACTCAGACAACACACACACACTGTACAACATGACAAATGCAGAGACAAAACTCGAGGAACAGAAGAGCAACACAAAGGGGGAATTAACAAAATGAACCTAGGGCCATCAGGTACTGAAGGAATGAATGATAACACTATAAGGAACATGTAATGAACAAGATACATAAAGATAAAAAAAACCCAACAACAATAGAGCGCTATATTTCAACACTGCAGAACCCTACATGCAAAACTAGAAAAATAAAGGTCCACAAACAAATTGTTATAAAACCAAAAGGACCTGAATTGTATATAATGATTTCGGCAGTGAGAATAATCAGGTCATTGGCTCCATAGAACCTTTTAAATTCTTAGAAACTCTGGCTCCTGGAATGGCAATAAAACCTATTTAAAATGTCAGTAAACCAAAACTATGACTTCAAATAAATGCTAATGTTGGTCAGGGGGCACTGGATTTGTGTTTCCCAATAAATTCACCATTTTCAGGCGATATCATCATTTCTGTGAATGTGTCTGTAACAGACCATGTTAAACAGGGCTAGAGACTAGTCAGTGACCCCATGGTAAACACTGGTTGCTAGAGACAGAGATAATATGTTCTGTGACTGGTTGACACAACCACACACAAAGAGTTATATTGGGGTTGCGGTTAGATCCAAGCACTAAAGTACCATCTTTTAATGTACTTGAAGGAGACACGGTTGAAAAGTGCTTCCAAGCTACTAATGGCAGCTCTAGTTTGTCACTATACTTGCAGCTTTGTTGTTGTATTCCCCAAACACACATCACTGTCAGCCTGTGCTGTGTGCTAATATCCTGCATGGCCTGTTTGTGTAAAACACACATTCCTTCGTCTGTGTTTGGGATAGAAAAAGCCTTTAGGAAGTTGTTTTAGCTGCAAGGCTTTTAAAGGCAAGTCAACCCAAACAGAGGTGCCTTTAAGTACAGCACATCAACTGTATGTAGAGTAGAGAGGGAGCATGTTGACCAGGGTGAATGGAGTGAGGCTGGAGAGGCTATAACCATCGGTTTAAGGAGAATGAGTAATATATTCAGGCTCCAATGATTCATAGCTCACCTTCTCCAACTGGACTGCGCTGAAAGAATCACAGTGAAAAATGATATAATTCTTTACCTCCATCGTAATCGTGTAACACATCGTGGGCTTAGCTGTAAGCTTAAACCTGGTGTTCCAGTCCGACAAGAGCTTTCTGAAACAAATGGTATCAATTTGCTTCCAGTCATTAGAGCACATTGTTGACTAGAAGGACATATTGTAGAGCCAATCTAGCTCAGACCCCAGTCCTAAATCAAGTGACCAGCTTTCCCACAAAGGAATGCACTCAGTGTTTGCCACTGTAAGAGTGGACTCATTGCAAGTTTTAATGGTTTGGACAACTGTGGGTAGTTTGCATGGATGATTGAAAGGGTTTTGGCTGCTCCCCTCATCTTCCCCCCCTCCTCTTTAAAGGGGGAAAGAATGAAAAACAAAACAACACATTCTCTCCCTTCCTCCCACTCTCTCTTGCTAGCATGCACACCCCGTAGAGAGAGCATCAGACGCGTCCAAAAGAAACAGCGAAACAGAAATAGAGCTACTATTTCAGTCTGAAAAGGTTGTTATTTTTAGAAAATGTGACACACTCTACATTAAATTACAACATCATAAGATCACTCTGTACCCCTCCACCCCCACCTCACCCACTAGACCTCCAGATCTATGACTCACCAAAGTATGCGGTGACGTTACCCCAAACTATTCGCCTCAGTCTTCTGGTCAAAAAATTTGATCATCAGCTCATTGCCCCGATTCAGTCAAAGGTGGGTGACTCGTAAGATGCACACAGATCTGGTTCTAGTTTAAACATATAGCTTGATATTATCATCACACAGGTAACACCGAGCATTCTGATCAGGGTGCTTAATCTGTTTAGTTAAGATTGGTTTGTTTTATGTTTCCCGTCCATGGACCAGTGCCCCTCTAGCATTTGACTGCACATCATAACATTTGTTTGTAGTATGTGAATGAAATGCAGAACAAACATGCGAGAGCATAATGCCGCTGTTGGGATGCCAGGCCAAGGCATAATGAAACATGTGAAAAACACATGCTTCCAATTTCTTACTCACCTCAGTGTTTCTTCCAACCAGTGATGTAGTTGGGAATGAAAAGGTGGGTAATCTCCCAGCCTTGGCTGCTGAGGCACGAAGCAGACGATCATTAATAAACAGGATAACAAAGGCTGACGACCACATTCACTTATTTTATTGTCATAGTATATCTCAAAAATCCTAGTTTTTATTTATTTTTTCAAACAAAAACTTCAAAGAATCAAAGAAAAAAGATCAAATGTTTACAAATTATATGTTAAGTAAGATGAGATGAAAGATATTACAATTAAAAGAAAGACTATAAAATGTGTTTGAAAAGATGTCCCCTCTTGAAGTTCCTGACGCCTCATGCTTTTGTCTGTTGAAATAATTGAATCTAGTTCTTGCATTCATGTTTCCCTTAGGATGAATCATTAATTCTCAGTGTTTATGATTAAAGCCTTTAAAAAATCATTTGATTCCTGCTCAGCTCTACTTTGTCTTTTAGTGCTGTACTCTATTACAACTCTTTCAATCACTACTTAAAATAGATATTTTTCCAAAGCACAAAGTGTCTCAAAGACCTTACCAGGAGCAAACACGCCAAAACTAAAAACATCTACATAAAACTACTAATACTTTCTGTGTGGGGCTTGCATGTTCTCTCTGTACCTACACTGGGGTCCTTCCATAGTCCAAAGGCATGTTTGTTAGATTAGCTTGCAATTTTGTCATGGATCATGTCATGGATATTAGCGTGTGGCTGTCTGTTTGTATTGGACAACCAAGAGTGTATCCCACCTCTATGACAGCTGGGCTACTTTCCAAATATGTTTTATTTCATGTTCGAACCACAACTATATGATGCTGGAAGACAGTGGTTCCCCCTAACTCACCTCTAAACTTCCAGGTTTCAGTTTTCATAACTTCAGTATCCAATAGATAATGAAGAACTAAGAATTTAGTCATAACTCATCTTGATGACCCCGAAAGAGAGAATGTTCTAGAACTGATAAGTTGAAAGTGTAAGTTTGAAGATCACATTGCATCTGTTTTAAGCCAGACACAGAATTCCTCAAATAGAAAAATACAGTTGAATTAGTCTGAGGTCGTGTTGCACTGCTTCAGTTCTGGCAACAACAGAGTATGCAGTTTATCAGTCAGTGACTTAAGAATCAAGTGCAACTAAGTTATACCGGGATCTCAATCACAAGAGTAAATCCAACTTAAAATAGCTCGTAATGAATAAGATTTAAGGTTTTAGGGAGGATTAGTTCAAAACCTAATATGAACAGTACTGGGATACTGTAGTATAAAGACCGGTTTAAGACAAATTTTACTACAAGAAAGAAAAATACAGTTAGGGCCATAAATATTTGGACAGAGACAACTGAAACTGAAAATAAAATGTTCATTTCGTTTACTTTGTTCAAAACCCTCTGACAGCCTGAAGTCTTGAACTCGTGGACATCAACAAAAGCTGGGTTTCCTCCTTTTTAATGCTCTGCCAGGCCTTCTACCAGTAGCTTTCAGTTGTGGGTTGTTTGTGGGCCTTTCTGTGTGAAGTTTAATCTTTAACAAGTGAAATGGATGCTTAATTGGGCTAAGATCAGGTGACTGACTTGACCCTTCAAGAATTTTTCACTTCTTTGCTTAAATAAACTCCTGGGTTGCTTTGGCTGTATGTTTTGGGTCATTGTCCATCTGTATTCTGAAATGCCACCCAATCAATTTGACTGCATTTAGCTGGATTTGAACAGACAATATGTCCTGAACACCTCAGAATTCATTTGGCTGCTTCTGTCCTGTGTGCATCATCAATAAACACTAGTGTCCCAGTGCCACTGGCAACCATGCACACCCAAGCCATCACACTGCCTCCGTCGTGTTCTATAGATGATGTGGTATGCTTTGAGCGATAAGCTATGAGCTGTTCCACGCCTTCTCTACAGGGAGTGCAGAATTATTAGGCAAGTTGTATTTTTGAGGAATAATTTTATTATTGAACAACAACCATGTTCTCAATGAACCCAAAAAACTCATTAATATCAAAGCTGAATGTTTTTGGAAGTAGGTTTTAGTTTGTTTTTAGTTTTAGCTATTTTAGGGGGATATCTGTGTGTGCAGGTGACTATTACTGTGCATAATTATTAGGCAACTTAACAAAAAACAAATATATACCCATTTCAATTATTTCTTTTTACCAGTGAAACCAATATAACATCTCCACATTCACAAATATACATTTCTGACATTCAAAAACAAAACAAAAACAAATCAGCGACCAATATAGCCACCTTTCTTTGCAAGGACACTCAAAAGCCTGCCATCCATGGATTCTGTCAGTGTTTTGATCTGTTCACCATCAACATTGCGTGCAGCAGCAACCACAGCCACTGACACTGTTCAGAGAGGTGTACTGTTTTCCCTCCTTGTAAATCTCACATTTGATGATGGACCACAGGTTCTCAATGGGGTTCAGATTGGTTTTTCCACACGCTTCTTGCGACCCTGTTGACTATTTTGAATGAAACGCTTGATTGTTCGATGATCACGTTTCAGAAGCTTTGCAATTTTGAGACTGCTGCATCCCTCTGCAAGATATCTCACTATTTTTGACTTTTCTGAGCCTGTCAAGTCGTTCTTTTGACCCATTTTGCCAAAGGAAAGGACGTTGCCTAATAATTATGCACACCTGATATAGGGTGTTGATGTCATTAGACCACACCCCTTCTCATTACAGAGATGCACATCACCTAATATGCTTAATTGGTAGTAGGCTTTCGAGCCTATACAGCTTGGAGTAAGACAACATGCATGAAGAGGATGATGTGGACAAAATACTCATTTGCCTAATAATTCTGCACTCCCTGTATACTTTTTTCTTGCCTACATTCTAGTAGAAGTTGATCTTGGTTTCATCTGTCCAAAAGATGTTTTTCCAGAACTGTGCTGTATTTACTTTCATGGTAGTCTTCTCTTTATGGCTGACTTGGATATCAATACATCTACTCCTGGAGAGTGTTGGTGACTGTGTTGGTTGGTGGTTGGCTGTTGTGAATGGGTTTCTCTTCACCTTGGAAACACTTCATCCAGTTTGAATGTGGATAACCTCAAATGAAAGCTGAAAGTCTACACATTATATCCATATCCATTATATAACTATAATGGGAATGTTTCAGAAAACAGGTAAAACAAAACAAGAACAAAACTGTCCAAATATACAGTGGGGCAAAAAAGTATTTAGTCAGCCACCGATTGTGCAAGTTCCCCCACCTAAAATGATGACAGAGGTCAGTAATTTGCACCAGAGGTACACTTCAACTGTGAGAGACAGAATGTGAAAAAAAAATCCATGAATCCACATGGTAGGATTTGTAAAGAATTTATTCGTAAATCAGGGTGGAAAATAAGTATTTGGTCAATAACAAAAATACAACTCAATACTTTGTAACATAACCTTTGTTGGCAATAACAGAGGTCAAACGTTTACTATAGGTCTTTACCAGGTTTGCACACACAGTAGCTGGTATTTTGGCCCATTCCTCCATGCAGATCTTCTCGAGAGCAGTGATGTTTTGGGGCTGTCGCCGAGCAACACGGACTTTCAACTCCCGCCACAGATTTTCTATGGGGTTGAGGTCTGGAGACTGGCTAGGCCACTCCAGGACTTTCAAATGCTTCTTACGGAGCCACTCCTTTGTTGCCCGGGCGGTGTGTTTTGGATCATTGTCATGTTGGAAGACCCAGCCTCGTTTCATCTTCAAAGTTCTCACTGATGGAAGGAGGTTTTGGCTCAAAATCTCACGATACATGGCCCCATTCATTCTGTCCTTAACACGGATCAGTCGTCCTGTCCCCTTGGCAGAAAAACAGCCCCATAGCATGATGTTTCCACCCCCATGCTTCACAGTAGGTATGGTGTTCTTGGGATGCAACTCAGTATTCTTCTTCCTCCAAACACGACGAGTTGAGTTTATACCAAAAAGTTCTACTTTGGTTTCATCTGACCACATGACATTCTCCCAATCCTCTGCTGTATCATCCATGTGCTCTCTGGCAAACTTCAGACGGGCCTGGACATGCACTGGCTTCAGCAGCGGAACACGTCTGGCACTGCGGGATTTGATTCCCTGCCGTTGTAGTGTGTTACTGATGGTGACCTTTGTTACTTTGGTCCCAGCTCTCTGCAGGTCATTCACCAGGTCCCCCCGTGTGGTTCTGGGATCTTTGCTCACCGTTCTCATGATCATTTTGACCCCACGGGATGAGATCTTGCGTGGAGCCCCAGATGGAGGGAGATTATCAGTGGTCTTGTATGTCTTCCATTTTCTGATGATTGCTCCCACAGTTGATTTTTTCACACCAAGCTGCTTGCCTATTGTAGATTCACTCTTCCCAGTCTGGTGCAGGTCTACAATACTTTTCCTGGTGTCCTTCGAAAGCTCTTTGGTCTTGGCCATGGCGGAGTTTGGAGTCTGACTGTTTGAGGCTGTGGACAGGTGTCTTTTATACAGATGATGAGTTCAAACAGGTGCCATTCATACAGGTAACGAGTGGGGGACAGAAAAGCTTCTTACAGAAGACGTTACAGGTCTGTGAGAGCCAGAGATTTTCCTTGTTTGAGGTGACCAAATACTTATTTTCCACCCTAATTTACGAATAAATTCTTTACAAATCCTACCATGTGGATTCATGGATTTTTTTTTCACATTCTGTCTCTCACAGTTGAAGTGTACCTCTGGTGCAAATTACTGACCTCTGTCATCATTTTAGGTGGGGGAACTTGCACAATCGGTGGCTGACTAAATACTTTTTTGCCCCACTGTATATGGACCTAACTCTACCATAAGGCGCATTAAGCGAAAACAAAACAGTCAGATAAGTCAAACTTTATTCAACTCATTCTTCTTGCTTCCTCCACTTCCGTACCATTGATTCATTAATGCTGTATTCTATCACAGCTGCTCTATTCCCATGTTGTTGCAGTATATTAATGACTAACCTCATATTGTGGATGGATTATCTCAGTTGTTCTCCTGACTGAAGTTTGGTCCATTTACAGCATCCTGCCATGCGATTGCATTTGTTCCTAACTATCAGGAACCCTCGCATTAACTTTTGTTGAGTGGAAAAAAGCTAGCATTCATCCTCCAGCTTCCCAGTGTTTATGTTATGCTAACATAGCTGTGTCGCTAGCGATCACGTAGTACAGTGGTTCCCAAACTTTTTTTGTTGCGTCCCCCTTTGTTTTACAAGAAAAATGTTGCACCCCCCCGCGCGTGCACGCACGCACACATTCTCCAACCACACACACCCATATTTTGCTTCATTGCGGTTTATTTCACACCTCAAACATTTAGTAAACAATTAAGCAAATACAAGTAATCTACAATAAATTACAGGCACTAATAAAATAAACTACTAACTCTTTAACGCTACGTCCGCACCTACACGGGTATTTTTGAACACGCAGCTGTTTCGTCCACACGTAAACGGCGTTTGGAATCACCGAAAACTGAGATTTTTTTTAAAACTCCTTTTTTGCGTTTACGTGTGGACGAGGAATACAAAGTTCGTTACGCAACATCAAAGGTATGTGCCTTTTTTTCACGTCACGCTGTGCGCCACGTTATTGTTTACATGAATGGCAGATAGAGACAAAATACTGTTACTGTTAATCTGACTATCTGCAGGTTTTACACGCTTACATACACACACGCAGTTAGAAAGGCAGAGGCATCACGGTGTGATTATTTTACATGTAGTTGTTTTTTTTCCTGTGTAATAATATTCAACATTGCTATCAATACATTTTTCAAAAAATGCCTCTCTGGGCAAAATAGGTTTAAAAACATAAACAGCTGTGGGATACTGTTTGTCCGTGATTTGAACCGGGGGAACAAATCGTGGCCTGATGAGCCTGATATTATTTCATATTATCATTATTTTCATTGTATATCTCCATTGTATATAGTATGTATATCTCCAAAATGTCAGGAGTCGTTAGTCATTACAAGAAATGTTTGTGAACTAAAAATCACGAATATAGGATACTGTTTGTCCATGATTTGAAGAGCCCAGCGCTGCTCCCACTAAGGGAAAACCAATTCTGCAGGGGAGACCTACCTCGGCACTTGTGGAGGTGAAGCCAAAGGGAAGATTTGCTTCACCATATTTTCTAGTCTTTGGCTTAGAATGAAGTTGGTTTGGAAACATATTCAGCGATGCTTCATCTCCTGCTTTGCGTTTCTGTAGGCGCCCCGTGCTAACAGTGTCCAAGCATTTTGTTTTCTTTTCCCCCTTTTCATCCCGCGCCCCCCCGCCATGGCTCTGCACCCCCCCTAGGGGGCGGGCCCCACACTTTGGGAAGGTGTGACGTAGTATATCACTATGTATCAGCTAGTCCAACTTCAGTAATGCTACAAAAGTCACTGCTGTTTAGTTTTCTGTCTTCATTTATGTTGGAAGTTATAGCAGAGATTTTAATTTAAGAAATCCCTCAATCAGAACATGCTATATCATATTTAGGTGGAAACTAGTTAGCTAACTTCCTGCTAATTTCTAACTTTGTTAAATTTATTAAATTTTGTTTGCCTGGATTTTAAACTTAGTTGTTACACCTGGTAATGCAGCAACACTGATCATTTTCTTCAAGATGAAACAATTTAGACAGTTTTTAAGTGATTTGTTTGACTTTGTGACCTGAAGCTGAGTTTGGACCCGGATTACTCTGCGAGGCTCCTGACTATGGTAGCTGTGATGCTCCAACAATCCATCAAGCGGTGCGGCTTCGAAGGTTACCAAAGTCGTACTAAAATATTTTCCGACAGATTTTTGAGTGCCGTGTACCACATAAAATCGGTTCGAGGGCAGTAAGCACAACCAGAATTAATACATAAGGCGCACTGTCAATTTTTGAGAAAATTAAAGGATTTTAAGTGCACCTTATAGTCCAAAAAATACTGTAATAGTAATATAATAATGTGTTAATAGTAGACGTCTGGTTAAGTTGTTTTTGGTATCTCCTTTTTTACCTTAATGTGTTGACTTTAAGTCAACGTCACAGTGTCCTTCACTGTCTGCAAGTCGGTCCACGGAGCTTCTTTAATTTGTATATTATCTATTTATCTATGTTTTGCAATTTGTATTTTTAAAGGAAAGTTTTCTGACTAGTTCATTCTCGAGTTCTCATTGTGGGAGTTTCCATTTGCAGCAGTGACAAAATTTGACAATTCTCAGAAATCGACTAGCTAGCGAACAAAATAGAACATTTAGCAGTTAAAGAGCAAATTTACTTCTGTCAGGATCTGATGAAGACATGAAATCAAAAATACATATAGGGGGGTTCCCAGAGAGGTGGAGTCTAAGACCCGACCTGACACATAGACAGACAGGCACACACAGATACAGACATGCATTTTCACCCTCATGTACACATATACAAATACTCAGCACTCGCCCAACAAGGAAACAAACAGAAATGACCACTGTACACACACTCACACTCCCCATACATACTCTACACTCCCAGTCCAGGCACCATCGCCAGAGGGGCCATCCGCCCCCAGACCCAGGAGATGTTTCCCTTTGCTCTGGGGTGGAGATGACCATACAGCCCCCGTTCCTGCTGCAGCAGGGAAGATTAGCATCACAGACCCCAACCAGACGGCCAACTTCTCCTCCTGGCCCCATGCCCCAGATGGCAAACAGAGAACGGGGGTGTTCTAACAAATATTCTTACTGTTTCTGAAAGCATTTGATGATATCAATTGAACTCCCCTGCCCCTATTAATATTTTTCCAGTGAAACCACTGGTCACACATCAGCAAAAGCAAAGACCATTTAAAGTAATATTAAACAGAAGCTTTTCTGGCGATATGTCAAGTGACATTTCATCCAAGTTGTAAAGAATATATATATATATATATATATATATATGTGTGTGTGTGTGTGTGTGTGTGTGTGTGTGTGTGTGTGTGTACACATATTTCCACACCACAAACATAAGTTTCTTCACAGGCAGAGTTACATTGTCTGGCACTGTAGCAATCAAAATTATTGTCTGACGGCCAATAAAATGCGCAAAAGATTTTATTTTTCCAAGTGGACCATTAAGGCTTTGCCATACTGGTCCGTTTGATTAATCTTTATTCTTTAATTATTTATTTATTTATTTTACTTTTAAATTATTACAATCAGAACAGACATGGCTGGGGGATAGGAAAGGGAAAGATGTAGACAAGAGAAGTTTAAGAAAAGGAGAGGGAAAAAAACAGAGGACAAAAGGGACAGAGAGAAAAGACTGTAAAATCCACTAGATCAGCGGTCCCCAACCTTTTTTGCGCCACGGACCGGTTTATGCCCGACAATATTTTCACGGACCGGCCTTTAAGGTGTCGCGGATAAATACAACAAAATAAAAGTAGTACCGGTACCGAAAAAAAGAAGATTTATTCATAACACACGTGAAAAGACCCAGGAAAACCAAGTTAACGATAAAAACGATAACAAAATAACGCTGAAAACCGATAAAAACCCTGAAAACCATACATTTCACACCTGAGCCTCAACTCTCCTGGCCCGGTACCAAACAACTCACGGACCGGTACCGGTCCAAGGCCCGGGGGTTGGGGACCGCTGCACTAGATCACCTGCTTGAAAAAAAAAAGAAGAAGACGAGAATAAGAGAACAACACAGTAGGGAAACCTCTACAACTAAAATAAGCATATGTAACAGTCAATAACAAATACTGAATGTTACTGAGTAGCACACAAGACCGGTGTTGTGCCAAAAAGTGATTGTCTGCCAAAAACTGATTTCCGGTATTTGCCAAAAAGCGATTGCTCATATTTAAAGTGCTATAAGTAACTTGTTGGGCTATAATATGTTAAACATATGTCAAATGCATCCCTTATGGATGACATAAAGTCATCTTGAGCCACAAACAACATTCGTGTAACAAGATACAAGCCGCAATCAGTTTTTGGCAGCGACTTTTATATAACCTTTATTTATGCAGTAAAAAAAATCTCATTAACATTAAAAATGTATTTTGTAAGAGTAAGTTGCCCAACAGGACAGCAGAAACGGCAGCAAATATTACAATAGTTCTGTAAAAATATTTTAAGTGGGGATAAAGGACCGGATTGGTTATAATGTAAGTACAAGTTGTAAAGATACTTAAAAAACAGATAATTTTTTAATTCTTTATGTAACCCCTTTCTATCCCCTGTTCACTGAAGTCTATTTACGAACATACGTAAAGATATTACACATAAAAAATACACAGAAACACTGGAAATCAGTTTTTGGCAGACAATCACTTTTTGGCACAACACCGGCAATGCGTGGTATGCTTAGAGGCAGCTGCCAAGGAAGATAGTGTGTGTCTGTGAACACCCGTGTGCACACATGTGTGTGTGACCGTGCTTGAATTCAAAAGGTTTCTCCATATAACAATCTAATTATAGGTGTAGTAGCCATAATAGTAGCCATAGCCCTGCC
The DNA here is from genome assembly GCF_057382095.1 of Aulonocara sp. 'chitande type north' Nkhata Bay. Lineage (NCBI taxonomy): Eukaryota > Metazoa > Chordata > Actinopteri > Cichliformes > Cichlidae > Aulonocara > Aulonocara sp. 'chitande type north' Nkhata Bay. Next base: position 1,307,418 of record NC_141351.1, read on the forward strand.
CCCCAGAACATGAAGCAGGCATGGAGAGAGGTGGAGTCGGACCCGATCTGACTCCTCTCTGGAGGGGAGAGGGAGGGGAAACAGGAGGACAAAGGAGGGGGGAACAACTAAGCTGTAGTGCCTCTTCACCTCACTGTACAATACCTTGTGCAATACTTTTTGTAAATAGTCAACAGTGCAATAGACTCAATACTTGAAATGTGCAATTCACTTGTATTTTTATTTTTTTATTCCTATTTATTCTATTTATCCCCTTTGTATATTTTATTTATATTGTCTCTGTATTTATATATGTGTGTGTGTGTGTGTGTGTGTGTGTGTGTGTGTGTGTGGGTGTGTGTGTGTGTGTGTGTATATATATATATATATATATATATATATATATATATATATATATATAACAATTCTGTAATTGTAACTTCGGTCGTTGCTGTGCTTTTTTTTTGGAAGTCGAATTTCCCAGAGGAACCCACCCGAGGGATTAATAAAGTTCTATCTTATCTTATCTTATCTTATCTTATATAGACAAAGACAGGCAGACACACACAGATACATACATGCATTCCCACCCTCATGGACACACATACAAATGCTCAGCACTCGCCCAACACAGAAACAAACAGAAATGAACACGTTACACACACTCCCCGTACATACTCTACACTCCCAGTTCCAGGCACCATCGCCTCTGGGGCCATCCACCCCCAGACCCAAGAGATGTTTCTGGGGTGAAGATGAGCATACCGCCCCCGTTCCTGCAGGAGCAGGGAAGATTCGTATCACAGAAACCAACCAGACGGCCAACTTCTCCCCACCCCAGATGGCAAACAGAGAACAGGGGTGGTCTTACTATTTGTGAAAGCATTTGATGATATAAATTGACCTCCCCTTCCCCTATTATTATTTTTACAACGAAACCACTGGTCACACATCAGTAACATCAACAAAAGGAAAGACCATTTAAAGTAATATTAGACACAAGCTTTCTTTGTGATTAGTCAAGTTACATTTCATCCAAGTTGTGAAAAAAATACATAAAAATACATATACATATACATATATATATATAATCTTACATTCCAAACTGAGGTTGCATTGTTGCATTGGGACAACAACAGCCAATCTAACTACCATTTATAGAAATAAAGTTGGACTAAATGCTGCCTGCAATGTTGAAAAAGCTGTGGGCGAGAAGCTGGCTGTCACAGAGGCCAGAGAGCAGTGGACAAGATGTCTGCTGTATATTAATGACAGCATCATTTACTAACATAAAGTGGAGATTATCAGCATAACAAGAGGTTCACATTTAACTTTATCCAACTGTAAAGTGACATAGAACAGTTATGCTGACTTTTTGCCTGGAATAAGAACTATGTTTGAGGCCAGTAAAATGACTCTTGGAGTAAACCGATCACCATTAAAAATAATATATGTTTAGGATCACTGTCCTGATATGCTGTCTTAAATAAGTAGACCAAAACAGCAATATTTTATGCCCAAACAGTTTACTACATACATAACTACACCACAAACACAACAAAGTTTCTTACCCCACTACAACCAGGAATCCCATCAGCAGGATGTCTGCAGGAAAAATAGGTCAATGTGTGGGGAAAAAAAGGAAGAGACGCCACACTTTTTCAAGACCTTTTTTTTTCTTTACATCATCTCACTGATTGGATGACTTCATATTAGAATGGGAAAAAGCGAAGCACAAATGTAAGTGAAGGAGACTGTAACGTGGAGCTATCTTTTAATTATTTGTTTTTTCCCTGCTCCTTGATGTAAATTAGCCCTTATATGTTTAGTATTTAATGTCCTCTTTAAAAACAAAGTGTTTTCTAATTAGATAATGGCTCCTACCGATCGCTGACAACCTTAGTAAAAAAGGGCTGAATTATCTCAAATATGTAGGCACAGATGTGATAGATTAATGCTTGACAAAGGTTTGCATTGCTAGGTAGGTGCTGTTCTAGTGTGTCTTGTATGCATGAATTGATGCCTCTGGAAACAATGACAGTTTAAGGGCCCCTAATTTATCATTATTGATGTAGACAAACACACGCAATTCATAATGTTAAATAATTACAACAAAAATGTAAAAAAGAAAACATACAAATATATAAGATGAATTATTTAAAAACCTGAGAAAAAATTGCAGAAAATACTGAACTTTTTTTATTAGTTATGAGTGACTTTGTAGGGAAGTTGGTTTTTTTCTCCACTTCTGCTTTATTCTCCTGCTACACTATAAGAAAATACTGTGTTTTTACGTTCGGGTTAAATTATCCACACTTTGTGCTACTTTTTTGTCACCTATTTGCAAACAACGTATAATTTCAAAACCGAATTTGAAATTAATGGTGCTGCAGAAACATACCATCTGCTCACACGATGCCTTACAAAGACAAAAACAAAAGCTTATTTGGATATGTTACTCTTGGTCATAGACAAAGCATGAGTGAAACTCTGAATAACACAGTAGTCCTGACGACACTTGAAGGCTGCATCTGCTGCTCTCATTCCAGCAGCATTATGCAGTTTCCAATGAAACCACTGGCCTCTAATGGAAACAACGGCAAATCAAAAATGACTATTTATAGTCACAAGATGAGCCGCCCATATCAGCTGAAATATTTTTACTCATCCTTTGATAATAAGGTTTGTTAACATTAATTTAACAGTGTAGCAAAAGTGCAGTCCAAGGGATTCTCCAGTGTTCACTAAATGCTTGAAAAGATTTTCCTGTATCTTGTATCGTAGCTTCTCATCTTTCCACTTCATCATCTTTATGTATTTTAATGTCCGCCAGAACTAAAACAGGTTTTTCTGATTACTGACTGCATAAAGGTTTTCTCTATACTTCAATTTTTATATATAGTTCCACATAATTTAAGTACAGTGATGATGCTGTACTTACTGAAAAATTAGGACACAATCATGTTGTCATTGAATACAGCAGCAAACATGGGATCATCCTCAACCACTGAGGCCTTTCATTGGCAATTAGTAGTATGGTGCGTACTGTATGATCTTCTTTGAAATAAGCCAAAACCCATTGGAAATGGATCTGTAGTGGTGCTGTCTACCAATTTTACACATAAAGCTCACTGTATCTATTACAAGGCAGACCATAATAGGAATGAAGAGTCACTGTATATTGCTTTGTTTAAACAATTCTGTTAGAGACATAAATGTTCTGTTGTATTCCTCTTTGTGATTTGTTTTTTTAACAGCTCATGGTGACAAGGGGAAAAAACCCCACTCTAACCTCTGCCCCTCATATTCTGTGTCGCATGTCACTTTTGAATAGTTTGAATTAATTTTTCTAATAAAAAAATAAGAAGTACAGATAGCTTTTATAACAATAACAGTGGCAACCAATAAAGGCAAAAACACCTGAAAGTGGAAAGTAAATCAAGGTAAAACCAGTCCGATAACAACATAACAAACTGACAACATCCTTTCAGAAAAAAAGAGAAAGAAAATGGTGTAAAAACATTACATTGCACATATTTCAGGAGAAAAGGTTTAAGAAAAGTTAGGCTGTGTTCTTCTTTTATAACAATCGAAAACAATTTCTTTTTAAAAAACAGCTTGAGCTGAATAAATAGTACACAGTTTGAAAAGGCCAATAGCAAAACCGCAGTGTGTACCTATTAGCAATGTGATCTATCATAAATGTCTCTACATTTAAACCATGGCAATGTGTAGGTCCATCTTCCATATTAAGAAAATACCTCGGTGTGACAAATGTGCAAAAATGGGCTAACCTCGATCCAGACCTTCAAGTCTTGATTGAAAACCCACCGTTTTAGCTTAGCCTTCCTGGCCTCCTAGAGCATGCCTTTTAAGTGAACTTTCTTGCCCTCCCCTTCTCTCTCTTTTGGTTATATTGGTTTATTGTTTTTATCGTTAAGTCTTGCTTGCTTATCTGCGTACTTGTATACTTGTATGCTTGGTTAATCAATGCCTCCCACCTGCTATCTTATCTGCCTTTGTACTTTACTACTGTTTTATTGGATTATGTGAAGCAATTTAGCTACCTCTGGTTTTAAATGTGCTATACAAATAAAGTTGTATTGTATTGTATTGTAATCTGCTACCCCAAACAAATCCATGTCACCCATAGTTAGAGAACAGGGTCTTGTAGAGAACCTGTTCCCAGTAGTTCAGTTCCTTGGAACTGTTGTCTGCCTCCCTATCACTTGCACTTGTTACAATCAGCTGTTTTCAGTTGTGCATGGATGTAGACATTACTTTTATTTTTATAGCACAAAAGGACAACAGCATGGTGGTAAAGTAGAAACTGCATCAACGACAGAAACAACTGCATTATGCTGCTAACACAACTTCAGCTCTTTGCAACCTCTCCACAGACAGCATGCTAACGTTAAGCTAGCCAAGAACCCAGAGTGACCTTAAATCTGAGTGAATGCTGACCCAAGCCCTGCAGCCAGACCCTGAACTTTAACAGGTAACAAAAGCAGTGAGGCTGTAGCCTGTGTTTCTACCTGTGCATGTTTCTACAGTGCAGTCACTGTGACAATGGGTTCAAGTGTCTTTGTGCTGGTTTTCATCTTTGCTTTTTGTTGTTGGTTTTGTGTTCATACCTAAATAGCAAGAGAACGCTCATGTCTTTGTTCTCATTAGGATATGGATTTGTGTTGGTGTGTGGGACTGTAGCCTAACTGGTGACTAGTGGTGAGCCAGTGGGAATACAACAAGAACTGAATAAATGAGTGATATTGATAATGGAATGTGAATCTCTAAATTGTTATCAACATATATCTGTGTTTGTGTGAGTGTAATTTTAGGCAAACTTATTCCAAAGCTAAGCAGTAACACTGTATACGATACAGCGGACACTTTGATGCATTGTTAAAGAAAAGAGAGACAAATAAACAGTAGAGACCAGTGGCAGCAGATTGATTAGAAGCCTGCAGGAAGTTAAGGAAAGAGAGACGGGGACAGAACCAATCCACTGTGTTAAGTGCTAGTTATATATTGAAAATGTCCTAAATTGCAACCAATGTATGCACATACTTATAACGTGCCTAAATGCTAATATATCCCTATTGATCACCATTGTTAAGAGAAGAAGAGACAGCTATTCAGCTATTTCCACTGACAGTGATGTTAGCAGCAGGAAGGAAGTCACTGTCAGATCTGCATTATGCAAATGAGTGTGGTGGCAGACTCTGTGCTTTGCATGCTGTCCAGTTCTTGGATATGGGAGCAGGCATGAGCGCGTGTGAGGACACTACTCACTTCTCTCCTCTGGGTAATTACTATACAGGAAATTGAACGTAAAATGTTTGAATAATCATGTATCTGAAGTGAGTTATGGATGGAGCCGACAGTACTGAAGTAAATTAAAACAAGTGAATCCAATTACTGTTTATGGAAAGCAGCTGTCCGAGCAGCATATGCTGGTGAGTGAAACTATGAGACTAATGTTGAGGTTAGTGCTCTGCTTGTCTGTATAACATGATGGCTATTTGAGTGTTTCATTTGTGCATGATGACAAGCTAAAAGATGTTTGAAAAACCTGTGTTGCATAGAACTTGCAAAATTATAGGCCGATGTCTGAAGAGGTGAGGCCAGTTGTCTTTTTTTTAAAATCTTGCTTAACTCATGCTCCATGAGTGTATTGTGATGTCATAACACCATGATAACTTGCCTCAATGGATTTACAAAAAACAAGGTTAGCGTTTGCTTTCAGTCATGAACAAACCCTCTTATCCGTGTGTTTATTTACCTACACTGCATCAATTCATCTGTGATACAGCCAACAGTCATGTACTGGATAAGCTTTCGTTTCAAAACATTTGGATTTAATTATCATGGGGATATGATATCCAAACAATCTGGTTTCTTCCATTAATAACATGATTGCAGCATGGCAGAGCGAGCTAAGGCTGCAGCATTTTCATATATTTTCATGGATTTAGGCCTTGTTTACTTACTTATTATGGGCATGGGGCAAAACACGATTTAGAGTAATGACACAGTTTACGTTTTGGAGTTTTAAAAGATCTCTGCGAGGAAGTGTCCTGCTTCCACAGCTTGAAAAACAAACATTACCCGTGTGACTTTTCCAGAATAAAAGAATTCTCACTTGCTTCGGTCTTTTGCAGGTCAGTGCAGTTGACACGAGGAAGAGGAAGCGGGCCAAAGCTTTTGTGTGACTGATAGCAAACGCGCTGTACATTAAGGAAACATAGAACCACAGAAGTGTGTTGTTTTACAGATAAAACACGATGGAGTATGAAACACTATTTATATGATTAAGGCCTTGTGCAAAAACTGATGTACTCGACAAACTTAAGAAGTGTTTTTCTCCTCCTCTGAATGACAGTTTTGTCTGGAGCTTTTTGAGCTTTAGGGAAAATGAAAACTTTAATTATTGTTTTAATCAAAACCAACATTTCAGTCTCATATAATAGTCAATTTTCTTACTCTAAGCATTGTTTTTATTTTGTTACTACAGCTCACTCCCAAACTTTGAGAGAACTGCTCATGGTCATTCATGCTAAATAGGAGACGTGTTTTGTTCTGAGCAGCAGCTTAAGAAACAGTACTCACTGAATAATGGCCACAGCCTGGGTTTCATTTAGGCAACAAGTAAAACACTAATGGTGTTTGATGTCAACAAATGCAGATATCCCTAATATGATCATCTCAAGCACATAACTCTGCTCATGAGGGGCAGCCAATCAGAAGAAATCTAGATTAAAATGATTGGGAATTAAATTAAATTCAGTTTTATTTATACTGCATCAAATTACAACAACACTTGCCTCAAGGCACTTTATATTGTAAGGTAAAGACTCTACTATAATACAGCGAGGGAGCTAAAGGAAGTTAAAACCTGGTTCAAACAAGAGGAAACCCCCCGAACTTAAAAATTAAGCCAAGTTGCAAAATCTGGAGTCCCTCCAACAGCCAACAAATGTTACAAAACATTTTACAGCCTGGTGCAAAAATGGTTTTGGCCTCTTTTGATAGTTTCACCCTGTGAACTTTGGGGAATTTTTAAAAACTCATCCATTAGGATAACTGAGTTAACTGTTGATTGACAGATGTCCTGATGATTCTGTAGCATTTACTTGGCCTCATTCCCTACTTTGAATAGTTGGAATGATTCACTTAATTGTGTGTCTGCTTTGGGTGCTTTTTGTATTGGATTGTCTGACTGCTTTGTTGTGGTACATACCTACAACTTTGTAGTAATTGCAGCATCTATGAAAATAGCAATAGACCATGTGTTGCCATGGAATAAGAGCATTTTGCCACAACTTCCATTTCAAATGTAAAAATATGTCTCTTAGGGAGTTGCAAGAAATCACCACAATCTGGTTGATTTGAGAACATCTGCCTAATGTTAAACTGAGACTTTCTTATGAAAAACACACAAACGCTATTATTTCTTTCAAACAAAAAACCTTTCTAGAGAGATCTAGGGTTTTATTCCAACTTGTATGTCGTCATTATGATTTAAGAAATTTGCGAGTATCAAAGTTTGCTTCTACTTAAACAGGAGATGTGCCTATAAAGACAGGTTGGTGTTGTCTTGCCTTTGATTGCAATAAGAACCTTCATGACTGACTCCCGAAAGGAGTTTGTCCTTCTGATTAAGTGCCTTTGAATTCCTTTTACCTGGAGTAATAATATTGTTGTGCTTCATGTTTCTCTCCTCAAATACAAGGGAGTGGGAGACACTTCTATCATCTTCATTAGCAGTTTTTATAGCATTGAAACCTGCTGTGTTAGTTTCTTCTTACGTTTCTCTTGTGAAAAAACATAAAACATAAAAACATGAAGCAATCATGGTGTTGAATTTCGTGGGAGATCCTCCAAGTGGCAGGAGACAAATCATTTAAATGGACTTGGGGATATGTTCAGTTGTTAAGGCTTCAGAAGAATGCTGTGCTCGCTCGTGTTTCAAAGAGCTCATATAATCACTATCTTTGTGGCCTGTTGGTCACCTTAACCTGCTAAGTAATTATTTATTTACTTGCTCATATATCGCTGTTAATTATTCTAATAGGTCTCTTTAGAGCTTTTTTTGTTTTTCTTTTTTGCCACAAGCCCTACAGCGTTTCCTGTTATGTCTCTCTGATACTGATCTCCTTGATTTCCCTCAAGAAACACTCATATTCACTTAACACTCACGTGCAATGACGTTTCCTTTCTTCTTCTCCTAAGACCTGTGTAATAGGTCATGCAATATACTAAAGTATAGATAAGCATAACCTCACCAGCTTGGCATGCAAACAACATGGTAATGTTATATGAATAATTGGTGCAGTTAGTCAGACTGCCTTATTGTAATGTCTAGGCCAGGATGCTATACAGATAAAAAATTTAAATTGAGGGAATTGGTTCTGTTTTAGTGTGTTGGATATTTTATTGGAATAGTTTGGTTGCTGCAAATCAATACAAAGATGGTCTGAGAGATTCTCTCTATCCCATGATTAAACATTTTTATCTTTACACAGCTCCATAAGGCAGATGTTGTATAAAAAATATGTAAACCATATCCTGTGGGATTCACATTCACTAGATTTCAACACAGAAAAAACTTCTTTGGGAGGTTTTGAACTAGCATGTTGCATCAGCACCGTCTACTGCCATCATTAACACATACAATTTGGGGATTTAGGGGACATTTGTAAATTTTACCTACAAAAAATTCAATGTTCAACTCTTTCTGAATCAACACTGTTCAGGTAATTCTTTATACCTCTAGGAATAAGAACAATCTGTATTATATTTGCCCACATTTAGGTAATCCATCTCTGACGAAACAATCTGACCATCATTAACAAAAGCATCTAAATCTTTGAAACTCATCAGTTGTATCCACTATAATAAATCTTACCAACAAATAGGTGAAAAAGGATGGGCTTACATACCAGACTCAATGCTTTTTTCGTGACACCATAAGTTCTTTTCAGGTTTTCAGGCCTGCAGACCTTGATAAAAAACAAAGTTTAAACTATTGTGCTACCAAGCAACCCGCTACTGCACATTTTGAAGTAAATTATTATAAGAGGAAGCTGATAAAAAAAAATACTATTCAGGATGATTTTCAGTTTACATCCATAATAACATGAGCAAACTGTTGTGCCCATTCATTTTCATTTTACCGAATATTTTTCCACTGTGATGTTTACCAGGGATGCTAAAATTACCCTGCCTATATTAACTAATTAGAACAAAGGTTTCAGCATACAGTAATATCTTTAGGTTTGCAAGCATTTCTGGAGCAGCTGAACCAACATGATCCCTAAAGCCTGACCACTAATATGGAATAAATTAAACAGAGCATGTTTTTTCCACGTTAGCAGTGGAATAATGCTTCTGACAGTCAAACACAAATTTTGTGCTTCATGCACCACAGATTCATTGAGTATGAACAACATTTAGTTAGTGAAACTGTGGTTAAGTCGGGCTTTGAGTTTCACGCCCTCTATTTCACCTCCCTTGACAGTTAACACAGCTGAATGCCACACATACTAGCCGCACGTTACCGGTTTGCACATGTATTAGTACTTCTCATCACATGTGTCCAATTAGACTTCCAGTAAACTGACTTGGCACACACATCCTACATTATTTGGGTTGCTGAAATGCTGCCTATGGGTTTCCTATGATGTCTAATTACATTGTAAGACTGCCTGTAATTGCAATAATAAGTAATGTGTTTAGCTTATGCAGAAGTCAGTCCAGATGTAAAACATCTGTTTTGATCCTGCAGTTGCACTTTTTTTCTTACTTTACATGCTATAATAAAAGCTTCTGTCAAGTTCGTTCAGATCTGTTATGTAAATTCTGGGCTGTATGAGTGTATGCGTGTGCTATGAGCCACATCGCTCATCTACCTTCCATACATATTGTAAATTCAAAGTGAAATCAATTGCATTGTGTATGTAAAGCAGTGAGTGCTTTTGGCACGTTGGCAGGAAGGAGTCACACAGTAGCATTATTGTACTAATAGCATTGAGGCTGTTAAGAGAGATGAAGCCTTTAGATTTCTTTCTGAGTTAGCATACTGTCATCAATTTTTTTTCCTTTACATGCCTCACAGATAGAGGATATATTCAACAGAATGCCCAGTTGAATAAAAACATCAGGGGGAAATGGGATGATTCTCATGATCAACAGTGGGACGACTAATAAGAGGTGCATAAGAGGTGTACGTTCTAGCATTACATTTAGGAATTCAACAGCAGGAAAGATAAAGAGAGACACTATTAAAGAGATAATCTGGTAGCGCGTGTTTCTTCAGCTAATTGACTTGGTTTTGCAATTAAAAGTCTTTATATTAAAACTTTTCTGAAGATGAGCTGCGGTCTTCTACTGCCTAATACTGGCATCAACCTCTAATAAAGTCCCATAAAAAAAATGGAATTGGAATGAAGGATCAAAAAGCCTCTGAGAAAAAGATACAGACAAATCTGGCTGGTTAAGCAACACCTTTGCGAACTTTAATGAGTTTATTCTGCTGCTGTGCACAAAATGGTTTTAAGATGTCATCATGAATTCCTGGAGCGGAATCTGTCTAATACTTTGGTGGGTTTGTGACATGGCTTAAAGGGATTGAATTCATGAGATGTGATCCGTGAGGCTTTCTACTCCTTTAACCTTCCATTGAGAGCTCAATGTTCCTAGCCTTCACATTCATACCTGTGCAAGGTATTTGCTCTTGCGTTTGCTTTAACTTCAAAGGCTTAGCCGTGGAATAATGTTCCTGTAAATATGTGCAGTAGATGACAGAATCCTGTTCAGTTTAGGAAGCAAATTGGTTGAGCCTGCAGCGTTTATATAAAAGGATCAATACAGTCAGCCCCATTTACCCTCCAATCACATTAACAAAGAACAGATGGTATTTGTCTAAAGACTTCACATGTTTGTGAATAAATCTTAACTTGTTTTTGCTATCAAGATCCAACCACTGATCATCACGAGTCGCAGCATATAAACCTGACAGTCTGAAACGCAGCCCGTACAGCTGGCGAGCTGGGATGTGAAAATGGTTTGTATAACTTCATGCTGATACTATTCCAGTTATGTGGAATATTTCAATTATAATTATAAATTTTTTTGTTTTTTTATCATTCCAAAGTTATGACAGTAAATATCTTCATTATCAGAAAGCATAGTTGAGACTGTTTATGTATTCTGTAATTGGTTCTCCACACAACAGTTTTTATTTCTACTGGAGAACTTCGCCTTGGACACATGCAACTATTCTGCTTGTAATTTAATCGCACTGAGTAAAATGCTTTGCACTACCGACTGCTTTCCTACATCTAATTTTTAGAAAAGAAAAAGCTGCGTCTTCACAATAAGGCAATCTTGTCATAGACTCCTTTTTGTATTAATAGTTGGATTCCTGTGTTTGTGGTGTTTTGAGTTTTTTGGTTGTTTTTTGTTTTGTTTTTTTTAGCTTTGTGTAACAGATATTTCCAGTTGGTTTCTGTATGATTAGTTTCTCAATTTAGCCTTTAGGTTTCTTAGTTTTGGTTTATCTACCTTTTGCAATCCAGTGAGCCAACTGAGTCTGTGGTTCCTGAGCTGCCTGATCCAGTCCTGCTTTATTGCCCTCCTATTCCAGAGGGACTCCATCTCGCCCACTAGCACTCAACCCTTTTTCCTTCCTGCCAGCCAAGCCTCCAGAAAGTCTCCTCCTCCACTGTCACCAGCCTCCTCCCCTGCCTTTTTGTCCATCTGCCAAGGCTCTGTAGCAGTTCTATCTCCTTTGCTGTCAACAGGCACCTGCCAAGCATCTTGGGTCCTGTTTGCTTTGCCGTCACCGTCCACCTTCACCAGCAGTATCTAGCCAAGCTTCTAGAGTGGTCTGTTGTTACTGGCAGAAACAATTTGTGCGTGGTTGCAATGACCAGCTGGTCAGTCAGAAGTTGAGTATGCAAGACCGTTAACTGCTGGCCACTTTCACAAGCCCATCACATAGGTTGCCTGGTGGGAGGTAGCTTTTCTCCAAAAACGCATAGACAGATTGTGTTGCTGCTTATTTATAAATGTATACAGATTCCCAAACAGACCCAAAGGTAATCAGTCTGGATTGATTGGTGCTAATGAGCACAACTCATCTGTGACGCTTAGCAGTAGGTAACCTGATTCGGTTGGTTGCCTGATTATGTTTCTATAAAACAGCAAGTTTGCCAAGTGCCTAAATAATTATGCCGTTCTACAGTTAGGCTCTACTAAGTGAATTATGTTCCATTTAATGTGCTTTAATAAAATTTCTGCTGGATTATTATTATTTTTCTCCTGTGTCGAAATTCTATATTCCTATTTTTTTTGTTTCAATAGCCTTAATGCTATTTAAGAAACTTAAGACTCTGGGTGAAGTAAAATCATGTCTCGCCATTACTTTTGCTTGGCCTTCTAAACCATCCTTTGATGGAAACCACAGAGACTCAGGTTGAACTTCTGACTATTTTTTGTTTAACAGTTGGTTTAAGTCAAACATTTCTGTAGCAATCGCACCTGAGAGGGAAAACCTAAATGTTATTGCACACTTGTATTAATATCTATGCAAAAATAGTTTTACAGTCATCTGAAAATTTTCTGTTCTTCTTTTGATTGTATTTTTGCAGTATCCAGAAATGTGTTTCGTTAGACAGTGGACAATGAATCATTTTACAACTCATTGCAAATCATTGACTTTCATGGAGACCATCTCAGCAAACAACAAAACTCAGTTGCTTTCCTCAAAGTTGACTTTGCTGAGAATGATTTTAGTGACTTCGTGCTGGACGGTTGTTGAATAAAGACAGGTTGCCTCCCACCAGAAATACTACAAATACTTATACAGTTGTGTGATGGGCATGTATTAATCATCATTTGATTCTATGATGTGTCTAAAATCTGGTTTCCAAATCAACCAGGATGTAAAAATAACATGACCCATAGAATTTAAATTGCTTTCTAAAAAAAGAAGAGAAAAAATACACACAGCGTCGCTGTTCAGCTGTCAAATGTTTAGAGTGCCTTAAATCTAACAATATTTCCTTCAAATGTGTCTGTTATCGCTTGCAGCAACTTTGAATTAAACAGACAGTAATGCTGCCTTAATAGTTTCTAAAAGCATATTTGGCATAATGATTAAACAGCAACGACTTTGCTTTTTTCTTAACATAAGAGGAGATCAATGTGATGATATAGGCTTTCTACTCTAATGCACTTCTACTTGTACTTGTGTTTAAAATTTGCCATCACTGGAATGCACCTAACCATCTGGCCATAGTTAAATGGCCTGTAATGATGACTATCAGGTATGCTGAAGATACATATGCACTGTTTACAATAGGATACAGTGTTTATAGAACGGGGTTTAATTAGATAGCAAGTTCACCTGAGAGCAATGCCTGATCTCACTAACCAGATTTAGATTTTCTCGGAGAAGACATCGATAAGCTGTTATTTTCTGTTCCTTTTTTTGTTATTTTGTTTCTGACTTGGCAGAGCAGTGCTTACTGCACCTGATTAAACCGTGGGTGTTGTAATGCAACCTTTCCTGAGGAATGTACTGATCTCACACATCAAGCAGATGTTCTCAATCAATATTTGTTGATATGAAAGCCCATTAGTGTGTTAATTACATTTGCATAAACATTTCGCCATTTCATATTTACTATACTAAATTGGTTTTCATACAGAGTTTACATACAGTGGCCCTCAAGTGCTTACACACGTTCGGTCCAAATTCTGTTTGGCCGTAGTAAAAACATGAACACACGGTGCATATACAGCCAATCACATACTGCATTTGTAGCCACACACAGAGACATAAATGCAAACAAAATATCAGCACCACCCACCCTTAACAGCTTGCATTCCCCACCAATGACTTACCCAGAGTAAACAAACATTTATCTGCTTGTCTGGCAAACCAACAGTGTGGTGGTGCTGTTTGTTTGGCAGACATGCTGCAATAATGTAAGCAAGCTATTGAACTGTGTTTAATGAGAGATATGATTTGGACATGTTAAAAGAAGTTATTTTTTTCCTTCTTGTAGGACTGCTTAGATACAAGTTGGAGCGTCTTAATTGCTGTGGTGGCCAATTAGAACCAAGTCAATAACTGCAGAACCAGGTAGTAAAAGTTCACCAATATGGCACCCTGACAATATCGGACTTAAAACCCAATGTTTGTGAACAGTTTTGTACCTCAATACACTTAACAGAGGTGTCTGTGCAGCACATACATATGATCTTCTCTGAGCCCTAAAACAACAATGTATGCAAGAATAATTAGATCAAAAAACACTGCTATGACAGAATAACATGACAATTTTAAAGATTTTAATTTAATTTAATTTTTTTCATTTCTCTGTTACACGAGGAGACCAGGATGAGCAAATGCTGCATGTTCTCACTCGTGAAATAATTAAAGGAAATGAGGAAGGAAAGTATGAGCACACTCCAGGTTTCCAAAGCCTGCAATTTTATATGAAACATTTACAAAGTTTTGATGACTGAATGCCACTGTGATGATTGAGGGCTACAAAAAAGAATAAATGCTTCATATAAAATTTTTACTGTTTTTATTTTACTTGATCAATTATAATGTGGTTATTCTGTTGGTAATTTACATATTTCTGTTGTGTTTTTTAGGCATTATTAAGATGGCTGTTAAATTTCCAACTGCATTTGTTAATGACTTCAATGTTTAGTCTGCTGTGATGGCTTGAGCAGAAGTGTTGAAATTTAAGGTGTCCAGTTCTGTACTGCTGTATAATACATGACATGAACCATTGATGAATGAAAAGTATAGAAGTGCATACATTCCCTGACATTCTCAAGAGCTATATAAAATGTTACCAAAGCCTGCCACTGATGCAAAGGAGGGGCCCAGGGATGTTAATCGCTGTCCTTCCCACTCCTACACTGAGCACAAAAATTTACAGTCACCATAACACCCATATGTCCTCATGCTTGTTTAGGGAGACTTGAGGTCTGTCCACAATAAAAATCATTATAACTGAGTGAATTTCCCACCAATTTTCAAGTGAGTTGGTTTGGTAAAAAAAAAGAATATTGTACTTATCAATATACATCTCCTAGTGTGCATTTAATTCTTGTAACCTTAGTATTAATCAATTCAAATACACAGGATCAGGCTCCAGTTTGTGGAAGCCGTCATGTTGCCCTGTCACCTTGAATACAGTGGCCGAGATGAACATCGTTGTTCCACCTAATCACCTTTAATGCATGCCATATTGCCAAAAGGTTTCATTCTACAGTCAACTACTTGTCGTATTAGTCTAAAGACCTCCAAACTTCAGGTGGCTTTCAGATTAACTCAAGAACAGTGGCTGGCTGGGTTTCCATGGCTGACTAGTTAGACTTTAGAGCAGTGAAGACGTGTTCTCTGGAGTGACGACACATGCTTCTTTGTCTGGTGATCCACTGGGGGAGTCTGAGTTTAGTAGTTACCAAGAGAACGGTACTTGTCTGACTGTACTGTGCCAAATGCAAAGTTTGGTAGAGGTGGGCATATGATGTGGGGTTGTTTTTCAGGAGTTGTGGTTGGTCCCTTAGTTTCAGTGAAAGGAACTCTTAATGCTTTAGCATACCAAGACATTTTGGACAATTTCATGGTCCCAACTTTGTCAGAACAGTTTGGGGATGGCGCCATCCTGTTATAACATGAATGCACACTAGTGTACAAGCAAGATACATATAGGCACACATGAGTGAGTTTGGTATGGAAGAGCTTGACTGGTCTGCACAGAGTCCTAAACCATAAATACACTCCTAAAAAATGAGGAAAGTATTCCTAGAAGAGTTGAAGATGTTATGGCTGTTATAGCTGTACCTATGAATTAAGTGTGTGAAGATGATCAAATACTTTGGGCAATAGAGTATATGTGGCTAGAGACCGGCCACGTGTCATACATGGTTTAATTTACTGCGTTTTTAATTTAAAGATCACAAACAGTGCTTTCAAACTCTCTCTCTCTCTCTCTCTCTCTCTCTCTCTCTCTCTCTCTCTCCATATATATATATATATATATATATATATATATATGACCATTTAAATTTGTACACATATACCATCAGTTTCTCCTCGCAGACACTGCTCTCTCTTCTCCCTCATTTCCACATCATCCACTTCCTACTCAGTTTAAGTTTTATCTCCTGAACTGAGTGCACTTACAAACAAAACGTGCATAAACATGCTTATTTATTCCAGATATTGTTGCAGTTAAGTATTGTTGGATTAGATATGCCACCATCTCTGGACAGCTGGCGCTACACAATAAAAATAGCTGGCTATAAGTTAACATAATGCCAGCTGATGTTAGGCTTGAGTTTCCTAAAAAAAAAAAAAAACCCTAAACATTTTCTCTTTGATAAAGAGTTCGATTACATTCTCACATGTATGAGTTTATTCACTAACTGTCTGACATTGTTGCATTCAGACAGATCCACTTCAGCAACGGATTTACTAACGCCACCAAACAAAACAATACTACAATGCTGCAAAAAGCTGTTTAAGATATCCTCAAAAACTCACCTTAGTATAACCGTCATCAGACAGAAGTGAGGTTGTGAGAGTTGTTTGTCCGACAGCAACCGATATAGCTAAGATTACGCACTTCAAATGAGAGGTAAAAAAACAGAATTCTGTTCACTGCAATATACTGACATCTAGTGGTAATCGTTTACACACTGTAAAGGTATGACTAACTTTTTGAATATTAACTTGTGTACAGTGTTGGGAATAACGGCGTTACTTTTTTCAGTAACAAGTAATCTAACTAATTACTATTTCTATCATTACAACGCCGTTACCGTTACTAATAAGAAAATGCGGTGTGATTGCGTTACTATTTTTCAACAAACCGACGGTTGAAGCTGTCTTCAGTTTACCACATCTTGTATCAGCTGTAAGTAATCTGGGCGCTACAGCTTTAAGCAGCTGCGCGCTCCCGCAGGCAGCAATCACTTCCTGGCAAACGATCACGTTTTGGCACAACACCTGGAGCTAAGGGGGCAAAACAATCGCATGAATGCTGGGCCCTATTTCAGGAAGCCGGTTTAGAAAACTCAGAGTGAAAAACGATACTCAGGGTTGAGTAACCCCGAACTGTCCAACTCGGAATATTCGGTTTCAGAAAGGCTGATAACAATTAGTTCAGTCAACGCGGAGTTGCTTTAACCCCAAATTAAGCGCGCGCACGAGGATACATTAAGCCCTGATTAGTGGAGCACAGATTAAGCGAGTCACCATGGAGACGGAGGGAAAGAAGGCGCGGTCAATGTATTTTACAGCACTTGAGGCCGAAATTCTGATGGCAGTATATGCCGATAACATGCAAATTTTGCAGAAAAAAAGTAACACAGCCTCAGCTGCAAAAGAAAGGGAGCATGCATGGCAAAACATAGCCGACAGAGTCAATGCGTGAGTGTTAATTTAAACATTGATCTAGGGATTTCCACCCATTTAACACGTTATTTTATTATATTTTATTTTATTTTTAATTTCATACATTTTATTTTGTGATGTGATGTGAGCGCAGGTGCAACCCAACAGGCCCCAAACGTTCCTGGCAGCAAGTAAAAATGAAATATAAAAATATAGTCCAAACAGGTAAGGTGTAATTGTATTATGAGCCATAGTGCTTGGTCTGTTTGTCCGATGTAAATCAATTGCAGTTAGAGGCTACATTAATTTCCCCTCTGTAAGCACTTATTGAAATTATCTGAGCATTACAAGTACATATTTGCTTACTCTGTATGCTCAAATGTGACCCGTTATGGCCACTAGAAAAAAAGCGGAGGCCCGAAAAACAGGTGGGGGTCCTCCACCACCACCACTCACAGAGCCTGGCCACTTGGCTTCCACATTTGTGATAATGTTGGCAGCATCACATATGATCTTCACAGTGCAGAGAACACAAATTAGCATCCATTACTATAATGAAATAATTTGTTAGTTTGAAATGCTACAGGGAACTATGTACCTGTACATTAATGCTGTGGAAAGACTTCCTGTTCACATAGTCTCCTTCATTTACTGAAGGAGCAATGATTGGAATGTGAGTGCCATCTATACAGCCAATCACGCCTGGGAACCGTGAAAATAAATGTAAAATTTAAGTAGTAGTTCAAGTATCACCACATCATGAATTAAGTTTTGTTCATCCTGATACCTGCAATTTTGTGGCATCCCTCTTTGATAAATCTTGTGGGTCTATGACCGGGGAACACCACAGACGAGTGCAGGAGACGTTTCAGTGCAACTGTAACATTCCTGACTGCCCGACAGACGGTAGCCTTGGAAACGTGCTCAGCGTCACCAATATTATACAGAAAGCTCCCGTTTGCAAAAAACCGAAGTGCAATACAAATAATATGTACAGAACTGAGAGAATGTCCGCGATGTGTCACATGAGCAATATTAGGCCTGAAGTTGTTATTCAAATAAATTATAGATTGTGCTGAAAAACGGTAACGTTCACACAGAAAATCATCAGGAAATGATAAAATGTCCAAACGCGCTCTAATCACTCTCTCCCGGCGGAGAGCTCTGCGGAGAATTTGGGCTTCAACATCTACTGGCTCTTCAAGGAAGGGACACGCCATGTCTGACACTTCCTACAGTCAGGTTTCCGACAAAGAGGCGGAGAACGTCAGGGTTAGTTGAAGTAAACCTGCTAGGGGGCAGGTTAGCTTCACGGAGTGTGTCGTCATAGTAACTCACTCAGAATTAATCTAAACTCGCCTTGTGAAACCGAAAACCCAGAGTTTTCGTTAACTCAGGGTATACTTACTCAGAGTTTGCACTAAACCGGCTTCCTGAAATAGGGCCCTGCTGTTTGACTGAGGAAGAATAAAGTAGTCGTGGCAAGCCAATCACACGACCACTTTAAGATGACAAAGCAACAAGGTGATATATACCAGTTTTTAAATTGTGCTGATAGGCCACGTGAAACCAGAGCCGTTTTTTCCTGAATAGTTTTGTCACAATAGTTTTGAGAGAAAGACAGCAGAAAAAGAGAGAAAGATGTGAGAGATTTGTGACGTTTAGCGTGTTTGAAGTGTGTAGTAAATTTGTTGTCTTGTGTAGTTAGTGTGCAGTGTTGTGGATAGTTTTGTGTTGTGTGTCAGAACAATGAGGCGACTGCTGTCTCCAGGTAGAAACAGGAGTCATACACCTGCTGCTGTCAGACCTGCAGGTATCAGGCTGTGATGTTCTCCTTTATAGTGGACAGAAATATTTGGAGTGGCACAAATAATTTATGTTGCATCTCATTAAATGCAGAACAGCTGATTGTTATGTAAATAGTTTGAAAAGGTTATAAATAAAAGGGGTAAAAGTTAAATGGCTGAAAATAACTTTGTTGTTTGCAGAACTTGTGCATATAATTTTAAAATTGACAATTTATATTTGCATTTAAAGTTATGAAATATGATTCAATAAACATGTTTTTGGTTGTTACAGTAAAAAAGATAACTTTTTCTACTCAGATTTTATGTTTTTTGTCTGATTTTAGATCGATACTGTTAATATAGTATGTCAAAATGAAAAGATAACTGTAAATTCAGACACGTGAGGTTGTGCTGAAAAGTATGATACCAAACAAGGCAAAGTAAATAGTTTTTAAAGGTAAAATGTAGAGGAAACATCAAAAGTAGTCAAAAATAGCCAATTATACTCTACAACAGAGGGTTAGACATTTTTTTTTTAAAGTAACGCAATCGTTACTTTTCAAGTAATTAATTACTTTTAGAATCTTGTAACACAGTTATTAACTCAGTTACTTTTTTCAGGAAGTAACTAGTAACTATAATTAATTACTTTTTCAAAGTTACTTGTGCAACTCTGCTTGTGTATATCACTTTTTATTGTCTGTCACTTTTAATATTATTTAAATTTATTACTTTTAAATAAATAAGTCAGTAGCCATCTAATCAGAGATCGTAATGTCAAGTGTGTCTTTATGACAGCTATTTTCGCTTTAACAGATCTTTTTGTGAGCGTATTGTCAAAATTCTCACAACTCAACAGTACAGTTGCCATCAGGTGTATCTGATCTCACCAGCTGATATTTTAGTTAACCGAGGAAATACTAAAAGCACAATTAAACAAAGGTGTTTGTTTTGCTGCAGACTCGGACATGAGAGTGTTCTATTAAAGTGTTTTAAAATATTAAATAACTAGTATGGCTTTGATGCCGACATGAACGCCATGACAGGTATGGAAGTTACAGTAACATTTATATTCTAAGCAGGATATTACATTGTAAGCATGCTAATGTTTGCTAGTTAACATGAAAAAGTATAACTGGTCCTGATGGTGATCGCATCGGTTTGGCTGTTTGGTCACAAATCCAGATAAATGTAACTGTTGACCTAATAGAGTTAGATGAAGATTCATTGGCTCAAGTGTCCGTGCTGAGGTATTTTAGTCCTAATGAAAATACAAAAATGTAGGAGAATTTATTTATGAAGCTCAAACAGCAAGTTTGTGTCAGAGAGCTTTCCAGTCTTTAACGCATACCACACTCTCTATTTTTAGACCTTGGATTTGAAAAATGGAAAACTTAAATAAACAGTTTCCAAACTGAGACCCATAGGATTCAAGTCTTAGCCACATGTTTTAGCAGGAAGAGTCCAGGTGCATCTTATAACATAAAGTAATGACTGCTGAATTTCATGCAGGTGAGTTGGCTACAGGACCGTGAGTCTGTGCATGCCGTTCCTTTGACATATCTTTGTGGGACACGCACATGGAAGAGAGCCATTGTTAGTGATATTAGTTACACCTGTGCTTTGCCTGCTATGACAATGTCTGCTACGTATTTTGCAGTCTTTCTAAAGTACTATTACACGCAGTGTGTACTACTCTATTTGACAGAAGAGCAAACTTTGAGTAAATACGTAGCACCTGGTAAGTTTAACTTACAGTACCGCTTCAGTGAGCATCAAGGTGCTACATAATTTGAAGCAACCTCTGGATGACCAGTTGGTCAATGCAATTTCTTACAACTGCAAAAGAAATTCATTACAATCTCTGGATAACCTCTGATTTTTTTCCCCTGGTCACCAGGAAGTTGCCATTTTATTTTTACTCTAGTGTGACTGAGCCATAATTGAAAAAGACTTGGCAAACATACCAAGCTGAAGACTCGGCTGTCTGTGGCTGAAACCTCTGGTATTTTAAATGATGTAAGCGGAGAGTCCATAGCCTGTAGACTCAAGTAAAATAGGATAATTGCTCTAAATCTGCTGGCTGTGTAATTAGCTAGTGGTGTGCTATAAATAATGGTTCCTTAGGGTAGTGTGTTAGCTAACGTGTCAGAGGCATTCTGATATGAATACATTTTACTGGGCACATTAGTTTGATTGCTTTTATATTTTTTGTTTATTTTTAGTTAGTTATACTTTAAATGTCAGTAGTTTTCAATATTACACTCTAATCTTTTGTCTATATAATGGTAATAGCATGCTTAATGTGTTATTTAGTAAGAAATGCCTTGTAACTGGAAAATGATGCGTATGTATGACTCACACACATGGAGTATACATTAGAGAAGGCTGTGTTGCTATAGCTACAGCATACATTTCATTGTGGCCTTTCATACCAACAACACAGCTGATTCATTGGTCCGGTTGTTATATTCTCCAGCTGAACCCTGTGATGACAGGACACGTGGCTCCCAGGAGATTTGTGACACAACTCATGATTTTTTGAAGTGCAAAGTGTGGGATGAGTCTGGTTTCACTTGTGTATACTGTTCATTTTTATGTTTGAGCCTTCACTGTTCATCATCTTGCACATACCTTTAGAAAGTTTACAGTAACAGGCTATATGAGATATCATGCTCTCTCCTTGTAACTGTTTTCTAGTCTTTAGGTCTTAATACGAGTTTAGAGAATGACAGCATGTGACATGTTCTGGAAAAGTAGAAAGGAGTTTTTCAGAAGTATAGATTCTGGCAAAGTTGTAAATTTGCAAAAGCGTGAATAATTTTCTCCTCTTGTCCATGTTTTTCCTGTAAGAAAGTCTGGTTCTGCCAGACGTTCTTTGTGTTTAAAAGGATTGTTTCCTTCCCACAGTCGCCAAAGCACTTACTCATAGGGGGCCATCTGATTGTAAGGTTTTCTCCTTTTTTGTCTTGAAGCAACTGTTGCTCTGATTTGGTTCTATGTAAATAAAATTGAACTGAATTGAATTGAACATATAAGTTCAGCAGCCAGCCATAGATATTTGATTGTTCACATCAGTCTGTCATATAACATACTTTCTCCTTTGTCTCTCACTCTGAAAGTCATTTTTGTCTTGGCAGAAGGTTTGGAAGCTGCACTAGTCCTCCTTGTGCTCACCGCTGGGATTAATGGTTGTTTTGGCAACATGTAAGCTCATGGGTAATTGACCGAGGTGACATTTCCTGTTGAATGCTACCTGCTTCTTTTGTGGTCAGCTCCATGGTTGGCTGCTTGCACTGCTGTTAAGACTGGTAATTGAGCAACACTTTTGTGACACTGTTCATGAACCGTGATGAGGAAATTATGGGTTTCCCCAAAGTGCCATTGGAGAGAATGACAATGAGAGATTATTTCCTAGAAGCACAGTGTAAGTGGGGTTTTTGTATATAAACTTAAGAAAATGTTCATGTCTTATCATTCTCCACCAAGAACCTCAAAGTTTTCCTTTATTTCCTATCACCTGTTTCTTCCTTTATAAAGCACTTCTGCTTTAAAAGAAATAAATTCCTTACTTCCAGTGAAATCTTGATCACGGTAATGATGAGGGGAAAAAACATCAATGAAGAAGCTCAAGTTTAAGGATGGGACACACTTCATAGGTATGCATTTATCCGGGTTATGTGATCATAACCTGCTACTGGTAACAAAAGTACACCGTAGAAACATTCAACAGAAAGAATGAATTAGAAGCTGTCAGATGGCTTGTTGTGGTTGCCAGTTTCTATTAAAAGGAAAAATAAGACTTTGGCCAGGTTGGCTCATAGTGCTTATTTGGTTATATGCTCTCTGAACCACCTGCTATCAGATACATGTGATTAGATCTGCTAATAGTGTGTGACCTGACCTCCTGTGGCCAGACTGTCTTTTAGTTGCTAAAATGACCAACATTTAACTGACCGTTCATTAAAGCACCGCTCTTTTTTACCTGCTATCAAGCAAAACACTGAAAACACCCTAAAGCTGATGAAAACTGTCACATGTATAAATCACAGTGACCCTTATTCACATATAATATTAAATGGTTAACCTTTCATGATCAAAGAACATACCTGGACAAACATAAGTTGAGTCACTCAAGGCACAAGTGCATGATTTCTGGGTGCTTAGGGCAGGCTTAAGATACAACGGGCAATTTTCCTCATGGATCCAGATATATCTGATCCATAAGCTTTACTTTCAGAAATTTCCCAAATTATGTAAAAATAAATAATAAATAATATAAATAATAAATAAAATGGCAAAATTATAATTTGTGATAATGTATTTTTAAAATAACTTGGTAACATTAAATTATGTCACAGTGGTAATGTTACGGTAGTAACTTTACCACTGTGATATCCCCTACTGCTCGCTCTTATTGTGGAGTCTTCAGCACAGCATTTTTGCTGTCACTACTCTACTTAATCATTATTTATAACTGAAATGAAAACCATACTTTACAAAATGAACTTCACACTATATTCAATAAAACCTAACCTGGCCTTTAGAAAGAATGCATCTTTGATTTGGATTCTCTGTTTTTAAAAAACTCATGTCGTTAAAACAGGCCTCTCTGTACCGCCAAGATGATTAGTAATTAATCAACTGGCACGGTGTTGCCGGAAGCATACAAGGATTGTGGCGAAGCTTCACAGGAGAGAGTTGTGCATCCATAAAAACACATTGGTATACGCACATATGAAAAGCACAACATACCAGAGCTCCCTCAGTATCACAGTATGATTTCTCTGTTGTAATGGGAGACTTGTGATGTTTGCGTACTTGATGCGCCTGTAATATCAGTCTACTGTACACAAGAAGAGCTCTTCCAGTTCTTCTAGTTTGGAATCTCTCAGTCTAACTTTACCTTAAGCAGAGAGCATACGTAGATCAAAATAACAGGGCTGAAAAAGACCAAAGTAAAACTGTCATGCATGGGCATTGGTCTGGATGAATGGACATGGGCAAGGCTGGGAATGCTTCCACAGGGTTATGGCCTTGTTGTTCGTATCCTGAAACAGATGTTACACTAAATCCATCACTCGGGGGCGAAAAAGATGTGTATGATTGCAAAAAAACACACAAAAAAAATGGATTCCATGTCAGCATTCGTTCTTGTGAACATTCATAATGAAGCAGAAGAATGATGTGCTTCTGCCCCGAAGGTTAGAGAAGATGCTCTCAAATTTACACTTGGAGCCTGTAAAGAGATAATCAGTATTAAAGGTTATTGCTGCTGCTGTTTTTGTTGGATCTTTCTTCTACTAAAATACTTGATGCTGTCATTAGTGTAGCTGAGAACAACAACATGACTTCATGTCAGCGTTATTTCCTTGGAAAGGTTTTGTAGTTCTCTTATCTCATGGGAAAGAATTATGTTTACTGGATCTATTAAACCACATAGACTGGATTTGTGTTTTTTTCTTCGCTCGTTTAGGAACTTCATGAAGTACTATATTTTATAAAACACAGGTTATTATTCTGCTATTCAGTCAGGGTGATGTAATTTGATACCTGACACAGCTGATTAAAGAAATTCTAGCTCCTAATTAATCAAAGCCATCGGGTTTATTGAAAGATGGATATCTGCTGACCTCTTGTTAATAGCAATGTTAATGGGCGATCGTGGCTCAAGAGTTGGGAGGTCGCCTTGTAATCGGAAGGTTGCCGGTTCGAGCCCCGGCTTGGACAGTCTCGGTCGTTGTGTCCTTGGGCAAGACACTTCACCCGTTGCCTACTGGTGGTGGTCAGAGGGCCCGGTGGCGCCAGTGTCCGGCAGCCTCGCCTCTGTCAGTGCGCCCCAGGGTGGCTGTGGCTACAATGTGGCTTGCCATCACCACTGTGTGAATGTGTGCGTGAATGGGTGGATGACTGGATATGTAAAGCGCTTTGGGGTCCTTAGGGACTAGTAAAGCGCTATATAAATACAGGCCATTTACCATTTAATACTTCCAAGATACATAAACGATTGCTTGTTGAGATTCTGTATGTGTGTGAGTCTGTTTTTGTGTTTGCTTATGCAAGATACTAAAATAAGATGGCTTGCATAGCCTTTAAGTTAGACTTTAGCTGGTATGACCTTCCTGTTTTTCCTCACTTTAACTCTATAATAATCACTCTTGCATAATAAGCACTGGCTTTTGGAATGTGGCCATTTTGATGTTGCACCCTCTCCCAGATTCCCACTGGGATTGGCACAGACTGTTGGCACTCTGTGGAATCCATATTAACTGTGTGAACATTCTTGTCATGCTATTCTGGTGTATTTATTGGCTGCTTGGTTATATGCGTGTTTATTTGGCAT
This sequence comes from Aulonocara sp. 'chitande type north' Nkhata Bay, assembly GCF_057382095.1. Classification (NCBI taxonomy): domain Eukaryota; kingdom Metazoa; phylum Chordata; class Actinopteri; order Cichliformes; family Cichlidae; genus Aulonocara; species Aulonocara sp. 'chitande type north' Nkhata Bay. The sequence continues at coordinate 1,332,958 of NC_141351.1, forward strand.
TTTGTTGCCCTGCGGAGAGCTAGAGGAGAGTGTGTCAAAGCATCATAATCCACACAGATCACTGGAGCGTTTGACGGGTTTGTGCTTGAATACTTTGATAATCTGTCAGTCACAAACTAAACATGTGGAGTCTGTTCAAAGACCATTTATTTCACAGAATAATGAAGTTGTTGATTTTGATTGTATTGGTTATGGATCACTATTCTGCACAAATTACAAAATAGGAGCAATTTCTATTTCTTATTTCTTCCTTCTGGTTGACATATAAGGGAATTAGAATATTGGAAACAGTTGAGTTTTAAACCCACCTTTTCTTGCAGAACAGTTCTATTGGATGGCATTGCATTGAAGAGATGTAGCGCTGAGTTACCCATTATCATTATGTCTCTTGAACAGGTGGTGGACATGAAGCTTTGTCTTGATACAGGAATGATACAGGCTTTCTTTTCTTTAAGTCTCGTATATTTTTGACAGGAGCTGTTTGCCTCAGTGCGATTATTAACACTTTTCTATTGTTACAGTAACAGTGGAATTATTTTACTTGCAGTTGTTTTTTCCTGTGTAATAATATTCAACATTGCTGTCAATACATTTTTCAAAAAATGCCTCTCTGTGCAAAATGGGTTCAAAAACATAAACAGCTGTGGGATACTGTTAGTCCGTGGTTTGAGGTCTACAGACAATTCCTTAGACTTCATGGTTTGTGTTCTTACATGCATTGTCAAAAATGTGACCTTATATAGACAGGTGTGTGCCTTTCCAGATTGTAAATTTCTATATTGTAAAACTGTACAGCAGAAACTGTAAGTCTTTCATTTTGTTAATTATAACTGCAACAAAACCATGTTTTGAAAACCATGTTCAAGATTGTTTCTGGGAGTTTTTTAGTACTCAGTCTTCTCTGGTTAATTTATACTTAAACCCTACACTGACAAAGCCTAAACTGTCAGTGGAAACAATTTTATTACCAAAGGATTATTGTATTTTCCCATACCTGTTATTATAGCTACCATTTTTACCTTTAATATCCTTTAACAGAGTAATACAGACTGATTGTACTCATGTCTAAAAACGATATCTTTATGGATAGTCTTTAGGGATTTTAACATTACTGGCCTTCATGAAAGGTGAGTTTTTTTTCCACCCCATAAACATTTCAGCTTTGGAAAAAAAAAAGTACATATCAGTTTGCAGGAGCTGTTTTGTTTAGTTGAATTCTTAGTAGCAATTTTACAGGCTTACTGTGTGTTAATTGTTTAATGGTGTGCCTTTTGTCTGTGTGAGACAGAGTTCACAGTTGTGACATTTATTACAGTCTGTGACAGGGGAGCTCACGGGGCGTTTTTACTGTCAGGCCTTAGCAGCAGGGCCTGTGTCAGGAGACCTGCAACATCAAACTAGTGTCACTCAAACATCCCTCTGGTTTCTGTTCACATATTTTATGTTGCTATTTTTCCAATTCATTTTCCTGGAAAGAGGCCTTGCCGATAAGAGGTATGCATAAGAAACCTTACTTTGTCACACACACACACACACACACACACACACACACACACACACACACACACACACACACACACACACACACACACACAGACAGTATGCATGCTACTCTACCGTGATCTCATGGCACCTCAGTTTAGAGACACTTTGGATCTTGTGCCAGCATTGTTTCATGATCTCTGAACAGTTTAAACCCTTTACCAACAGCAGATTACTCATTTTATAACTTCCTTTGGGTCAAAGGTGAACCCAAGGGGTCAAACATAGGTCATGTTACTGTTCTCAGCGCTACACCCCAAACAAGCCATAAAGCCACAAACTCAAAGAGTAGCTTAAAACCGTTTAAAGACAGCTAGTCTCAAGATTACATCTGTAAATCTCAGTGGTGCGATTGTAGCTGAGATATAATGTACGAATTGTGACCATTTCACATCTGCTACACGATCATTTAAAGATATCACTGTTTTCCTTAATTCCCATGTTTGGGATGAATTGCTTGACCATTATTGGAAGAAAGGGCTTTGTAGTCAGCGATGCCCATGTGCAAAGTGCTTAATGGCAGATCAAATGGGTTGAAAGGCTCAGAAATTACTGAAAAGTTTGGGCAATGGGATTTAGAGTTTAACTTAAAATCTTTACTGATTCTTTTTCAACTTCAAATTTGCCTACATCCAGTAAAGTAATATTTGATATTATTTACATTATTTCTTAATTTATTCACTTAAATTGTATTTACATAGCACTGAATCACAGCTGGCGTTTCCTTCAGGTCCTGTATATTATAAGGTAAAGACCCTGCAATAATACAAAGAAAAACCCAACAATGAGAAGCACAAAAACCTCCCTTTTGACAGGAAGAAATTTCAGACGTACTCTTGAGTTAGTAAAAAATGGCATTTTTTAAAGATGATCGGTTTGCATGGTTCTAAACAAATAAAGTGTGTAACTTGTGACACTGGAGAGCTTCAGAAATCAAAAGGAACAAATAAAAAAACAGCTCCATTCTTATAAAATAGTCACATCCATACATATAGCAAAAACACAGCCCAAAGTAAAGTAATATTTTATTTCTTTAAAAAATGCTCAAAACTTAGAGAAGCAACGTCAGGTATCAGAATAAAGGACAGTACGACAATTACATCTCACATTTTTTTGTTAAAATTTGTAGATGAGGCCCACCTGAGGAACAATGGCCAGGATAGCTGGTCTTTACTGCCAAAACAATCCTAACATTCATTTATTAAAAGTCTTAATTATGAGCTGTCTAACAGTTGTGCCAGTGTTCTGCCCTAAGAACAGGGAAGGGTTAAAATTTGAAGTGGGGTACTGGGCATGACAGTACACCCTCGCAGCTGCTCTTCTTCCTCTTTTCAGCAGATTGGACATTTCAGTGCACTACTTCCTCCTACTGGTGGGAGTGGAATTTTCATTGTTTTCATTGTTGTTACTTGATTGCTTTAAGTTAATATCACTCACAAAAAAAACAAAAACAAAAACAGTTATTTTGACCATGCAAATAACAATAGTTAAATAAAAGTCAGTCAAAGAATATTATTTCCGTATTAAGATAATTTATAAAAGTCAGAAAAGCTATTGGGATGCAGTGTGCAAAGGATTAGCATAGCCATCAAAAAATCTGATATGGAGCACCTTCTAAAATTGAAGAAAGAAAAGGTGCAGTGCAATGGCCATCATGTAACGGCACCATGTCACACATCTACAGCAACAATTTGAGAATGGTTGGGGGTCGATTTTCGAAGAATAGTTGGATTCTGCATTGTATTTGTGCTTGAAATACCCATCCTTACTCTGCACATCAGAAATATTAGGCCATTAATTCTGGGTGATCTGCATGGCTCTATTATAGAAACCTATTATAGAGATGTTTGCTTTTGAGTTATATTGAGCTGTATGATTTTAGATTGGAGTGTACTGCACTGGCCTAAATAAGGCTTTTTTCTGGATTAGAAAAACAGCCTGTCAGACATAGTGATTCACAACTTCAAGATTGTCAGAGAATGTTTCCTATGATCAAAAGCAGGATTTTGGAAGCAGACACTGGAAAAGACGCTGGGTCAACCCAGTAAGATATAAGTTTGCAAAAAGAAGTGATTGAGCCGTGTCAAAAGCAGTAACAGCTAACAGCTCCCTGCTCTGGGAAATTTTTGTTCAAGGAAAAGGCATCCATCCTATTTATTTTTTACTCTTTATTGTAAAAAAACCTCAACAACTCCAAGTGCCAGTCAAAATCTCAGGTGAATCATAGGTTCAAGCCTGACTCTGTGACCCATGAGATATTTCAGAAGAAAAGACAAAACACAAGATGTACCTAGTCATAAACGAGCAGAGTAATGAAGTTCAGGTGGTAGGATAAAGCTCAGCTTCTTGTACCGCCCCAAGGCTGTGGGAGAGAACAGAAATGGGAGGCTGAGTGTAGAACAAAGTGTTTTAGTTTCGTGCCCATAAATTCCCTGCTGGAAGAAAAAAAAAGTCATGCAGAAGTTCAGCTTAGTCTGAGTGAGGCTGTGTCTGGAGATAAGACATCGTACTGGCAGGTGATCCTCATATGTCTCCACTCAGCATGCAATCAAAGTGTTAATGGGGTTTTTTTTCATCTTGTGGATTTTGATGACGGACTCATTACTAGATACCAATATTTGCTGTTTCTTCACCATTCATGCCTTCATGCCTGTGCACCCCAACAACTGTCATAAGGCAGTAAAAACTATTGGCCAAGAACACCAAAAACCTTCCACTCCTCTTGTAATCTCAGAAGCTTAGTGAAGTCGTGTTGCACTTAATATTTTTGCCACCGCCATCCTGGCCTTTTAAAACCGGATATTACAAGCGACGATGTGGATCTGGGAAAACTGCACGCTCACTGATTACAACTTGGCAAGCACGTCTTGCTAACAAATACGCTTGCCCCAGATAATGACCATTTCAAACTCTTGCAGAATGACCATAATTTAAAAAGTAAGCTTCATGTTTTATTCATGTTGACATGAAACAGGAAAGGGTTTTCTTGAATTACTGAATTTGAAGGCATGGTTCTTTTGCAGTTCATTTATTTAGGAGCTTCAAAATAACAAACCCAGAGTCATTTCAGTCACATAGCTTCCAAACTGTGAGATATGCTGAAAAATTACAACTAACTTTGTTACTGTTGGCGTAATATTAGAAGAACTGTGTAACAATAAAAAAAGAATCAGTTTTAACTGTTGTTAGGGGCAAACAACAATTTCTAAATAAAGGAACTTTAATTGCACATTTTAAGAATTATTTTAGCTCTTTTTAGTTAGCTAGCTTAGTAAGATTTGCTAGCTTTGATTTTATTTATTAACTAACTGGGAATTATTTTTGTTTTGATCATTTAATTCTACCATCTTTGTTTTACTTTTGTTTCAGTGCAGTAATTTAAAAACTACAGGAGAAAATTGCTTAGTAAAGGCTTTAGCTGGTGTTTACACTCAGTTCATTTTGGACATTCAATTCTTTAAGTACTCACTGCTAGCTATCATGTGTCAACAACTCCCTCCTTGTACCCATAAATCCCAGTGTTAAGTGACTGCTCCTTGTGGCTGATAGAGAGTACTTTCTAACTCTGTAAAGATAGCACTTTAAGGCCTCTGAGGTACATGTTATCTATGCCCCCCCACATTTCAGTGAAAAGTACTTTCACTTGGCTTAAAATTAACACTGTAGAGTCATAATAAACTTCCACCCCAAAGAGCAAAACAAAGACCAAAATGTCCATCAATCTGAAGGGCCAACCTGCGGCAGCGTCTTTACGTCATCTGCAAGCATTTTCAGTTAAATGAGCTACTCCCAGATTTAATCCTGCTTGATCCCTCGATGAAAGTTTTTGATTACTTCAAGTCAAAATGGCTGAGAGCAGATCTGGGGTTTCCTCTCATCACCCCTTAGATCGGTTTGTTGCTCCACCTCTAGCCTTTGGCCTTGAGTTCTTGACCTGCACTCTAAAGTTCCCGCAAACTGCTGGGATTAAATTAGATTAATGGGGATTCCCTTCGACAACTTTTTGTTTTTCTTTTGTAGCTTTTCTGAGAATATTGAGATTTTTCATCTTTCCCCTTCAAGTGACAGGCTCTGAAGTCCAGAAAGTGCATTTGAGAGGAGAGCCATGTCATAAAATGAACTATTTGGCACAAAGTCTGTCAAATCCTTTAAGAGTTTTATTCATCTTGTGTGTCTCAAGGATGATCTTGGAGCATCAGCGGGTGAAACGCTGCCCACCCACGGAGACCTATCTTGCGGGAAGAAAGCCAGAAGCATTGTCTCCTCTCTGGATCTCTGCGATGTCCCCCATGTAAACAGCCTCCCTGTAGCGAGAGAAGGCAAAGCAGCAAGCTGTATTACTCCAGCTGACAAAGCCATTCACCTCTGAAGAATGCAAATTTAGATTGTGAGCGCTCCCTTTGCTTTATCACATTGGACAAACAGTGTTGAGTTATTGGGAGGATTATGAATAACTTTTTTCTGCAGTGGAAAAAAGGAGATGTGGCCAAGACGGAGTCATCAGAGGTCCCTAAAATAGCAGTGCAGTCTGAGAATGAAGCAGAGAAAGGTGAACACTGTGGTCGGTGTGCCTCGCTTAAGTCGATTCTGCTTCAGCGCCCCCAAAAACCTGATTCGTTTCAGTGGAATCCTCACTTTTCTTTGGATATGAGCAGTTTGGGTTTTCAGAGATGCTTCAGCTTTGTAAGTCGTGAAGCATTATTGTTTTCTTTTAATAAATGGTCTTTTGTGTGCCGTTTAATGTAAATGTTTTTGTTGAAGTGTGCTGCGCACACATGTTTACTTTGGCAATAATGGCTAGCATGCCCTTTTTTGTTTACAGGTCTTATTGGCTCTCCACTCTCACACTTCTGATGTGATTTGCTTATTCCTCTCCTCACTGATCGCGTCTTAGGCAGGTCAACAAGGCACCTACGCAAGCACCAGCACGTGTCCGCCCAGCGTGCAAGCACTGGTACACATGGAAACGCATACACATGCTCGCACACACACATAGAGGCGGATCCTGTTTTCTTCTTCGCCAAAGATAAATGAGCACTTGCATTTGCGAAGGAGATCGAGATACTTTCATTTATTTCAGCTCAAATCTTCACAGACAGTTCAGCATGGTTCCCATGACAGGGTTCCTCTACTGCAGTGGGTGGTTCCTGCCAGCTCCCTTTATTTTATTTTGGACCAGAGGCTCATGGGAAAGCTATTTCGAGACCTTTTCCTGTCAGCCTCAGAAAACAGTGCCAGTGGTTTGTTAACAGGTGCAATGTGGCCAAAAGCATTTTTAAAATAGCATGTGTTTGTACCCAACAGCTTATTATATGCTTTGTTTGTTTGGTTTTTGTTTCTGTGTGTAGGACAGAGGATGGGTTTTCACGGGATTCTCTCTGGAATCATCAATCAAATGTAGTCTAAATGCATATCAGGGGAATTACTGCTGCAACACAAACATTATCCTATTTACATCTGCCCAATACTTGGGTTTAACACCTATCTTGTGATATCAAAATAAAGCATAAGTAAGTAACCATGAGACATTATTAAAGATGTGATTTACATTAAATTTGTGTTCTAAACTTAACATAATTAATCAGAGAAAAAGTGCTTTTTCATTTTAAAGATTAACAAACAGGTGAGCAGTGTTTCATTGGAATGCATATGGTATAGTAAAATTGAATAATGTACACAGTGACAAATTGTATAGTCACATTTTGTCTTGTTTCTCACTTCACCAGGATACACTACATACATGTAGACAAATGTATTCGACCAAGTGCCTAAATTTTTTTAATTCACGTGTTTTCAGTCTCATTGCTTCAGGCGTACAAAGTCACACCTGGCCATGCACTCTAGCTTTACAAACATTTTTGGAGGAAAGGGTCGTTCTAACAGCTTCCCTTGATAACGTTCGTGGTGGCTGTAGCTCAGGAGGTAAAGCAGGTCATCTACTGATTGGAAGGTTAGTGGTTTGATCCCTGGCTCTGCCAGTCTGCATGCCAAGCATCCTTGGGCAAGATACTAACCCCAAGTTGCCCTCCGATGCATCCATCGGAGTATGAATGTTAGTTAGGAAGCACTAAAAAGCTTAGAAGAAAGTGTTTGTGTGAATGTGGCATGTTGTATTGAGAGCTTTAAGAACTCTGGGAGAGTAGAAAAGCTCTATATAAAAATCAATCAATTAGGATACCACTGTTGTAACAAATCAGTTAAAATTTCTCCTTCCTACATATTACATGATCAGCTCTGAGGGGTTTTATTGCAAAGTGGAAGCATTTACAAACCACAGCGAGCCAGCTTCATGACATGGGTTTCCATGGCCTATCAGATCCTGCAGGTGCAAATTTTGGGGCCAGCAGTTTTGTCCACATGGAGTCTCTATGAGAACTTTGTTATGTTATGCCAATAAATAATATGGCACTGTTAAATGACAGGTCTTTTGTGAAAAGATTTTTGTTCTTGCATTAGAGTCCAGACTTCTTTCTTTCACTGCTGTTGTGTATCGGGGTTGACTCGCTTTTAGAGCAAACCTCAAGTGGCCAGTACAGGAACTGCAGTTTTTGGCACTTCACCTTGGCTTAGACCTTACTTTATTTTTCCAGCCCCACAAGAAACAAGGAAAGGTGCATGCCATCTGTATATATAAAGCTTTAATAGTTAATAGTTGAATAAATAAACGCTAAAGTAAACAGACTTAACCATACAATACCCCTGCGTGTGCACACGTGCTCTACTTAGCACATGTTCCATTATGCAGCTGGATGCATGTTAACTTTTGATATGACAGCGTACAACGCAAACATTAAATCACACAGAGAAAGATTTGTATTATATCCAAATGCATTCTCATTACCGTTATATTCTTTGCTTATATATGGACTAATACATTTTGACATTTTTGAAAGAGGAAAATGAAAAACAAGCAAGGCTCTCACATAAAGGGAGTAAAGCATAAATAGAGAATGTAATGGAGGCCTATTTGTATGGGTGTGTGTGCGTGTGTGTGTGTGTGTGTGTGTGTGTGTGTGTGTGTGTGTGTGTGTGTGTGTGTGTGTGCGTGCGTGTGTGTGTGAGTGAGAGAAAGATACATAAGGGTGGGCCTGCCAGTAAAAAAAGGAATGAGTGAAAGATTGAAGGAACAGAGAGAGGAGGAGAGCGAGTCCCGTCTTTGGGAGCGGGACGACCCATGTGACTCGGCCTGGCCCTCTTTGTGTTTCCCACACAGTCTGACGTGACCGGAGCTATATCCACACCATCACATTCACAAGGGCCTCTGCCTGCAAACTTCCTCCTCTTATGGTTCATAGGGCGTCATGTTTGCTTATGGTACCACTAGCTGCAGATGACACCACCGTGGTGCATCGGGCTACTCAAAATACATGGGTCACCGCCTCTTATTCAATCTTACAGAACATCGAAGGGATCGTGTTGATATTTAACATTCTTATGATGAGACCTGTAATTTTTCATGATATGCTTTTGCCTATTAGCGTCAGACATGCTTTCCATCATTTTGCCCATCATGCATGTTAATGTTTATTGCATTTGCAATGCACTCTGCATATGTTGTCTGTAGCCTGTAAGTGAAGGACTGTGGGAATTATCAGATAATGTCTCAGAATATGAAAAATTACTTATTTTACATGCTGTTGCCATGGGATCGGGTGCACTTGGCATACACGTGTAAGAGCTCGGACCCAGCTCTGCTCATGGTAAACAAAAGTAGCGAATGCAGCTAGGCCTCATATTGAGCCTAGTTTTATTTCTTTTCATGTGACTGAAATTAATTAAACTGGTATGATACCCACTGATAGTTAAGTGTAGTCACGGCTGTAATCATATGCTTCCAGTCAACTTTTTACTTTTCAGCATCACACTCAGGTTGGTGAAGATAGAACCAAGTCTAAAATACCTGCTAAAAAGCTGCATTTTACTGTGTGTCAATACTATTTCTACTTAAGGAACTATGCGTTCTGTATCCAGAACATACTCCTAAAGCTTACTGCTTCATTGAGTCCCTGTAAAGCCTACACCATAGTGTGCAATGTTATATTTTGCATTCACACTTGCACAGTGGTATTTCTACTTGAGCTGTTCATATTGGCCTTGGAGTTAATAAATCTTGAACAACAGTTACGTTTAGAAGTTGAGAAAGCTTCAGAAGCAATTCTGAGTCTATGCATGAATTAATGCAGCTATGAAAACATCGAAACTCCGTATGTCCACACTGGCAGAATATTAGCTCTTGCATTAGTATAACAAGCACCTAGATACAGTTATAGCCCAGAAAATTGTCTGTTAACAGAGATCATTGTATATTTGCTTCTGTCTCCGGACTCCTTTTTTCTGCTTTATTTTCTGGCTAGATTTTTTGAGTAGCATGTGATATTTTTACTGTACGTCTACTCCCATTTATGTGCTTTGCATTACAACTGAAGACTATCATACACAATCCCAATCAAAAGTTTAAGAACACTTGGAAAATGGTGAAAAATCATATTTTGCATTGTTGGATCTTAACAAGGTTCCAAGTAGAGCTTAAATGTGCAACAAGAAGAAATGGGACTGAGACAAAACATTTTTTGAGTGTGCAATTTATTGAAAACCACGCTTAAACTGAAACAGCTGTTTTACAGCTGATCAAAAGATTAGGGCTATGTCCACACGTACCCGGGTATTTTTGAAAACAGATTTTTCTATGCGTTTGCACCTTTCGTCCACACGTAAACGGCAATTTTGGTCACTGAAAACGGAGATTTTTAAAAACTCCGGCCAGGGTGGATATTTTTGAAAACTCCGTTTTTGCATTTACGTGGTGTCAAAGGTGTGCGCATTTTTTGACGTCACACTGTGCGCCACGTTATTGTTTCGGTGAAATGAATTTCTACAATACTGTTACTTCTAAGTGTACTCTCTGCAGTGTTTAAATGCTTATATATACACACACAGTTACTGTCCCTCCACACATACGACTCGGTTCTGCTTCTATGCCCCAGCTTTGTTTACTTTTTCCCACCGAGGCTTCTAGACTTCTGATTGGCCAACATTTCTGCACGGGTAGGAATATATCGCCACCTGTTGCTTTGGCATGTTCCTAGCAGCGTTTTCCTTCATTTCTGCGTTTACGTGTGGACGGGATAATTTTTTAAAACGAAAACGGAAAATCTCTGTTTTCAAAAATACCCGTGTATGTGTGGACGTAGCCTACGACTACACCTCCAAAAAAACCCTGTAAAGTCTTTTTTTTTGCCTTTGCCATCAGAACGTCATGGCAGTGTGACGAACTGACAGAAAATGACATGTAGAGGTAGAGGTGTTGCAAAAATAGCTTGTTTGTAGAATGAATTTGCCTCAGTCCCATAAGTTAAAACATGACTTACTTTGCTAGCGGTAGCAGAACCTTAGCCAGCTTGGAAATGGAGAAAACAAATTAGTCCATAGAGCACCATTGCTTCACTTGACCTGGGATGCACCAAGCCAGCCAGCCTTGTCTAGCTAATTTGCATATTGCGATTGGATCAAATTGTGAGCAGTCGGGATAACAAACAAGCATTTTAATACCATGGGTAAGTGAAAATACCCACGGGTCTGATTCCATTGAAGGGCTCTTTGATTCTAACTGATGAATGTGACCAGATATGCCTTTTGTGATGTGTTCCAGCAGTGTGACAGAAACTTGGTTTACTGTTGTTTATTTGTTCTGATGGCCAGCATGTGATACTGTGACCTTATGTAGCTGTGCAAGCTATGACTCTGATGTCAACATTTTGCCTTCCATTGACCTTTTTTAGTGACAAAGCCATTACCCCTGAGCAAGAGTAGATTGTTGTGGAGTGTCGTCGGCATAGTCATGCCAAGCCGACATGGAATTTTGGCAGAATCTCCTCCCTCTGGTCCTCCACTCCCCCAGGACCTCCCGAGAACATGGAATCAGCTTGTTTCCCATCTGCTTGGCCACAAACAGAACCAAACAAGATATGTTGCACAGTGCTGCCAAAAGGGCCTTCACTTAACGTCACTAGTACGACAACCGCCACTACTACAGTTGTTTGTCCATCAGGCAGGCCTGTGGTCACTGTCCCAGAATGTACAGGGGCTTTCCCCACAGTCTGCACTGCTATTTCCATCCACAGCCCTCCACCCCCACACCAGCACCCCCTGGGAGCCCCTCATCTTGGCATCAGCCCAAAAGTGCTTCTTTTTTTTTTTTTTAATCATCACTAGCTGTCATATAATCTTAAGCGAGATAATTGGATGAGCCCATGACTTCTAGAGCCAAATAAACAGACAGTGTGAAAGTTCATGTGGAGCCTTTGGACATCATATTGAATTTAGAGGTCTGATACTCAAAGAAGTGATTTGTGGGTCCCCAGCCTCTTGGCCCCTTGTGACACAATCACTGTCTATTGAGGCAAAAAGCATGGGATTTCCCATACGTTCATGGCTGGCTGTGTTAGCAGCATATCTGATAAGAGAATAGTAATGTACTTTATCAGCCATAGTGTTTAAATACTTCTTCCTCCGTTTCAGAGTTGTGTGAACTGGACCACTGGAGCCTGTAATCAATGGCATATCTTGTTTCTCATGTAATTTTATTAGAAGAATAATCAAATACGCTTTTGTCTGGAACAAAGTGTCAGAAAGTTTTCTGTCTCTTTTTCTGTTTGAGCTCTTGGCTTTAGCTGAGTGTTGCAGTCTAAAGGCACTAGACCACAGATTGTGACATATATCAAAATTGTTGTCCCCTAGGGAATATTATTGCCATTCAACAATTTGCACTACAAATCTTACTATTATGTCATTACGCTTTGGAAATCATTGAATCAGTTCCTGACCACAGGCCAGACCACAACTTTGCTTGTAGTCGATCCCTCTGAGACTAATATGCACGGAAGACAGGAAAAGAAGTGGACTCACGAGGGGAGGGAGTGAGGATGAGGCAGAAATCATACATGAAGTGAGACTCCAAGGCAGTGACCAAGAGACAGTCATAAAGTCACATAGAGACAGAAAAAGAAGATATAAAATCCATCAGCTGAAACATTCAGGAGTGAAGCCAGCACAGCCGAGTGTAGGAACACGACATGATTCTCTCCTCTGTCTTTCATCCTCAAGGGGGGGGGGGGGTCTGAGGATGCTGTGTTCCCAGCCCAGGTCTGGGGCAGGAAACCTCCCCTGCATTTTTTGGCGGTCCTTCTGTTTCTGGCATTGACCTGCTTTAAAACCTCGGCCCAGACCTAGAGACCAAGTCCCCCATTAAGTCTTATTTCAGAAATGTTGATTAGTTGTTTTCCAACATTTAAGAATAACCTCTTCATTTTTTTAACATAGTCAGTCAATACATTCTCTATTTTTTTTTTTAGGTATTTCCAGTTGAAAGAAGAACTACATACACCATTGTTTTTTTCTAGTATATTTCATGATGATTTCATTGCAGCCTCAGCTTCTAATCACATGTAACTGAAACAATAACCAACACTTTACATTAATCTCAAGTCACCTGATCCTAAATGTTAGATGTTCCACTCACCATGTGGTGGCCAGAGAATACAGAAGGTATTCAGTCACATCAAGCAACCACAGGTGAAAAGGCCAATTACCAGTTTCCTCGGTAACCAAAGCCAATCACTTCCTGTGTGGACACAACTTAAGAAGGTAATGAGCAATACGTTTCGATCGAATTATCATTTGTATTTTAAATCCATTATAAGTCAAGAGTATGAGTAGTATTTCCGATGCCGTGCTTCTTTTGGCAGCACAGCATTTTTCATTTTCACTGCTTTGTTATTTTTTTTCCTGATTTGCCACCACAATGTTATGATTCATTTAAGCTGAGGAGTATCTTGTTGTGGTTAGGGAAAATTGTGGTTTGGTTTAAAAACATCAGGTTCATTAAGGTTGGGGGACTTCAGTCTTCACGGTTGAAAGAATAACTTCTTGGCTAGAGTTAGAGACTGGTTGACGATGAAATGCTGACCATTGGTAGGAAACAGGAAACAAACAGCAGTCTCCCATGTCGAAGTCCAGTGTTTTGTTAAAACATCCATCCACCATGAATCCCTTCTTACAATGTTTTTAGGGTGTATGAAATCACACCACTTGTGTTTTGTTTTGTTTTGTATTTCTGACAGCTGAGTCATAATTTCTATGATCCTAATTACCACAAAGGTATTCACCCATGGGTAACATATCCCATCGTTTATGGCATTCTTGTCATTCTTTAACAATAAAAAAGTAAAATTGAAGACGGATTAGGAGGGAAAGGGTCAGCAAGAGGGATGCACTAGCCAAAGATCAGGAATAAGAGTCAGGCGGGAACTTCTAAAGTTAGAGGCAGGCCACGGTAAGGTCAAAGCCAGAAGGGAAATACAAACTGTACAAGGCACACATAAGGCCAACACAAGTACAGGAGAGAACTTGGAGAAGACATCCAACTGAAAGAGGCTGAAAATCCTTGAGGGCAAACGGGGGGATTAAAGTGGACAGCTCTGGACAGGGCTGCGGAGCGTGTGCGCCATAATTGAATTTCATGCTTTCTGCCTTCTTCTGAAGTCGTGTAGCAAAGCGATCATTTGAAAAGAAAGCTATTAGTCAAGCCCTCTGCTAAGCTGAGAGCTGTGCCATAGGAAATCTAGCTTTACCCTATGAACAGGCTTCGTTGTACTCCTTCAAAACACAAATGTCACACGATGGGTTGCAACAAAGGGACATTTTCTCTCCTCCATATACAATTTAGATTTTTTGCTTAACTGTGTTCTAAAATTAATGATGCACTGAAAAAATAAGTTAGCTTTCTAATTCTAATCAGTTACCATCATAACCTGAAAATGACATCATTGAGTGAGAACTACAGAATTAATTTTTACAAATCCTGTCGTTTTCTCTAACAGCAACAATTCTAAAAAGCCTAATTTTCAATTTATTGTAAAATATTTTTATGGCAACCTTTTTACAACAGAAGAACAAATGTTGTGCTTGATAACTGACTAGAAATGTTTGGAGATATTTTGAGGATAATTATGTTACACTATGGCTCATCCTAATAAATGGTAATCCTTGTAAATGGTGAGTGATTAGTTTCTAAAGGTCTGTGAAAATTATATAAGTTCACATTAATTAAAGCTACTGCAAATTAACTTGAGTCAGCCACAGCTTGGGTCTTTAGGTTTGCTGGTTACTTTTTTCCATTGTTGTGCTGCAAGAGGATGTTCAGGCATTTCAATAAGCATCCTGAGAACCTTGTTTTTTACAGTTGTCTACAGTTGAAATGTGAATAGCTGTTTGCGGGCAAGACTTGATTTTTGTTACATGAATATAATTTATTTTTTAAAAACTGATTAACCTGCACCAAGCCAAATGCATTGCATGGTTGTAGATATTTAATATGATCATCATCAGGCTAACATGTCAAAGAGCAGGTTGCAAAAAAATAATAAAAACCACCTACTAACACCAATTATAGGACTTATTATCTCACACCCTCTAAATAAACATCCAGATGGGGATAATATTAGCCGTTAAAGGGTCAACATTTTATACTACTCATATAGTTTTTGGACAGAAATTGAAAGCAATGCCATACAGGGGTACACCCTTTTTCAATTTTAAGGTTTTACAAATCTGGATATGATAAAAATGATCCTAGTCCTTATCAGGTCTTTATATTAGGTAAATATAACCTGAGATGAAAAACAGTACATAATATATTACACCATTTAATTAATTATTCCTCAAAGATTAAGTTAAAATGCCAAAGCAGCGTGTGAAAAACTAAGTACCGTTAGAGGAAAAGTACACTTTTTATTGCCAAAAGTGTTCACTCGCCCATTCAAATCACTGAATTTAGGTTTTCCAATCACTTCAGGCACCTAAGCATTCAGGCAGGTTCTGCAAACATTTGTGAAAGAATGAGGAGCTCTGAGGAGCTCAGTGAATTACAGTGTGGTATCTTCATCTCACCGAAACAACAAGTTCTTCAGTGCTAAGAACTCTGCAGTCAGCTCCTAGTGGTATTATAACAGAGTATATTGGTAGGCCATGTAACGTGCATGTAACGTGCATAGTGTGCAGAGGCCACCGATCTTCTGTAGAGTCAATCACTACAGACCTCCAAAAATCATGCAGTCTTCAGATTAACTCAAAAGCAGTGGGCACAAAAGCAGGTCCATGTTGGTGTCGAAGAGCTTGACTGGGCAGCGCGGAGTCCTGACCTCAAATCGACAGAACCTTTGGAATTAGAGCAGAGACTGTGAGTCAAGTCTTCTCGTCCAACATCAGTGTGTGATCTCACGAATGCCCTTCTGTAAGAATGTTCAAAAATTTCCATAAACACATTCCTAAAGCTTGTGGAAAGCTTTCAGAGAAGAGTTGAAGCTGTTCTAGCTGCACAGAGTTGGTCAACATCATATTAACTCTTATGGATTAAGAAAAACGCAACAGCCACAACTCAGACTCTGCAGGTCTCCGTCAGCATGGTAGATAATTGTTAACAGTGTCAACAAGACAGACAGGATGGGTCACAGTGCATAGCACTGATTGGTCTTTTAACAATAAAATCCACAAAATTCACACATAAAGATTATTGATTTGAAAACAGATCATCATCTGAACTCAAATAAAGCCAGAGTTGCTGAGTTTAGTTGTTTTGTGTTCCAAATTAAGAGCCTCCTAATGGCTTAGAATGAATCATTAATGTTGTGTGACGAATCTCATGAATGAAAAAAGAACAAAGTACTTCAACGTTTAATTATCATTCATGCTTCCCAGTCAATATCGTTTGTATCGCTTTTGTAATGTTATTTACCATAGTTTGTTTTTGTGATTGTTTTCTGAAACAATATTTATATTGTTTTTGTACATTTAAAGAAAATGAATGTTTGAAAGCTTTAAGTGTGCTAGAGGAGAACGGCAGAATGGAGCAATTATTGAGCTATTTGCAGATGTTCCATCATGCTATATCTTTAGTTTTCCTTTTCCTGATTTTTGAGCCGATAAAGAGCTAGTACATTCTGAGTGACGTATGCTTTGAATCAAGACTGACTGCTTTGATTACACATTTTATTTTCGGGTTAAAAAAAGAGGGAGAGTTCTCATGAAGGAAAGCGATGAAAATAAACATTGTAATAGTGCATTAATCAAGCAAAGAACTGTTGCTTTTCACTTTCATTGTCCCAGAACCTACAGCAGTGCGTACTGGTACATGACTGGTTTGCACACAGTCCTGTCCAATAATAGCTGGAATCAGCTGTAGCAGTCCTTTCTTCATACACTGGTCAAACTGAACAGCTGGAACATTTTGAAGGTGCTAAAGCTCGACATTTTACTTAAAAGTTTTGCTTTTGAGTGTATTACAGGTTTTTGCTGCTAATTTAAATTATCTAAAGTCTTTCTGGGCTAAAGTTTCCACTTATGCTTGATTTTTTTTCCTCTCAGAATATGATACGTGGTTAGCTAAACAAAAGTTCAAATTAGGCAAAGATCATGGTTTCAGGTAAAGCGTGATGTAAATGCTCATTGCTGTCTCATGCTCCATGATATTTTTGACTTCTGGATGCAATATTTAGCCAAGAGAGCCGTCTTTCCTCAGAGCATTAATAATTTGTTTAATTTCCATGTGTAAAAACTTTTCCATGTTCAGTCAGTCAGGATCAAATAATACAATAAATACAATAAATCTGTTTGTCTTTGTCACCAGGTCAGAGTAAGATTCAAAAGAATCTATTAAAAACTGATCTCAGGTTTAAAGTTACATGTTAAGGAATTCTCAACTCTCATAGATTTGATGTATTAAAAATGACAGACGACATCATTGAAAGCATTTCAGTCATGATGGCTTCATTGTGGAGTGTGGTTTTACACGTTTCTAAAAAGTGTTTAAGCACAGCCTGAGATTAATATGATCTCTGTGGTGTCCGTGATATTAGCAAGTATTTATTCCTATTTCGTCATCTTTTTATCCAGTGTAATATAAGAATTTGCCAAATATGGGATGACGGAAGTATTTTGAATTCTCATTCTTGCTGAAGAGTTGATTTCATTTGACTTCTTTTTTTATATAAATATAAAATAGTTTATATGTATATACTGGTGAATATTATGAGAAGAAATAGTTGCAACTTATATTCAGTAAGTACTTTAGAAGTAGGGGTCAACACAGTAAGACAGCGGTTTGTACTGTTCAATGAAATTCAAACACAGATGTTTATAAAATCATTCTAATGTAATAAATAACACAAAATAAAAATTCTAAAAATACATTTACAGAGAGATTATAAGTGATGAGAATATACAGAAAACTTTATAGAGCCAGGAAGCAATGACAAAGTACAAATAATGATATGCAAATGATAAAATGTGTTAAAGAAATCTGAGTTAAATAAGCTGGAGTTGTATTTATGCTTCAACAACTGATAGTAGATAATATTAATAGTCCAAGACAATAATAGTGGAGTCAATAGTTCGGATGAGATTTTTTTATTGAAAAGTCTGATGGTCTGTGGGTACAAGCTGAGTCTTTTATTCCTCGATTTCAGACTTCTGTGGTGTCTGTCTGAGGGTGTGATCGCGTCCTGTGTGGGAGTGTAATGTCCTCAATGCTCTTATCAGCCCTCCTGATGACCCTGCTGCTATAAGTAGTAATGGGAAGACTGCTCCTGAGCACAGCTGTATCTAAAAATCTCCTGTTTGTATTGTTTCATTTTATCTGCTACAATATAATCAAGTTGCAAATAACTTATAGTAGCTACTACTATTTGAGACCTGTGAAAAGCAATTGGAGTGGAATTTATAACAGTTTTCATCATTTTTATTTTGATGAAGACTAAAGTCAGACTAAGACTGAAAAATTTGGAGGGTATTAAATTGTGGTAGCAACAAAGGAAGACAAGTTAACATGTCTTTATGATTTTCATCACAGCTGAATGTCAAAGCAATCAGAGTTTATCTTTGCTTAGTACAGCTTAACTTTTTTCCTTTAAAGCCTCATCATTTATATTTACAAGTCCAAATAATGATCCTTATTTATGCCAAATAATAATATTTCAAAACAACTATTCCCTTCATCACCTCCCATTAGTTTTTAGTCTGCTTGGAGATCTCAAAGCTGAATGTATTTAGAAATTGAACTTTAAAACGAATGAAAAAATCAAACTCGTTTACATGAAAGTCAACCGGCACTTGATGGCATTTGGATAAGAATATGAACGGGCTTTAGAAGTGCTGCTGAGATGGAGTCTGGGTCAGACAGGCAAATACTCTGCACTTTACGCACCCCACAGAGATGTAGAAATCTGCATCCAGGCTTTTTCTGTCGAGAAAAAGAGCTTTCTTTTGAAATATAAGGTGACAAATGTCGTTTGGTCTGCTTGTGTGGAGCTCAGTAAAAGATGGATGAGCATTTCTTCAAACACTCAACTCTCACACCTCAGAGAGACAAAAGTCTTTTTTGATTCGAATGTGTTGTTGACTAATGTTGTCTCCCCCTGTTTAACTTTATTACTTTATGTGAACATATCAAGATGAGTTACACTGTTTCTCTCTCTCTGGTTTGCCTCAGAGAAATCTCAAAGCTGGACTGTTTTACACAACTTTATTCCACGTGGAAATATGTGCTTGTTGCCTCGTAAAATTTTGGCCCCGGAGCCAGAAACTAGAACATTTAGAATGATGTATCTGTTGAAATGCCATGTAGAAAAAGCAGTTTCAAATATTGTTCAGCATTTGCACATATTGAGTCTGTTTTTGTGGCTGTAAAAATTACATGCAGCAGTATTTGTAATCACATATTTTCCATCAGTCTGCTAAATTTGACAAAATACCTATGGACTTTGGTGATTAAACACGATTCAAGGGTTCAGGGTTCTTACAGTTGAAAGAACTTGCAGGTCATACTTCGTTGGCCAGTTAGTAGCCAATTAGAAAGCTGAGGTTTTAGCGTGACACTCCAGTGTTTGTTTCCTGCTGGAAAGTGTGCAGCACTGATATGACCCCACACCACTGTCCATGGTTAGGCTGTGGATCGCTGCTCGCTGGCCCTGTAAACACAGAGGACCTTCACATGACACACACACAGTGTAGGAGTACTTAGTGTGGCTTAATATGCCCACTAGCTTTAAATGGGATAAATCCTACAGGGAAGTTTAGATTGAACTTATTCCAGTAAGACTGGTATATTATGATTTTTCCAGACAATAATATTTTGTTTATTTTCTTATGTTTTTGAGTCATGTTTGTAAGAACATAATAAGATTATATTATAACCATCAAAATAGTGACCTCGGTGTTACCTTTATGTGTTAAACTGAACTGTAACCAAAAAAATTCCACATGTTAAGGATTTCTTTAATAGCATTATTCCCATTAAGATCCTCATTACTGGTTAAAAGGTTAAAATGTAAACAAAAATGAGTCCTTGACTGAACAGAAAACAAGTTATTCAAGTCTTTTGTTAAACTTGTCCATACTTTTGGTCCTACTTTCCACAGACACTTATTTCCGTGTCTGTTGGTAATTAGTATGGGTAGTAATGTTTTTGTTTTTATGCAAATCGCAACCAAAAAAACAAAACAAAAGAAAAAACTTGAATTATTGTGGTTATAGACCTTAGCCAAGTGGTGAGGTAACCACCTTTCTGTCTTCTGAGCTATGGCACAGTGATGCTGACCATTGAGATTTTAAAAATAAAGTGACAACAAAATAGGCATGGTAACCTTTGACCTTTGCCCATCAAAATCTAATCAGTTCATCTACAGTATGAGTCCAGCATATCCCAACACTGACATCAGATATTGCATTGACACGAACTAAAGACCACACAAAATGTTAATACCTCCAGTCACAGCTGCAGGTGACTTGAGTGACTTGAAGCATTCCTTTTTTATGATTAGTGAATTGTTTTATGTTTGAATCAGCAGTCCCATTACGATCAAAGAAATGGGATTTTTCAGGACCTTTATCCGTTCCGACCAATAAAACACAACAGAGAAATTTCTTTCTCACATTCTAAATATCATCGCCACATTTCATCACAGCCTCGTGCGCCCAGATAACAGCTCTCCCTTAATTTCAGCACTTTCATCTGATCATTCTTGTCTCGTCTTTCCCTCCTCCCTTTTCTCTCCCTCCTCATCTCCTCCCTTGTCTGCCTCCCTTCCTACGCTGGGCCAAACTCCTGCCACCTCAGTGCTCAGAGGGCTTAATTTGGGTGCTGCTTCCCAAGAGGGCCCATCCGAGTTGCATCAAATACTGCTGGCGCTGCCTGTGCTTGTCTTGGAAATACAACAGGAATCACAAAGGAAAAGAGCAAAGGAGATAAGATGTTACACACGTCAGAACCCGTCTGTTATTTTCCGAATAGCGAGAACTCATTAAACATGTGTGACGGCATGTCAGGCACTACTTTATTTTTATGGGTTTCTTTTCTCTTTTCTTTTTTTTTGCACCCTATATCTTCAGTGCCCAAAAAGGAGTCATAGTCCAAGCTTTTGTGAGATGACTCTTTGTGCTGCATAATATCGGTACTTGACTACTAACAGCAGTGTTTTTGTAAAATCAGAGGGACAAGCAGAATAACAAAACAGAGTGAAAGAAGTGCATATTTTACAGTTTGCGAATCTTTGCGCTTTGCCAATTAGATAAAACACAATCACCATATTAGTCCTCACATATCGGCACTCATCACAAATAGATAGGCATCCAAGGCATAGCTATTTATTATATTAGCAACGTACAAGTGCAACAGCAGGCTTCAATTTAGATGACATCACTCATTCGAAATTCCTGCTGCACTTATCTGCATTAGATCTCTCTAAACACTCAGAGATGCAAAATTATTTCCTCTTGAATAAATATAACAAAGAAAGTGATGCAGTTATGAGTTTGAGCGTATTTTTTGGATATGTGAAGGCACGCACTGAACACTAAGTAGCCAGAGCCTCAGACACACTTCAATGCGTCATCTTGAACAAAAGACATGTCTACATTCACTGTGCTTTTATAAAACAGTGAAAGTACACAGACTACACCGATCTGGAGCCTCAGGAATGGAAAAAACCCTCTTGCCTGTCTTGTTTCTAGTGTTTTGACGATGATGTGACACCTATTAAACAAGAACGGCATCTTGCAAGTCTCCGCTCAGCTTTCTTGTGTCTGATGAGGCCGGCAAAGGCTCAGATCTCTCTGCTCTCCTGGAACGAGCCGACCCATCAATTCTTTTTTACCTTTTGCAGATATACATCTATTCATAATCTCCTGGAAAAAAGGGGACATTCGTATTAAAAAAAATACATTTAAAAAATAGATTCCACACCTGGCCCTCATCAAGGAGCTACATGGCGTCGCGTCAGGGCGAGGCGCTCCTGCAGCATGTCACGTTTAAATGTTTGGGTGGAGGAATGTGCTGGTAAGTATCTCCAGTGTGCGTCTACTGCCCTAGAGATGAGGGACACTTTGTCATCAGATGCAGTGTTGTAGCACATGTTGTCATGCTACCATACGGCTACATGAACCACATTAAATACAAGGCTCTTTGTTATGTTGTCAATCATTGGCTGTCCCATATTATATATATATATATACGTATATATTTTATATTATCAGTTGCTAGTTGCTGTATTAAAGTTAAGTTAGCTTTAAGGGAAAGTTTAAAACCTTAAAGCTTTCAACTTTAAGGTTTTACCCAAAGGTTGGGCTTGTTTATATGTTCAGATTGAGTTTGGGTCTTTCAAAATAAAGTTTCAAAATTATGCAGCAAGAATTTTATTGCATTCACTCATCAGACATGGACTGGGGTCTATTCATGGAGAGAAATTTTTACTGTAGATATGATTCAAATATAAGACTGTTCTGAGTGGGTGCATTGTTCAAATACTACTTTGTAATACCAGGATGTCCCATAACTTTTGGTGGAAATTAACAAAATTTTTTGATTATCCAACCCAGTGGAAGGACAAAGATAGAGAATAAAATGGGGCCTAAAACTGAACCCTAAGGAACACCGCATGAGTGGTGGTGGGGGGCTCCCATTACAACAGAAACACATCTGTCTGACTTCATGGCAGGATTTTCTCTGCTTATCTGCTTATAAGTGCTCCTAGCTTTAGACGTGCTTGTGAAAACTTAGTTGGGTTAAAAAGCATCCTGACCTTTAAGCTGTGAAATTATCCATGCTACTCAATGCTAACAATAGCAATGACTAGTAGTAGGCAAACACAACAACAATTGTTTAATCAACCTTCTGTCAAGACAACGTGCAAGTCGGGGATAAATTTATTATCTGAGCTGTTGGTTATGCAAACGTTCACGTTTCAGTTTACAGATTGACTTTTCTGCTTCCACTTTGATCTGTCATACTTGCTATAACGATGCTCACACACACTATTCTTGGGAAATGAGGTCTTTCGGGTGCATTTGCTTTTGGTTTATGTGCAAAATAAAATGGTTTAGATAATCTGGCTGATTTGTTTACAGCCTCTCAAATGTCTGACTGGTTCTGTCTTGCCCCGTCTGACTTTATTGCTGTATTCCTTCTACTCAACACTTGCTTTGGTGAGGACAGTGTTTTCATAACATCTTTAAATTATGTTGAAAAAGTACATTTTTTGCAGCCTCTCGACATTTGTACTGTAATATTACAGATTCACGGTAATCAGCTTGCAGCAAGAAACACTGTGCATTTTACCGAATTATGGATTCAGCTATTACGAGACAATGTATGAGCACTGCTGTTGCAATATTCAAAATTACAATCGTGATGTGGCAAAATTAATGGCAGTGAGCTATTTCAGAATAAATAGCTGGTGAACTCCAATGAAGTTGCCAGATCTTATATTGAAGTTAATATTGAAATTGGGTAATATTTCTGGACAACATCACCACATTATAGCATTTCATGTTGTAGAAGGAGTTGAATGGAAGTATCCTAGTTGGGATGATATCCCATTCTAATATATTTCATAGAATTCAATAATCTACTCAGCTCATTGATTACCATGGCACTTAGCGCCACTTAGCTATACACATTAAGTGGAGTTCCCAAGTCAGATACTATAGCTAAAATAGAGCATATGGTTACATTATGTCTGAAAATTCAAGGTTTTCTTTTCAGACTCAGAGATAAAATGTGATCTACATTTGTGATACATCACCGTGCTATCAGTCAACGTGTTTTAAGCCAAAACTAGCAGGAAAGTAGACCTAAATGTCTACTTTCCCATGTGTTTACCTTAAACAGTATGTGTTTAAGGCTGAGCGTACAACACGTAGTAAGGTTACACAGTCAAGGAGTGTGTGCGAGTAAGTCTATGTAGTAAAAGACTTTTCATGTAAAAGCCTGTGCAGGCAGATAATATTTCCATGTCTCTCTTGTAGCCTTGGCTGTTTTACTGTGGCGACAAAGCTACTGCGAGCATTACCCAGACTACTTTTGATTTCCAAGCACCGTGTGTAATGTAAATATTGCTTCTGAGAGATGTGGCTTCCTAGAACTGACATCATGGAGACATGTTATTGTTAGCAATATCTGCAAGGAGTTAAAATAACAGATCAATGAAGTGCCATCTTCACTTTCCACCTCTCATGCTCACTGTATAACTATATCGGCACATATCACTCACCCAGTGACTGCAAAGTTTAGGGGGGAGCGATTGTTAGCATTCCATCATAATTCAAATGAAGCAATGCTCTAAAAACACATGAAGGGTTATTTGCATGCCAAAATCTTGCCAATTTTAAACTGGTGTAAATATTTAATGGAATATTATATATCTATGTGTGTCTTGGAATATGATAGAGAAGTTGTTTTCAGTAGCTGTGAACTTTTCTAAAATTGAAAGCTTTCATATGGTCAAACTCAGAAGTGAATTATCACTCCGCTGTAGAGGTCACTATCCTTATAAACACAAGTATAAACAACATATTTTATTCAAAACAGACTAAAAGAAGCATCTCAAAGGTTTAAACTGAGAAAATTAATCATTTTAAGAAATGCACTATACTGACAAATCACCCATCCAAATCCTGTTCAGGTGTTCCAATCACTTCTATGGCCACGGGTGTGTGAAATCAAACATGCAGACGGCTTCTACAATCGTTTGTGAGAGAATGGGTCGCACTCCAGAGCTCAGTGAATTCCAGCATAATATCGAGATAGGATTCCACCTGTGCAAGTCTAGTTGTAAAAATTTCCTCCGTAATAAATATTCTACAGTCAGTTCTTAGTGGTATTATAACAAAGTAGAAGTGACTAGGAATGACAACAATTCAACCACAAAGCGGTACGCCACGTAAAATCACAGCTCACTCTGCCATACTGTGCACAGAGGTTACAAAGTTTCTGTAAAGTCACTACAGACCTCCAAACTTCATGTGGCCTTCAAATTAGCTCACAAACAGTGTGCAAGCTTTATGAAAGGGTTTCCATGGCCATCACCAAACACAAGCAAACTGTTGAATGCAGTGGTAAAGCACTCCGCCTGGACTCTAGAGCAGTCGAGACATGTTCTCTGGAGTTCTCTGGTAACCCAAACTCACCTGGACCCACAAAAACATCCACCTGGTAAAGAAGGCCCTGCAGCAGCTGCACTTCCTCTGTGTCCTGAGGAATAACTTGGACTAGCAGCTGATGCTGGCATTCTGCCGCTCCTCAGAAGAGAGCGTGCTCTCCAACTGCCTTGGTGATTGGTATGCAGGGACCACAAGTGAGAACAGGAAGGCTGCACAGAGGGTAATTAACAACACCCAAAAACTCATTGACTGCCCTCTGCCACCCCTGCAGGCCATCACCAGCTCCCCCTGTCCTGCAGTTGTATTTGTATTAATTACACAGTTGGTTTGGAGCACCCACGGTTTCAGTGTACATGTACAATGACAATAAAAGGCTTTTCCATTCTATTTTATGAGTCACACTTCTCTGTCTGACTAGCCGATGGACAAGTCTGGGTTTGGGAGAACTGCGTGAATTGTCTGCTAAGTGTAAAGTTGGTGGGGGGGATTATGGTGTGGGGTGGTTCTTCTGGATTTGGGTTTGGCCCCTTACTTTGATGGAAAGGAACTCGTAATTTTCCACTATATCAGCCAATTTCTGACAATTTCATAATCCCAACTATGTGGGGACAGTTTAGGGATGGCTCCTTTCTGTTCCAGCATAACTGCGCACCAGTGCACAAAGCAAGGTCCATAACGACATGGATGAGAGAGTTTGGTGTGGAAGAACTTGACTGGCCTGCACAGATTCCTGAACGCAACCTGATAGAACATCTTTGGGATGAATTAGAGGGGAGACTGTGAGCCTTCTCGTCAGTGTCTGACCTCACAAATGCACTTCTGGCAGAATTGTCAAAAATTCCCATAAACACACTTATAAACATTGTGGAAAGTATTCAATTAAATTCAGCTCGATTCAATTTTATTTATATAGTGCCAATAAATAAGAACATTTGCCTCACAGGAGAGTCTGAGCTTCTTCATCTGCAAAGAGTGGACCAATATTAAACCCCATGGATTAAGAATATGATGTCACTCATAAGCATCTGAAAGGAGACAAGCAAATGCTTTGAGCAGTATAGTGTAAATAAGGTCATTCTGAATTTACTTGCAACAACATGCTTCAAAAAAGTTGGAATGTGTGTAGTATTCCCTCTTCGTTTAACAACAATCCATGAATGTTTGGGAACTGAGGAGACCAATCCTGGACTTTTGGGGTGGGATTTTTGTCTGATATAGTACTCTAGGTGCTCAGCAGCCTTGGGTGGTCATACTTTTTATTTCATAATACTCAGTACTCTGTTTTCATTTGGTTGACTAATCTTTCTCCAAGTGTCCCTTAGCATACTTCAGTCTGGCTTGAAGGTGTTTCTTTTGCAGAAGTGGAGATTTTCTTGGTGTGACTATCTACAGACTACAGTTCTTGACTCTTGCTGTGGTAACTGTATATCCATCTTCCGGTCAAACTGATTGCTTTTGATCTCTTTGTTTCATTTTTTACTACAAATACTGTCGTACTGTTTTGAGAATAATCCCAAGTCACACAATGATGATTTCTCAAAGATAGACTTTTTGTTAGGGTTGCCACAATAAACCCGTTGTAACATGTTCACATTTAGAATCTGTTGGGTGAACTGATTCAAGAATGAATGGAGGCCACTACCTTGAGGGAGGGGAAATAATTGCAGATAAATCTGGTGATTATGTCCAAGAGTAAGCAAATGTTTGGCTTTTGGCTTGATAATTGTCTTTAACAATCAATTACCAAAATTGTTCCAATTTAATATATTGTTAGCAATCCATCATTATAATCACTACAACTGGTAACTGGCGAAATAGATATTGTATATATAACATAAAAGCCTTTAACAAAAAACGTTTTTTCCAGATCAGTTAAGTTTTTAGTGTCAGTCCTTATCAAGTTTGTGCTGTGTTTCCTAAAATAGCCCATTCCATAATTTGATGCACATTTAGGATTTCTGCACTTAAAAAAAAATATGATGTCATTTCTGAGGTGAACTGATAGGATTTTTCTTTAGCATAACAGAGACCTAACTGTTGCAAATTGATTTCTTTTCCACCCTGGATTAACTTATTCTACACAGTGACATGGCAGGACAAAAGCGAGGTAAATACACAGTAGCCTCTTAGCTTGCAGGCTGACAAACATAGCCAGTATTAATTGTCAACATAGGTTTGCAGAGACTGGACACTAAAGGAAGCTGGGAAATGCATGGAAATGTATGAATGGAAAGTGGCAGAGTGAATTCCAGGGAGGTCTGCGGCTGTTTTGCTGCTGATGGGTATGGTGCGTTAAAGCTTGTCACACAAAGCCCAGCAGAAGTACACTCTCTGTAAACTTTCTGGGAGCTTTTTAAACACAGAGAGTGCCAGCCTACCCAACCAGAGAAGGAGCAGGAGGCACAGCCAAGATGTCACAGTCTGCACACACTCTGGGTTCACTACTCCAGCGTGTGAGATTATGTGGTTCTTTTGTATTTATATTACCTTATGTATTTAGATTACATGGCTTCTTTGTATTGAGCAAGTTAAACACACAGGTCATTATTCATCTTGCCCACAGGGAGTCTGTTCAGCAGCAAGGAGGCTGCAAGGTTGCGGAGCAATGACGTCACAGGGGTTATTGCAGGACAGGTAAAGTGTCCACAGACGTATCAGTGAACATCACCAACTCACTCAGTTCACCTCAATGATTAGTAACTGTTATGCTTTTCAAACCTGAATTTGAATGGCACTAGATTTTCACAGCAAGGACAGAGTTTCAGTCATGTCAAATGTACCAGTGAAAAAAATACTGGAGGTTCTTCTGATTAAAGCAGCAGTCTGTCTGGGACGTATTCATTTTTGTTTTAAAATGTTCATCGGAAACCAGTGCAGCTAAAGTAAAGTAAATATATGATACTAAATTCTTGGGCACTGCTTGTAGTTAGCTTAAAGTTCAGTTTATACATAGTTGCAGCGTCTCATTTCTGAAGAGCAGAAATTATGCTGAGCGATCATTGTCAATCATATCAGTCTGTATCCGCAAAAAATATTCTTTTTATTCACCATGCACTGAAAACATGTTTCCCGTGTGTGTGCGTGCGTGTGTGTGTGTTCACTATTGCCCATCCCATTATTTATTCCTAAGTGTTTAAAGCAGACATGAAGTCTGCCATAATATAATAATAGTAGCCTAAACAATAATCGAGATAAAGTCTTCATAAATGAAAGGATCTGTGAATTTCTTTGAGGGTGAAGCAATTCAACACAAAGGTTTTTTAAGTGTCCTTTAGTGGAGGTTTGATGTACAAATGTGCAATGCTGACAAAGAACAAACTATCTGGACAGTTCTGGACCTCACACAACAGTTAAAGACATCCTAACATATTAGCTGTGTTGTTATATAAATCTACAGGCTTTAATCAAGAAGCCTATCCCAGCTGCCATAGGGCGAGAGGCGGGGTACACCTTGGACAGGTCGGCAGCCTGATGCAGAGCTAACACAGAGCGACAGATCACCGTTCACTCCGGCTAATCTTTGGACAATTTAGATTCACCAATTAACCTAACCCCACTAACTACATGTCTTTGGACTGTGGCAGGAAGCTGGAGTACCTGGAGAGAACACACGCAAACACTGGGAAAACATACAAACTCCACACAGGAAGGGCCCGGCCAGGTGGGGGAGTGAAATTCAGGACTTGGCTGTAAGCCAGCCGTGCTAACCACTACACCCCCGTGCTGCCACACCCAAATTCTTTACACTGGGATTAATAGGAAGTAAAATTGCTCTCTGATTTAGACTTCGTTTAGATTTCTGCGTGAAATCATTGTTGTAACTTAAGATGTAAGCCAGAACCTCTTTTAACCCTAAGCCATATCCCTCTGGTTCTTATTTTGCGCTTTTCTTCTCTATCTGAGCACTCTACACAACTTGCCTGATTCACACAATATGCTCTTTCCAAGTGCTTTCGGTTTAACATCTAACATTCACACTCTGGTGGATGCATCTGAGAGCAACATGGGGTTAGTATCTTGCATGTAGCCTGTAGCAGACGGAGATTCAAACCACCAACTTTCCATTTAGTAGGTGACCTGCTCCACCACCCTATAAAACTTACAGCACCTGGTATTCCCAGGCGGTCTCCCATCCAAGTATTAACCACTAGCTAGTACCAGTCCTGACCCTGCTAAGCTTCCAAGATCAGATGAGATCTGGTCTGCTCAGGGTGGTATGACCATAAACTAAAGTACCTCCCGAGAAATGTAACAGCCGAATGGGTTGGAAGGTTATGGCGTAGGGTTAAAAAGGATTTCCGGTTAAGTAAGTTACAACATAGCTTTCCCACAGAAGTCTAAATTATGTTTCAGTTTACAACTAACAGTGGTAGCTCACAATCCTTGCATGTGTTCATATATCACCAAGCTTTTTAAATATTCTTCCCACAGTCTGGTCTGACGGTGCATTAACCAATAGTGTTATCATCTTCAAATTTGTTCAAACTTCAGACTTATTTGTTTCATTTTAGCGCTTGTGTTAACGAAGGACACAAAAGTCAGACCACCATACATGTTTGGCCATTATATTTTAGTGATGACAGGATCCAGTTTTCGGGAGGTAAGTCCATAACCTTGAGTGTTAACACTGTTTGGCAAAGCAATCTCAATTCTTGCACGAGTTTATTTCCTGCAAGACCCGAAGTTTTTATGTTGGTCCTCCGTGTTCTTGTTAATTGGATCACTTTTAGCCCAGTTCAGAAGAAGTCACGGTCACTTCTCCTTTGTGTATTTTTATCTCCTTTTTGCATTTTTTTAAACCTTATTTTGTTTCTTTTTTATTGTCTCTCAGTTTGAATGTGATTTTAATCTTCTGAGTTATCCTTTATGGTGGCAAAGAATTGTTTATACTTGGTTAAAGTTTGGCTGTAAATCTTCTCTCAACTTGTGGAGTGGATGACGTACAGGATGAGGCCTGATGCTCTCAGGCTGTGTAAATCATGCACATTACATTGTGCTGGAGCTGTGACAAAACATTTGGAACTCGGGCTATTTAACTGTTGGATGTCTATACTGGCATTTGGTATGTTTAGACCTTTGACCTCCTCGGCTTACCTTCTGCTGCACGTTAGTGGGTGCCATAATGCTGTGATGGGCGGGAATCTACTTAAAGCTCTTAATGCCTAAGTAATAGTTCCTCATCCACCACGTGCCATTGCCTTTGAAGTATTTGGTAGCTTCCGAGGGCAGGACACAGTTGAAAAATGATAAATTCATTGAAACCGTGTTCTTCCTAACACTCTAGACACATCTGGTGAACTGTAAAATATTATCGGATCCTTTTCTCTGGAATATCTTAATGTCCTTTGGCATGAACAACCAGACAAGACACAACGCAAGCTTAACTGCTGCTGCCGCTGCTTACTGTTCAAGTTCATTTCAGTTTGTGTGTGCGTCCGGGGGCATCTTTCACTGTTTTCACTTGAAAGTGTTGATAAATCACCCATGATTCAATTCCTCACATGACTGATGTAGATAAGGGCCGTCAAGCCAAACAGTTTGAAGGAGGGGAGCATTACAAGCCCAGCAGTGACAGTACAAGAAACATGTTGGGCTGACCGCAGCTCCTTGTTAGACTCTCATACTAATCGGGAAATTCACACGCTTACTGTAGAGTTTTGACAGAGGGTTGGAGGATGTGTTGGGGTTTATAACAAATATATTACCAGCTTGAATATCAAGGTAGTAATAACATAGAAAATACATAATAACACGTATAAATCCGGGATGTGCCGTGGCTCTGTAAATATGCTCCTGGAAACTGATGAGAACAGTTCTCCTTAAAAAATGACTAAAAATATAATAATGAGCAAAACAGACAATAGCATCCAGCCTAAATACACAACAAGTGTAGTTTATTAATACTGACAGTATTTTTTTCATTTTTTATAAACATCCAATTAACTAAAGATTATGAAGAATATCCAGGGAACTTCTGGTATTTTTCTTTACATGAATCATTTTAAATACTTGCGTCAAAGTCTAACTGAATGTAAACACAAATTTGGCTACTTACTACATTAGGAATGTCCAACACATAAAAGCCCAGCATCACCAAATGGCAGATCTAAATAATTAATCCAGTGCGGAAGTACTTTCCTTTAAAGGCCACTTGAGGCTGTCTCCAAAAAGAGTCAATGCCACAGAGGCCAGCATTGAAATGATCTTAAACTTGATAGCTTCAAAAACCATAAAATGGAAAAAAATGTGCTTTATGGATATTTTCCCTTCCTGTGTGGAGTTTGCCTTGTTTACCTAATGTTCTTGCAGGTTCTCTCCAGGAACTCCAGCTTCCTCTCACAGTCCAAAGACATACAGTTAGTGGGGTTTGTTTAATTCAAGGGTCTCAAACTCCAGTCCCCCAGGACCGGAGTCCTGAAACGTTTTCATGTGTCCCTGTTGCAACACACCTGATTACAATTACTAGGTCATTAGCAGGACTATATAGAAGCATGCTGAATAGAATAGAATAGAATAGAATTCAACTTTATTGTCATTGCACATGCACAGGTACAGGGCAACGAGGTGGTGCTGAGGTGGCAGTTCAGCAATTTGATTCATGTTACAGCAGCTCATGAGTGAATGAACATGGTGCAATAAAAGTACTTTTAGAAGAACATTTTTCCAAACACTTACATTTACTTAAGTAGGGTTAGGGGTTTGCCACTTCAGTCAAGTGAGTCAAGTTCTATACTCTTGCTAGTGACCTACTAATTTTATTCAGGCGTGTTGCAACAGGGACACATGCAAAAGTTTCGGTACACCGGCCCTCAAGTACTGGAATTTGAGAGCCCTGGTTTAATTGGCGAATCTAAATAAGAATACGACTGCAAATGGTTGTCTGTCTCTGTGTTAGCCCCGTGATTGGCTGGTGCCCTATGGTAGCTGGGATAAGCAGACGTGAATGGATTTGTATTTTTAATGATTAAATTCTGTATTGTGGCTGCTTTGACAGGCCGCTGTTTCTGGGAGCTGATCTAACTTGACCTGCTGTGTGGTACACACAATAGCCGTTGGGTGAGTCTGTTTGTTACCGCCATATGTTGGATGCAGTTTATCCTAGCCATCCACATAAATATGATGCAGTCACATTATCCTGCTTTTTTATGGCTATTGTTACCGCTAGGGATGGTAATTGGTAAGACTTTAGCAGCTCCATTTCCATTATCAATAGCCCTTATCAATGCAATTCCTTAGCAGTTCTCATTGTGCTTTCATTGGCTCTGCTTTGAGAGTCAATTACCATTTATCAGTATAAACCCAAAGCTACAGTCCCAGACACCACTAAAAATCACTATCCTAATGAGGATAAATATATCCTATATATAGCAGCATAATGCAGTTGTTTCTGTCCTGGCTGGCCATATCCACACTCCACTGCCATTATTTTCCTCCTCAGGCCACACAAACTGATTGTAGTTTAAGTGCAAAAAATGATGAGCGGAATTCATAAGCAAGCAGGCTAACAATTCAAGGTAGCTGAACTACCTGGTTCCAATCCGTAGTTACTACAAGTCATAATACTGACAAACTCAATAAGTCCAGAATATCACTGAACTGACTGGATTTTATTAACATTAGCCAACCAAAGCCAATAAAACCACTTTCTTAAAACCACACTACTATGCTAACTTTCTTCTAGTATGGGTACAATTTTAGGGGACAAAGCTATTCTGATAGTATGATTTTGTTTTATTGGTGCAAAAATGAGGGGTGGGGTGGCTGTAGCTCAGGTGGAAGAGCGGATCAGTCACTAACCAGAAGGTCGGTGGCTCGATCCCAGGCTGCTCCAGTCTGCATGCCAAATATCCTTGGGCAAGATCCTAACCCCACGTTGCTCTCCGATGCGTTCATCGGAGTGTGAATGTGTATACTGTAGATACTTAGCACTTAAGCTTAGAAGTGCTTGTGTGAATGGGTGTGATTGGGTGAATGAATTAGCTGTATAAAGCGCTTTGAGTGCTCGGACAGAGTAGAAAAGCGCTATATAAGAACCAGTCCATTTACCAAATGAGTGGTTTTTAATTTTCAGTATCATGCACTATATGATAATAAAGAATCAGTATTTTTCTGAAGTAAAAACAAAAACCCAGTAACACTGCACAGTACTGGCACAGATGTGCTTCCATCCCTCTTTGATTGATTACAACTGTGACAAGAAAAAGCTTGTAACACATGTAACACAACTCTTCTCCTACCAACATTCTTTCATCTTGCTTTCCTTTCTGCAAAAACAGTTATAGTAGCTTTTTCTTGTTTATTTGAAACATCTGACCTTTCAACTTTCTCCAATGCTCAGTCTACCATAACTTACAGCAGCTCTGTGTATGCATCGACTGTCACCCACTGCTTTTAGGGGCCTTGTAGACTAAACCACATTGGTCATAAAATAGGTAAAAGTAACAAAAATTGCTTAGTTTGTTTAATGCACTTTCAAATGAATATGCGTAATAATCCTGCGTCCTATAATAAATTCAACAGTGAGCTGAGGCTGAAATGGTGCACTGGTAGTTTATAATCCAGTTTATCTCCATGTCCATCATGTCTTATTGTTTTGTTTACATTCTGAAGCATGACTGAGCAGCTGACTTTTTAAAAATCTTGTTGCCATCAGTGTACTGGTTTTGCAAATGCCACTGCTAATTCCTTCGGTTCTAATATATTTGAACTTCTAAGTTTGCACAGTACTTCGGCACGGTCATCATTTATAACTCCTGTAAATGGGGGATGACATAAAGGCCACTGGGTTTTTTTGGATGGTTCTTCAAAAGCCAGAATCTGTGTTTACAGGTTGAGAAAGGGCTGGGCTCAGGGATGTGGAGCCTGCAGTCTTTTACAATGCTGTCTTGTCTGTCACTTGACAGTTGACTGCTGTGAAGCTATCCCCCAGCTTAGCAAACAGCCTTGTTATATTTTCCATTTAAAAAAATTGTCAGGGGTCACCAGCATGTCTGACTGTGTTTCGCTGAAACCAGATGGGGGTTTTCCTATAAACAAGTGTACAGGGAGTATTTATACAGACTGTGGCACCTGACGCCATAACACTCATGACACTCTGTTTAGTGGCCAAAGTTGCCATAAGTCACTTTAGGGAATTAAGTAAATATTTTCATTGTGGCCATGCCATTGTTTATTATAGAATGGCAAAAGTTCTAAATCTTGCCAAATCCTCTGTTAAAAAAATCATTTAATAACAACTTGTCTGAAGTGAAGCACCGTGAACACGGAGCTGATTCCTTTTTCATTATTCGCAAGTCCACTTTCAAACAAATCCAGAAACACCACCTGTTTCCAAATCAGTACGTGTAAAGACTCAGGTTAGAGCGGCGTGTTAAAACAAACCATAGACATCGCCTGCATACTCTGATTGTTGCAGCAGTCACGGGAGGATAAAAGCATACTTCTGGCCTGTTCAGAAGCACATTGTCTCATCTAAATTCAGCATGTCGCCCATCACAGACACAGTCTTGCATTCCACTCTGTAGTAAAGTAGTCTCGTGCCGCTGAAATAAAGCAGCATGAGATATGAGGATGCATTGCATGGTATGCTGAAATTACTGGAGATTACTGTTTGGCCTGATGTGTGAGGAAGACTTCAGTCTTGGAGAAAAAGTCTTTAAGATGAAACAATTCCAGTAAAGCATGTGTTGGTCAATCAGGCCTCTGTTGGAAGCCATAAACAAGAGGATCGGTATTACAACAGCACTTTAGCTGGAAGCGGCCTGTTATGGTGCTCCCATAAAAAATGTGCAAAACAAATGTCATTAGGCAGAACTCAAAAAGGAATTATCATAATGAGCTCAGCTGGAGGATCCCCCATATTGATTGCAGCATAAATTCACGATCATCTGTTGGAAATCCTGGACTAACACCAACGTAAATACTACAGGCCCTGAAAGCCTCCCGTACATCTGGCTCAGCTTCAGCTCAGCTGGTGGTCGCCTGAAAATCCTGGAAAGTGTGAGTGCAGCAGGAAAGACACAAAAGGAAAGAAAAACACGAGATGTGACCGCTCAAATGAGTCATTTATTGATGAAAGAAACCGAACCTGTAAAGAGAGGGTGAATCTTTAGCTCAGAATAGCAAAAGAAACAAAAAACATGTTATAATTCACTGTGAAACACTGCACGCTGTAGTCTTAGTCCAAGTCAAATAAAGCAAATGCTAGATTACAGTAAAGCTGCTCATGAATGCCACAATAAATTGTGTAATGACATTGGAAACACACGAGTATTCTGTAATAGGAAGTAGACTAGTAGTAATCAACAGCCCACCTTTGGTCCCCAGTAATTTTTAAGCAGTTTGGATGTTTTTCCAAACTATGTCACTGTCGAAAAAGTGAGATGACATAACCTCAGTATTTTACACTCCCAAAAATACTTAGTTGTGGTTAATTCTGTAATTAAGCAGGATTTATGCTCCAACCTTCTTGCTATTGTTAGGAGCATATAGAATATGACTGTTAATAGAAGCTGGTTTTGCCAACATGATGTTTTGGACTACATATAACCTCCCAACCCAAAGTGTATGGATTACCTAACCAACTGCCAGCAGCCTCCTGCAACTACTTGCCAACTGGTTGCGAAACACTCTTTGCTCAGCCACCAGTGGCGATCAGGGAGTGACTGACTGGTCACTGGGCCTTTGTGATCGGAGCTTTAGCAGTCAATTTCACAGTGACTGTCAGCAACCACTCACAACTGGTTAGGGAATATACACATTTCCCTCAAGAAGTCTGGGTTTCAGATGGTTGCTGACCAGTCTCCATGCCTGTGTGACTGACATGGAGACTGTGTGACAGGCTAAGTTTAACAGCTTCAAAATCAGAAGGAGAATCTATATCGGAGGTGGTGTCAGAAAAATCCTGTAAACTGTGAAGAACAGAGAACAGTCACTGATTGTTACAGAGATCAGTGACATTATCATCACCATTTACATCAGCAGGGCGTTAGCTGCTGTTGGCATGGCTCATTTATGTGTAAGATGGGCTCTTTTTCTCTGTAACTCCCAACTCATTATTTGTGAACCAGCAGGATCACTGTTGTAAATTGTTGGGGGCGGTGGGAGGGGTGGGTGTATTAAACCAAAACCACAGTGGTTAACCACAGTGGTTTTGGTTTAACCACTGTGGTTAACCTAACCCTAACCAGTTGAGTAGTTTTAGTACCTAATCCATGTGAAAAATTAAACAAATCAGAAAGTGAAAAATATTCCAAATGAAGAATTAAAAAAAGTCCAACTAGGATACAAACTGTGTTCTTGTGACTATAACGAGATCTCCTCTTTTGTTTGGAGTTTGTTGGACACCAAACAACAGCTTATGTATACACACATCAAAAATCTAATTAAACAGCATTAAATTACACAGCAGGATAAGAAAAGGGTGAAAGTGTGCAAAGAGATCAGTTGTGTCACCATTTACTGTTTGAAGAAGATTGAGAGAAAGTGTGAATTCGCAAGGCTATCCTGCAAGATCCCAAACTCTTGGAAACAAGTATCCAGTGACTGTAATTTACTCAGAAAATACAACAAGACTGGGTAGATGATAACAAAATGAATTTCATCGAAAGTGATAGAAAGCACAGGAAATGACCCTGAGTTTATTTCAGGGCGTCTTCGTGTGTGGCTGTTACTATATCCATCTCATTCATCTTGATTAATGATGGAACAGATGATGGCAGCAGGACACATTTTCTGTGGATGTGTAAAAAACAAATCGCTAATCTCACTGGCTGAATCTTCCTCTGTTAACAAGAAAATAAGCTACAAAATCATGACCTCCAAAGAAAAGTTATGGTCAGTGACAAAAAATCCACATGCATCAGTGGGATTAAATCCTATAAAAAGTTGAGCAAACATTAATTAAAAGGACCTGCAAACGTTTTTTTCAAAGAAAATATAAAATGTTTTATTCCATTGGGGGTTGTAGATACTCCATTATGGTGAAAAGAGTAGACTTGCACTGGGGAGAGAATCCTCAGCTGCTGGTGTTCAGTTCTGCTAAGAATCTAGGCAGGGGTGGGTGTGGGGGCTTGTCCCTCCATGATGGTTCCTCTTCTTACAACTCTTCCTTCTGAGGTTTCTGCTGCCTAAGGTTTTCACTAAGCTCGTGATCGGTCATGGCCATCTTCCCAATGTACCCGTTTTGTTTTTTTCATTCTGAATAGGGGTTCTGACACTCAATAGTCCTCAGCCTCATTCTGTCCACTTATTATATAGTTTCAGGGTACTAGACTTGATGTAAAACCTTCTATGCTTTTTTGTCTTGATATCAGTGGATGCTATCTCCTCTTTTGGCCAGCTTATTATACCAGCAGGGTATCTGACAACCAGCAGGGTGCATGGATCTTGTTCTTCCCTGAGTCCTCAGGCATTGCCTTACTGTCTGCATTTGGTGGCTTTCATAGAAGCCTGTTCATAGTTTCTATTTCCCTGTGGTATTCCAAGGTACTTACAGCTGTCCTCAATGTCTGCAATGTTGCCTTCTGGTTGTTCCCACAGTTCTCACTAAATTTCCTCTTTTTGTTACATCCAACTACCCCTCTCTGATCTGAATGACATTCCAGTGTTGGTGTTGTAGTGATGTGGATCAGTGAATTGATGATATTGTTCAGTCCTGGAACACAGCTTGATGTCATCCATGTAGAGCAGGTGTCCGTAGCCAGTCTTGTTGATGATCTGGTTGAGGGGGTTCAGGCCTACAGGCCAGAACAACAATGGTGAATCCTGCAGTTGATGTTAACTCATGCAGCTGGCTCGAAGTTGGCCTTTCCACATCCCCACTGAATTCCTGGTGAAGGCTCTTGGGGTACTGTTGATCTTGTGTCATTCTAAGCATTTTACAGAGTTGCACCCTTTTCATTTTCAAGAAACTTGTTGATCTTTTGCACTGATGATTCAACTGGGAAAGTTTAAGTCTTGCCCATTCAATAGAAGTGCTATGACTGGGAAAAATAAATGGAATTTTTACTTTTATTATCAGGGGCATTCAGTATCCTGGCAGTTGGTATTATAAATTTATGCTTCCCTGGTGAACGCTATTGATGTTTAGTAATTACAAATTTGAATATGTAAACAAATTCAACAGTGAAAGATAAAAGGATGAAATATAGGAAAATAAATCAGCACCTCTAACTCTTTTACATTTCTATGCGAGAGGGTCTACATATTCGCGGAATAACAGGAAATGGAAATTTGCAAATCATTGTCTGATTTTTCTGAATATATTTGTGAATATTTACAGCTGCACAGGAAGGGAAACATTTCTCTTTAGAAAGCAAGTAGAAAAGTCATTTATGCAAGCTGTTTTTACCATCTTTGGTATTGTCTTTCTGTCTTCACTTTGAAATAGGGCAATGCCATAAACCATATATAAAAGACAGACTTAGGTTCTGGGTACATAACCCAGTGCCTTAAATCTGTATTCTTTCTAAAAATGGGCAGGTCTGGTTTAAAAGTCTTTTTGAAGTCGTAATCACTAGTTACTAGTCTAAAATGATAAAGAAGCGTATTCATGAGGATGGACATAATTTGTAAGATAATCACCCTTTGAGTGTTCACAGTCAGTTTCTCAGGCAGATCTATCTCTTGTTTGACACGCCTGGTTAAAAAAGACCAAAATACTAACAGCTAGTTCAAGGATTCACAATCAATGGGACGTCACTAACTAATAGGTGATATCATGATGGCTA
The DNA here is from genome assembly GCF_057382095.1 of Aulonocara sp. 'chitande type north' Nkhata Bay. Classification (NCBI taxonomy): domain Eukaryota; kingdom Metazoa; phylum Chordata; class Actinopteri; order Cichliformes; family Cichlidae; genus Aulonocara; species Aulonocara sp. 'chitande type north' Nkhata Bay. Next base: position 1,371,717 of record NC_141351.1, read on the forward strand.
CATTCATCTGTTATTGCAGCAAGAGTCCTGACAGGGACTAGAAAGAGAGAGCAGATTTCTCCTATATTGGCTTCCCTTCATTGGCTCCCTGTTAAAGAATTTGAATTGAATTCAAAATCCTGCTCCTCACATACAAGGTCTTAAATAATCAGGCCCCATCTTATCTTAATGACCTTGTAGTACCATATCACCTTGTTAGAGCACTTCGCTCTCGCTCTGCAGGCCTACTTGTTGTTCCTAGAGTATTTAAAAGTAGAATGGGAGGGAGAGCCTTCAGTTTTCAGGCTCCTCTTCTGTGGAACCAGCTTCCAGTTTGGATTCAGGAGACAGACACTAACTCTACTTTCAAGATTAGGCTTCAAACTTTCCTTTTTGCTAAAGCATATAGTTAGGGCTGGACCAGGTGACCCTGAATCCTCCCTTAGTTATGCTGCAATAGGTGTAGGCTGCCGGGGGATTCCCATGATGCATCGAGGTTTTCTTCTTCAGTCACCTTTTTCACTCACTATGTGTTAACAGACCTCTCTCTTCACTGAGTTATACTTGTTATTAATCTCTGTCTCTCTTCCACAGCATGTCTTATCCTGTCTTCCTTCTCTCACCCCAACCGGTCGCAGCAGTTGGCCCCGTTTTATGTGTGCCTTGAACCTACTTATTCTTGATAAATTTGCGCATGATACGATATTACTCATAGTAAGTTTACAGCTACTCTGCCTAAAAGTGGGCCTAAATATTCTAATAGTGTTTTCCCTTCACCTTCTGTTTGTTCCAGTTTGTTTATATTTGTATCTCCCTCACATCACTGGCAAAATCTACGACATGGTGTTTTTAACTGGGACATCACGCAAGCAGATTCTGTGACAAATAAACTAAACACTGGCTGGTAATAAAGATGTACATCTCACCAAGGAAAAGACACGACTGATAATTCACCCTTCCAGTCCTTCCTCAATCTATAAGTCATTAGAGAGAAGGGCAGATAATACTTGCAACAAGTCTTAGGTATGAAGGAATTGAAAAGAGAACAACTGACAAGTGTGACCTGCTATCTGCTCATCTTAATGGAGCTCCAAGTGCCACGTGTCTTGGCTCATATTGTGTTGACACAGAGATACAGGCCACCATGTGCTAGATAGCATCAGATTATAACCTGGTTCTTTTGAAGACCTGCTTTCCTTTTTTTCATCCACACATTTCCATTAAAGCCTTCTGGTAAACAGGCATTTTTCTTCAGATATTCTTTAAAAACTAGATTTACTGATAACTTGTTACAGTATGCACCACTATCTGTCATGGAGGTGAATGTGGCTGTCATTGTTGTCCACTCTTTGTCTTTGTCTTTTATTTTCCTTTGTCTATCTCTGTCTATTCCCAGTAGGGGTTGTCACTGTGGTATAAATTGTCAGAGTGGACCCTATCTGCATCTGGGTGGGCTTTTAAGCCAAGCCCATCAGTTAAGCGTTCATTAAAGAGGTTCCTCCTGAAGCTCCACGGAGGAGTCCCAGCCTTTTACCCGACTATGATTTACTGTAACTGTTGCCTTGTTTCTGAGTTAAATGCATGGGTTTGTTATTGTTTTCTCTGGCTGGTGTTTATGTGCAGTACAGTGTGCAACCTTTTTTGTTCTTTTAAGCACGCCACACATAATCTATTTGTCAAGATATCGTCTGAGGAGATGCAGTGTCTTTAAAGCTATTTCTTAGAAGAGGTGAGTCAAGCCCCAGAATACCACCAGAGCATCCGTTTTTGAGATTTTACAGAAGAAGCATGGTTGAAAATATGCTCAAATTCTCTGTCCTGCAAGAGGAAAATGCGGCACTCTGTCAGACTCAAGGGATTCCCAGCAGAGCGTTGCAGTTGTATCAGGATGATCAATGTTAATCACTTAACCTCGCAGTGCTTTTAATGTGGCTGATTTCTTAAAGATGAATGTAGTAAGGTCCAGCATACCTGAATTACTGTGAGGAGTGAATGTGCTGGAGCTCATCTCATAAACTACATGCTCAAAAGATGAATGTAGTTTCTGGGTCTTAAAAAAGAAGCCAATACGCAAGTGCCTCAAAGCTGCACTCATTCGAAAAATCAGCAGGCGTTGATCCTGTTATTGCAGTCGGGCTGTTTAGAAGTCTATGGGAACAGAAGTCCTTAGCTCCCTTGGTTTGTGACCTCAGTACATTTTATTCAATCATGATGTTCATTTTATAATTATGTAAAAGGTTAAAGGGAGGGCGTACACTGTGATCGGCATGTTTCTCACACTGACACAAATGTGAAAGACTTTTACAGCTGCCAAGTCCATCTTTTATATACAGTCTTTGTCTCAGGACCAAGCGCCTTGACCGTGTTTAACCTTGAGAGTAGCTGAACTCTGCTGTTAGATCGGTTACAACAGTTATTTTGTAAAGAATGATATGCAGTCAGAGGAAATATTATGTTTCCTTCTAATATTAGACTTCATGTTAAATTTTTGTTGTTTCCTATATGCTTTTTAGGAAGGCAGGGTTAAAGTTTGATTAAGTTGCAGCAACCAACCTCCTTGGGTAAGGCAAACAGCCAACCATGCATATGAGAGTCATTTATCGGAGGCAGTGACCATGGTATTTGATCCCATTCTTCTAGCTTTGCTCTCATGCAGCTTGTGCATCAGTGTGGTTGAAGTCGATGAAGGGATTTTCTCTTTTCCATTCTCATTAACTTAATTTACCTGCACTTCCTCTATTCAACGTTTTAAAAGTTTGCATTTATTTTAGCAAAGATTGTGTAACTGTCAGCCTTGACAATACTCTAGCCAGATGAAAGAGCCTTTTCTAAAACTTGCTATTTGTACAGCACATGCATGCATATGAGGGTTTTATTGTCCCATAAACATGGTATGAGCAGTTCTCCAAACACAACTTATTAAAGAAAACAGAGATGCAGATGTTTGCAGTGCCCTATGGTGGTGCCCTCGGGAGACGATGTAGTATGAAGAGCGCAGACAGGGCGCACGGAGCTTGGCTTGTCTAAGACCTGAGTTAGGCTCATTTTTCACATTGACACTTTGTGGGGGCTCTCTAAGCTACTGAATCCACATTGTAGATGTGTTTAATATTTGTTCACGAGGTAAGAAGGTCTGCTCTTTGTACACTGCGTAAATTGATAAGTTGGCAAGAGCAGCAGCTGATGGAGGGCTGCGTCCATGAGGCTAAAAGTGGGCTTAAAGTTCTGTAAACAAACACACGCTCTGCTGTCTGCCTGATCCGAAATGGACCTCTGAAAAAACCCCAAAAAAACCAATGCAAAATCTGGAACTGCTGTTGTATTCTTCAAACACTAACATGGCTTGAGTCCAGTTCTCGGCACCACGGAGGAGTTTTCAAACGCAAACACTCAAATGGCTGTTTGCTGTGTCTTTCATGCTCGTTCAAACTCAATTAACTGAGCTCCTTTAGCTGTTACAGCTGACTGAGGTGGCAGCGACAAAGTCAAGTGTTTTTATTATGATGTGCACAGACTATGAGTTTTCATTGTGTCTTTTTCTCTTCAAAAGGGAGGTGACCCGAGAAGAGATGTCATCTACTGGGGAATGAAGTGTGAGCCATGAATGCAGTGAAAAGCTCTGAGGTCCACAACGGTCCTGGACAGCTGCAGCGGGCCACGCAGCTTCATGGAGACAAGGAGAGGACAAACCACGTGTTGAAGAAACACATACAATCAAGAGAAAGCAAGAATGGTGAGCCCTTTCTTTCCATTTGAAATCCTTTGCTCTTTAGCGACTTAAGTCCTAGTATATCATATTTGACACATACACTTTTTGAGAGTTTTCTATATCATCAGTGTGATTTTCCCCCCTGAAAACCTAAATAAATTGCACAATACATTTTTAAACTTTTTTAAAAAGATGTAGCAAAGGTGATACAAGCTAAAACTCATGTGTGGAACTTAAAATCTGATTAATTAACGCTCAATTTTCAAAAACATTTTCTGACAATTATTCCATGGTTCAGGCATTAAAGGGTTAACTACCTTAATGTTATCCACATTAAAAAACCCTGTCCATCAAACTAAACTGACTGTTCAAATGCTGTTATATGCTTGATTTGTGTCTATCTTTTTTTAAGTAATGACGGTTGATTCTGTTCTTCACTGCTGCAGTTTTAGGTTGAAATCTTATTTTTGCACTCTGAGATTTGGCCTCCTATGTGAACATGTGATCTTCTGTTGTTGTAGTCGTTTCAAATGAGAGATTTTCTTGTCTTTATTTATGATTTTTTGGGTAGGTTGTATTGGGCAGGGCTCATTTTAAAATCTCTGTGATATACAAAAAAGCACTTAAACTGAAATGACAGTTTTAAGGGCTTGCACGAAAATCTTCCTAAAAGCTGAAAAATGATATGTCTCAATATAATATTCTGATTATTTTAAAACATTTCCAAACATTCTCAACAATCTGTTTTTAAACTTTTGTTTGAATGAACTATTTGTTGTTTACAAAAAAAAAAAAAAAAAATCTCTAGTGTCTATCCAGATTAAAATCTGAATCTTGTTTTTACTTCCCAAGCACGTTTCCCATAAATGGAATTTGACTTTTAGTTTCAAGTATCCTAGTTTCCCTGGATAATGCTACACAGCACTCAATGAAGCTAAGCAGAGATAAGCAAAGAAAATCATACGGCTATTGTGTATGTAGAGGTGAGTAGCTATAAAAATTGATATATCCTGTATAAGCAACAGCATGCAACTCTGCAAACAAGTCAAACAGTTACAGTGGGTTGTGTATGCACGGTCCAAAAGTGGCATAGGGCAAAGCATGCTCGAGCAGAAACAGTTTGGAGTGTCTGTGAAGTAATTTAATAGATTTATTCTAATTGTAGTGATTTGATTCGATTTTTTTTTTTTACTGTATTCTATTATGTTTAGGGTTTTGGTTTTGGTTTTTTTTGTCATTTCTTTAGCACCATTTTTCTATTAGTGCCTACAAAAGGAATATAATATTAATATTAACAATAAAGTCAATAATCAGGTGAAAAGGTTAAGTATGCCAGTCACATCCTCAGAACAATCCTCGAGGCCAAATCAAAACAAGGTTATTTGAATATTTTAGGAACTAATGATTAAATATGTTCTCAGCCCAGATCAAGCTGGTGTATATGTCGCTCACATCACAGGGCTGAAGGTGAAAGTGCCTGAGGAATCTTATGATTTAGGTTGGTATTTTTAGATGGAACTATTCCTGCCATCTCTCAAAATAGTGAGAGCAGCGCAGCATTTCACTTCAAACTGCTAGACCCTGCAAAGTTTTCCATGATGTCATGGGTGGCGTGGGAGTGAAGTAATTGAAGAGGGAGATGAACAGAAACTGGAATCTCCTCAAATTCACCCATTCATTTTATTCCCTTATTCTTCAAGTCAGCCGGTAGACGGGAGGAACAAGAGAAGCAAAACAAGCGAGGAGCCCGAACCGTTGCTCCTCGTGCTCCTGCCAAAGACCAGATGACAAACGCAAATGAGTGATAAGACTGTCACTGGCATAATGGCCCCTTTTTCATTTACACGGTACGAGTGCAGTAGACACAAGATCCTAGTCAATCCTAATAATGAGCTCAGGAGGCGTGTATAATGTTTTCATTTTAGCACTGTGACTGAAAGTCGGGCTTTTAGCCTAATAACAATGTTTAAATTAGACAATCCACATTTTTAAGCATTTACATGCAAAGGATCTGCGTCAAATGTATTGAGATGAGAAGATTAATTAGACATTAACTAATTGTAAGTTCTTGCCAGTGTTGATAATGGATTCTTTTGAACCTCTTCTTGACTTAAAACCTAAATGCAATAGTTGGTCTTACTTCTGCCATAAAGCTCAGGCCCAGCAGGGAACAAATGTTAAAACTTCTCCTCACATAAATGAAAGAAGTGAATAAAAAATAACTAAATACTCATAATCAAGGATTTTATTTTTTAATACAAAACAAAAAAAGCATATTGTGTCATTTTTATTGTGAAAATACGACTCAGGAGACAAACACACAATAAAAGTCAAAACTGTAGGTTATGTGATGTTCTACTGATATGACAACTTTTAAGGAAGAAAATGAATAGATAAATAATTTACCAGTTTTATTTTAGCCTGCACTGATAGAACATCAAAGAGCTGTTCATGCTGTCACATTGTAACATGCGCTTGAAAACCTAGCTGAGTAAGAATAGTCTAAAAATTTAAATTGTAACCACCCAGACTCAGCTACAGTAATCTACTGGACTATGTGTAATATCTAGAAAGTTTGCATTATCAAAGCAAAATTGGTTTTAGCACTGCAATAGTCTACATGTCTAAATCTGTTTATGTTGTGAGTAAAATATACATTTTAAAGTTACAAATGTAAAAAATGTTCAGTTTTGCCTCCCTACAAGGAAAGCTCCATCCAGCAGTCGGTGGGGAGTGACCGTGATGTGCAGACTCAGTTGCTGAACGTAGACTAGATTTAGTTTGTAGACTCTTACCTCATCACTCCCCACAAGGGAAACTCACCACGGCAGCGAGTGGGGAGTGACAATAATGTGCAGATCCAAGAAAAATGCAGCTGTAGTATTTTGTCTCTCCCCACTAGGAAGGCTCATTACAGCTACGAGTGGTGCATGTCAAAAACATGGTACACGTTCGACTTGAATGAATGATTTGCTATCTGGCTTCTGTCCTTGTGAATGGAAGTATAGCTGATGCTACACTTCCAGGATCTGGCCTTGTCACTTCCCAGTACGGAAAACTAACTACAGCTGTGAGTAAGGAGTGGCAAACCAACGTGGAGGATGGGATGATATTTCTTCTCATTCCAAGAAGATGAAATTTATAGTGTGCCTACACAAAACTGGCACCTGCGTGTGTGTGCGCGCATGTGTGTGTGTGTGTGTGTGTGTGTAGTAACTTGGAAATAAATTGCCTCTTTTAGAAACTGCAAGATTGAAACTTGCAGTTGCCCTGATGTTTTTTTGCTCAGTTGCATTTGTGTTAACACTAAGGCATCAGTGTCCACTGCTTACAAAGATGTGTAAGAGTCCACATGATGGCATTGTTAACACAAGTTTGCCATTAGAGGTGTTACTACTGTACTGCTGCCCACTTACACTTCGAAGGCTCGCTCCTTGTAGAATGGGCAGTGTTCCTTTTGGCTTCATGTTTTCACATTCATGTAGTTTCTCAGAAAGTGCATTTGAGAATTGGTTTGTACCCTTGTAGATAAATTCCTGCATGCTCATTGTAAGCAAACATGCAGTCAGACTTCACCAGTCTTCTTTGCTAGCAGCAGTGTGTTTCCTCAGTCAAAGGTGGCCCCGGCACGGCTGTAATTCTTCACCGGGTCTAATATGAAAACACAGATCTGTCTGATACAAATCTGGGCAGCACTCTTTTCATTTAGTGAGGTAAGAGTTGAGGAGAGGTCCGACTGGGTAAGAGGGTTCTTTGGCAGCTCGAGAGTCTCAAACACCTGCAGTAAAAAAAACAACTGTTATTGCTCCAGTCTGGATTGTTCGTGCGGCACCTTCTTCCCTGAAAGCTGAGTGGATTCCACACTGATTTGATGGTGGCCAGAGTTACACAGATTACTCTCATCTGGAGGAGATTAGTCAGTGATGCTGATAGACATGATCAGCCCGACACTTCATCATTTCACGCAGTTAAACATCAGCCCTGCTCTGCTAGCTTGTTTTTGTAGTGCTGTGCCCTTAAACTGACTGAATCATTTTCATCAGAGAAAATTAGCTTTTTTTCTGATTATAGACAATCATGCAAACCCCATGCCGGCAGGTAAAAGTTTGAACTTTTAGGTTAGCAGACACAAAGGTTTGAAGTGATTGTAATGAACGGACATTAGCGGAGACATGATAAGAGCTCCATGTTCTGTTAATTGCACTCTGGTTTGAGGGAGACAAGAAATGTTTGCCTTTCTATTCTCATTATCAAAAGCATTTTCTGCAGCTCTGCCAGACTTTCTATCTTAACCACCATCAGCATGAAACATAAACACCATAACAAAAACCAGCATTTCTTTCTTTTCTTTTTTACATTAGGCAACAGGTGGAATGTGTGCCGATGCATTTTTTTCTGCTATTGTTTCTAGCTCCTAATTCATCCGTGAAATTACTCAGATGTTCATTTATCATGTGAGCAAAGCCGAGAGCAACAAGAATCAGTTGATGGATAGAACATTTTCTGTGGGCAAATATTACCTCAGTTTGCACGGGCTGTAAACACATTTATTATTTATCAAACCAGTCTGTGTGACGTGATGAAAAACCAAAAAGGAGATTATGAAATAAATGCTTGTATTCAAGGAGAATGATAAATAAAAAGAACACCCCCCTGAATTGACTGTGTTTGTAGTGCCGACCCAAGTTTGTAATTGGTTTCATATTTAGTTATACTACAGTACAACGTATGGAAAGGTGTACCAGGGTTCTGTGAGCTCAGACGCATAAATACATCTCAGTTACTTTTGTTGCACCTCCTTGTGCCAAGTTTTCTGACTGGACATTGACCGTTAATTTTTTTTTCTTTGCAAGCTTTGAAATATCCATCTTCCTGAGCCAAGCGCTGTTCACCTATCTGGAATGTACAGTTAAAATTGCTTTGCAGCTTATATAAATACAGGCACGGCTGTTGTAGTGTAGAGAGATGGCAGACCCTTGTGTGGAGAGCGGGCAGCTCTTAGTCACAGTGCTCTTCCAGTGAAGTGAAACGTGGCCTTGTTAGCTTTCATGCTGATGTCTTTGTGAGTGTGTGTCTTGGTGCTACCCTCAATCCCTGACAAGTGATTAACAACACATCACTGTATTTCTATGATGCTTGACGACAAACTAGCTGTTCTCAGGACACTCGAGCGCACATCATTCCTCTGGTTAGTTACAAAGTGGCAGTGTATACAAATTTTAAAAGATAATACAGTAATCATCAGATACTGTGTAAAATATGCAAGACCAAAATTTTGTGAAACTGAGAAACTGTTATTTTTTTCCTATAATGGCACAAAGTGGTGTTCTGTAAATTTGTATTGAATTTAGAGATGAATTTATTCATTTATTGTCAGGATGTGTGTTTCATTGATAGCAGTTTTGGTATTAGTCACTGCCTCATCGCTCACTTAAAGTTGCTATAGTCATATTTAAAGGTGCTAGAATTATTACTGCTATATATCTGTCAGTGCGCCCCAGGGTGGCTGTGGCTACAATGTAGCTTGCTATCACCAGTGTGTGAATGTGTGGATGACTGGATATGTAAAGCGCTTTGGGGTCCTTAGGGACTAGAAAAGCGCTATATAAATACAGGCCATTTACCATTTACCATTTATATTAACAATGGATTTTATGGCTACATGAAGTGTTCACCCATTATTATCCCAGAATTATCACTCTTCATGCAAGCAGTGGATCTGGGAAAACTCAAATGTTTAACAGGGCCTGCTTTTGAGAGTTGGTGGAGAACAAAGCAGAACTAAAAATGCCAACAAAAATAACAACATTGACATTTGGCCTTCTTTTGGCAGAGACCAAATTCCAAATAAAAGTTAATGCAGCAATGCATTTGATCATTATGTAAATAGTTTTGCTGATAAGTTTCTTTTTATTTATAAAAGTGTTGCTTTCACGGCTTTTTTTCTGCTGCCAGAAATGTAGGTTTAGGGAACAAATGTAATTGTGTAAGGTGTTGTTTAATGTCATGTGTTTTGCTACAAACTTGTGTGGATGCATGAGGGGCAATAGGATACTTTGGTATACAGCTGGAAGAGTCAGGAATCCACTGACCTTCCCATTTGTAGGTAACGTGCTATACCACAACTGAGGGCGAGGACCCAAAAAGAATAGAGGGGTCCATGACCGTCTTAGGGGAGTGTCCCCTCTTGGGGGACTCTCCACCAGTTGCTCCTAGAACTGAAGAAGCTTCTTGGCTGAGAGGTGAAACGTCTTCAAGAAACTTAAAGGAGTCCAGATGCTTTTCTTTCCAAGCTCCTTAGACTACGATGACCTGGATGACTGAGAACCTCATTCATATTCTCTACAGGGGGTTTTGGTTATGAGCCATAAAATCCAAAGTAGGGCTATGACATGGTGAAACAATGGTATGTGTCCTGATATCAACGTTGTTTTAATAAAAACACCCTTTTATTTGCAATATCACAGTAAAGAACTACTCTACCTACAAACAGCAAGGAAGCACTGTATCGTATTTCATACACAACACAAACTGAAAATAACTGTTATACAGCACAACCATAATGAAATGATTCAATTTGACATGGTTGGAAGTCTTTTGTTGTGGAATCTGATTAGCAGTGTAGGTTTAGTTCCCTTACTGGACAGTAAATGGACTGCTTCTGCTGCTAAGCACTCAATATAAACCACTCACCTCTACACTTTTGCTGTGCTTTTCTGTTAAATATTCACACTGCAGTGGATGAAGCAGGGAGCATCCATCGGCGTTGGAGCTGCCAGGAATTGAACCACCAACTTTCTGAGATGTAGATTTAGTAGATGAGCTGCACTGCCTCCTGAGCTAAAGTCGACCCTGTTGTTGTGATTTGGCGCCATATGAATAAAATTGAACTGAAATCTTGTGAACAAAAAAAGATTCATATCAAATCTAAATTATGAAAAATAATTTAAATTAATGGCTGCAATGTATCTGAACGTATTCCTAAATGATTTATCAAAAGATGATTGATTCGTTTGCATCTTCCACACAAACATTTAATATGATTGTTTATTGAACATCAAAAACACAGTGGTTCCATATTTAGGCAGCAAGAGGAACGATATTGTGTAATCTCATTGGCCGACTCACATTTGGACAGTTTTCGAGAGGGAGGATAGATGTTATTATGATTTCATGGCTCCTAGTATTATGAAAAGGATTTTCAGATTTGAAGCTACTGTCCACTGGAAACAAAAACTCAGCTGGGCGGCTATTAAACTTTCCATGATTGTCACTAATATGCGCTGTGGATATGAGTAAGGACAAATGTAATATAGAAGGAATTAAAGGGCTTACCTCAGAAAATTCTATTCAAAGTTTTCATTATTTGTTAGTCTTCATGAAAGCAAGCAATTAAAAGAGTGCCCTCGATCATCAGTCGGCACAGATACCAGGCTGTTTCGGTCCAAATCTTTAAAAGCTTTGCTTGAATTTATAAGGATATGGTAACACAGTACACCAAGTAAGAGAGGGAAAGCGTCCTATAAAACTGCATTATAGAGATATAAGTAATCAGTGCAACACCACATGATTTAGCACTCTTAAATGAAGAACAACACTGATACTGATCTAATCGCTGGTTCTCTGTAATTACTCATTCATCAGCTGTTAGCAGGAGTGATAAAGACCATCCAGGATTATCTATCTCTCCAAAAATCCGGAAAAGATTAGGTCATTGCATCCACTGAGCTATTTTTAAAGCTCTTAACGGTGGCATATTAAACAAAACGCTTAGAAATTCAATTAAGAAACCACTCAGCCACAATGACCTGAAAATAACCCAGAGTTATTCTAAAACAAAGGCTCTGCCGACCAGCCGCTGTGCCGCTTCACATGTGGGTTGGAAAAAGGAGTGCTTTAAAACCACAGATTTTTAGGGGCTGTGGAGATTAATGAAGAGTTTCTTTTTCCAGGTGTTGTATTGTGGATACAAGAGCTTTGGGTGGTGAATTTTTACCAAGGCTAGAAATCCATGTGGTAGAAATGAAAACAGTAACACAATATACAGCTCTGATCCGGCTCACGGCTTAGATGCGAGAACAGGAGGGCATTCCAGACTCGAGAGAAAGGATGCAAGGAAGGGATCGTTCTCAGATATCGATCACATGTACATTCATATTAGTGAAAGTGCCATGAATTCCCGAAGGACCTCTTTGACTTCAGGGAAGTGTTTTAATGGTTTTCACAACCCCTTTGCCCTCAAACCCTTTAATAACACAGTTGGACACCCTGGTATAAATATCAATAAAGGAGACATCTTAGTCCATCCTATAATTTTATCCACATGCGTCTGTCATCATCAGCACTTCCAGGGGCTGTTAGTCATCTTCTACTGCTTTCATTGGCAGTTTAAAGCTGCCACATGGGTTTCTGATTTTAATGTAAGATGACCCCCAGCCTGACAGTCTGTTAGGCATGAACAGAATTGCAGCTCAACAGTGAAAAAGCCAAACCCTTCTGATCGCTTTCTCACTTTGAAAGAAAATTTACAAAACTAATCATTACAAGACTAAAGTACAGACTAATTAATGTGGATAAAATGGACAAAATTGAGCATTTGCTCCATTCCTCTTAGTTTTCAGAATTTAGATTTATTTTACTGGGCTAAATTTTGAATTAAGGCGTTAATTGTAAATGTGCACTCATTACATTTGCTGTAGATATAAGGGAAAATTAAGAGCTAAACAAAGCTGGGGCAACAGTTTGCTGACCTGCGATGACCATGCAATAGCAGATTATCCCAGGTTCAATTGGGGTTCACATTAGTTTCATGGTTGGGTGTTGGCCCACAAGTCCACAAATGAGGACCGACATCACTCACAGCATGCAGAAAGACAACAACACAATACTGAAAGGAAGCGCTTGTTTGCCAAATGTGGATACAGTGTTTTTCTGAGGGACCTGTGGATACCAGGTTTAGGATATTACCATGTGTCTTTGGATGAGAGAAATTGCATCTGTGTATTAATGACTGTGCACATTTTTTAAAGATCCAGTAGATGGGGTTTCACCTTCCTAAAGTAAACTGGAGGAAAAGAAGTTCTGGTGTCTCACAACTGTGACAAGAAATAAAAACATCCTGTAATGCTTTGGTCAAGCAAGCACAAGACCAGAGAAAATGTAAATGACAAACAACAACAACAGAAAGCTACATATAGAAATTTGTCCAACTAACTCTCTGTGATTCCTCTAATCAGTGGTTGCTAGTCTGTGTCTATTGTGACTACTGTACAATGATAACGTTTTTACAAGCTTGAAAGGTGCAGACACAAACCATTTACCTGGACTGTTACTACCTTTTCTGTATGAAGTCATGGCAAATGGGGAACTATTCACATCCTCTCACCCATAAACAAACATGTTGCCAAATGTCTGTGACAGAGGTGAAGAGGTAACATTGCCGTATTAATGTAAAATAGATAATTCCTGTAATTCCTCTGATGTTGGATGTGACTCTGGATGTAACTGTCTTGACTGGGACTGGACTTTCTTGACTTGTCTTAACATTGAACTTGGCTCTTGCTATAACTATATACACTCGTCTCCCATGTTATTAGGTACACCTAATATATATTTGATAATGCAGATATCTAATCGTCCAGTCAAAGTGCATTAAATTATTGCATTTAGAGATGTAGACATGGGCAAGACATGGACAAGTTCAATCCAAGCATCAGAATAGGGAAGAAAGATGATTCAAGTGACATATGTGGCATCATTGTTGGTTCCAGGCAGGCTGGTCTGAGTTTTTCAGAAACTGTTAATCTACTGGGATTTTTCCACACTCCCATTTCTGGATTTTAGGGCATCAAGGTGTGATTATGTCAGCATGGTCCAAACAGGATCTAAACAGAATCCAACCACCTTAGCTTGCTTTGTAACTCAAGACTGGACTGCTTTGCCTTATTTGCCTTGAACTGTGCTTCAAGACTCTACACTGTCTTGATCTGGCAACTTTGTTGCATTACTCTTCAGGCTGATGTTGTCTAACTATCATGGCTTGGGACTCAAGACTTCAGGACTATAACTGGTGAACAGTCAATTATGTTTAGGGCTTGAGGTGTTACGGGACTCGGAACTTAACCCTCTTGTCTTAGTATGGAACATACTAGATATAACTGTCTTGCCCAGGTTTGTGAGTAAACAAAGACTTTGTATATTCCTTTAACTGATGGGAACTGGTAGAAAAGCTGCTTACTTAAAACTTAAACCTATTGTGCCCACTATAGTATGGAAGATTGATGAATAGGAACCTGCTATGTACATTGCACTGACGCCACATTCCTGTATTGACATGCAAACCTTTCACCTCTCAGTGATATTTGCAGTCCTCAAGTGCAAAAATGTAGACTGTAGGTTTGTTTTTGTTGAACATACGAATCCATCTGTTTAACTGCAGTCGCAGATCATGAAAATATCACATTAAAGTCTTTCTTCTAGTCTGTTAATGCCCACTACAAATGTAACTTATAACCCCAAATTATGAATAAATAGAAAAAGATTTTGGATCAGCCAAGTACAAAAGGTCCTGCTTCTAATAACTGTGATCACAGTCATGTATTAAGGTGCACAACACGAGCAGAGGAGGGTTGCATGCAAGGTGAAATCATTCTCAGCTCTGTTCCACCTTGCTTTCCCCGCCATCCTTGTGTTGTGAATAATAAAAAAGAAGAATTCATTTTATGGTTTTACTAGTCAGCAACCCAGGTATGCATTTGTCAAAATAGGAGGAAAGTTAGAACCATATGTTAATTTGAATGTGCGGCACCTGGTTGTGATTAAGGTCATGCTGTGGATGATAGAAACACATTGTGCTCTCCCAGAATACAGCCCAATGGACACTGCAACATTGACTCAAATCGGAGTAAAAACATTTAAAAAATCTAAAGGATTCCTTTTAATGAACAGAGTGATTCACAGGCTTACTAAGAATACATATGCCATAATTCTGAGTGCGTTGATGGACAGCGAAGAATCTCCATATAAAAAGCTAATTTTCCATAAATTACAAGCAATTTACTTTACAACTTCTCTCTCAGTATGTGGGCTTGTTTGAATGTGAGTTCTTTTCTTCTTTGAGGCCACAAAGATCTTAAGCTGAAGAGTGGGTTTTTTAGGTTGTTCGGTTTTGAATTTAAGATTTATGTCAGATGGCAAATGTTCAACAGGTGTTACAAATAAAATATGGAGAAGCAAATGTTTTGTCAAACAGCATCTTTCTGTTAAGTCTTTTGTTTCGTAGAGCTAGAAGACTCAAAACTGCAAAGTGCAACTGCCAAACAGAAACGTGACAGAAAGATTAAGTTTGACAGAGGTTAAACACATTTGGGCTTTGCTGCCAAATCAGATTTGTTTCTAAAATCAAATCTTTAAGGCAGACTGTCTGCACAATTATTTGCAAGTGGTTAGATTGGATTTGTGAGGACGATACCACTTACCTATCCACATGGATTGCTGTGTATGAAGGTATACCTCCTTCATTCCATGTCACTCATATCTCTTGGTGGCCTTTGGACAGACAAGGCTAAAGTTGAGACGTTTGGCAATCTCACCAATGAATTCTGTAATGTCTTGGATCTTTAGACTTGGCTTGGGACTCCTTGTTTTCCATGTATGTTGATCACATTTTTATGATTAGCCTGACTAAGGTACTGCAGTGTATGTTAATATATCTTTGATTATATATCGATTGTGATGTGATATGATTGTGTTACACTGTGAAACTAGAGAGTAGGCAGTATTAGATTTGAAGAGGTCATGTTTATTGGGATATACATGAGCTATTGTATTATAGCCAGTGTATGTACATTTTAATCAGCAGTACGTTTGTGCATAAGTGTTACGTCCCTGCAGCCCCTAATCATCTCAATGTGTTCAGCTGGTGCTAATTGGCCACACCTAGTCAGCTGTGGATAAAAGCACACCTGAGGCAAGCTTCCCGGGGAGCTCACTTGTCTTTGCCTTGGTGGTGTTACAGGCCTTCGATGGGGTCTGTTTTTAAACTTTATATGTACATTGTGATGAGCAAACTTGAACTACTGACCTGTTTTTTTAACAGAAAAGCAGAGACAGGAGACATCAGTTGCGTTCGGTCTGCAGGCTCTTCCTCGTCTGATTTATTAACAGAGTTTAACAACGTCCTTTTCTTTTCATTTAGACACACACATTTCGCTTTTAACAACACAAACATTCAATTAGGTCCATAGCTCAAACCCTTTTGGTTACCTTGCACTCTCACAAGAATAAACTTACAAAATAATCATTGTATATGAACGTCCTTATTTACAATAAATCTGTAACCAATTTTACTGCATTTCAGCATCAAAACATTTCGGTGCAGCACCACTAACACTGCAATTAACCCGCTTATGTCACCTTTATACTTTTCTTATACTTTAACAGATTCAAACAATATATTACATTTGTAACCAATAAACAAAAATATTCTTCCATTGCTCACAAACAGTTCACAATCATCCACAAACAGTATACATCAGACTATTTACATTTGACACATAAGAACTGGGTAGGTCCTAATCAACTGTAACTTCCAATAATGCCAGGATAAAAGAAGTGTCTAAGAGCTCCATTTGTCACAAAATAAAACAGGTAATAAGACCAGCTGCCTATTTAGACTACGAGTGAAATGGCGGTATAGTTAGCTTTCTCTCAATCAGTGAAAACACACTCTCTCACAACATTTGCGGTCTTTAAACTAAGACAGAAAAAGGTTTCTTGCCTTTATATGTACATTGTGGTGAGCAAACTTGAACTACTGACCTGTTTTTTTAACAGAAAAGCAGAGACAGGAGACATCAGTTGCGTTCGGTCTGCAGGCTCTTCCTCGTCTGAGGCCGAGACGCGTTGCAACAGCCTATCGCACTCACCACTATCTCCCCCTTGTGGCAATGCCACGCAATTACATTGTCCATAACGCTAAATGAAAAGTGCAATACCACCATAAAATCAGGTCTTTTACATCAAAAACAATTCACAACAAAATTACAATTGTGACCATACACTTGTGGGCGTCACAGTGGCACCAGCCATTTTAAGATGAAACCTCGTCTCACTAACACTCTGGTATTCATCTCTCTTCTTTTTTTTTATGTTACAGCCTTTGAGCCGGGTCGTAACATAAGCATGTGTAAGTTTTTATGTAAACAAGAACTTGAAACTTTAGCTTATGTCGGAGAGCCAGATATTTTTGTTGGAGGGGCTCTTTTACTGGTGTTGGATCCTAGTAGTCACAGTGACAAGCCGACTGAGAAATTATGTTTTCAGAGCTTTTACAATGTCAAAGTATTAGCTTTAGTGACACTAGCTCCACTTTTCAGGGTTGAAAGTTTCTTCACAGTATTTCCTTGAAGTATTGTTTCAGTGGTAATGCTACAGTCACAACTGCAGCATTACCAAAATTATTGCCATCATATACAATCTTGCAATATTGTTGCCTATGAAACAGTTGCTTCAAAGGCCACATCCGCCACCACCACTTGTCGTCTTCAAAGCAACTTTGGTCCATTAAGATGGCAATCGGACCATGCCAGTCTTGGCAGCAAGAACTGCAATCAATCATTTGTAATAATTTCAATGAATCTTTTACATCGCTGTGAAGGAATTTTGCCCACTCTTTGTAGAATTGTTTAATTCGGTCCCATTGGTTTTTTTTTAAATCATCCATTTAAGGTAATGCCAAAGAATTTTAATTATATTTAAGTCCAGACTTTGACCAGGCTCCTCCAAAACCTCCCTTTTTTTCCCTTTTTTTCAGGCATTCAGATTCAGCCTGGCATCTTCCATGCAATATAATGTGTGAGTGAAGTAATCTGCTAGCGACCAAAGAAATAACAAGGAGGTTTTTGGTGCGGCACCATCTTTGACCAGAGCTTGCCACAGAGTGTCCGACCAGTATAAGCCTGTGTGACTGAAACCTTATGAGTGTGCAGAGTCCCTCAGTTTCTTAATCAAATTTGCACCTCACTCATGACTTTAACAATGGTGACAGTGGAAATGCTCAACTTGAGGCTTTGGAATAGGACGTCGCAAACTACACTTAAAAAATTATTATTTAAATGAACATAAAAAATAATGGAAAGGATTTTAGGATTATGCAGTTCTGTTATTCCAGCTTATCAACTTCTTTTCTGCAGTTCAGTCCAACTCGACAAGAATAAATTAATAAATAAATTTCATGCAGATCCTGCATGATTTAGTTACGTTGACCATAGAAACATTTTTTGTTCAAATTACAAGTTAGACTCTTGTAAATGTAACAACGTCATTTTGAGTGCAATGGATTTATATATCCATCTTTTTTATACATTGTTCTATTGTTACTAAAATAACTACTTGAATAGAAGCTAAAAGTTACATCCTAACAGCATAAAAAGGAATTTTTAGAAACTTTTTGTCAAAGCATTTACTCTAATCCACCACATTTTGGCATAAATGGCATTAACACTTAAAACCTCAAGGATTTATTTTTAGTTTAGGGAAATTTTATCCTTCTTTTACTCAAAAATGCTATCTGACAGTTTCCATTATGTATCACCTAGTCTAATTTTTTTATCATTTGGTCCTGAACGTGGAATGGAGAGTGCCTGTGCCCTTTGTACAAAACATATTGACGAGGGATACTTTAAGAATTCAACCATTCTGTCTGTAATTATCTAATGGTTCTGTCACACTGGAGTAAAACTAGGATGGCAACCATCTTTGTGACCTGGAAAAATATGCAGCTGCAACATAATTGCATTGAATTTGTAACCGTTGATCCAGAGGTGGCCACCCAGTGGTTGAGCATGAAAAAACCCTCAACATCATGTGTACTACTACTACTACAAAGGTTGCCTAGGCAATCACACCTATGTCATTTTGTAATTAAGTCGTCTTCCTACAGCAACTGTGTCGCTATCTCTGGAGGAAACTATGATGTTCTGTCGACTCTGAATGTAACTAGCTACTGTGAATTTCTGTAGAATATGAGTTTCAACAGAAGGCAACAAATTTGCAATTTTGCTGATTTAGTTAGCCATGTTATCACACACAGATTACATGTAATTGTCAACTTGACCACATTCATTCACAAACTGAAAGCAGGCTGATAGCAGGCTAACTCAATATTACTGCCATTTTATTGGTGTCTTGATGCAACAAAGTTCCTTTGAAGACTGCAGCTGACTGTGAACGGTCCTACCTTTGAAGCAATCATTTCAAAAAAGTTCATTGATACAGGTGCAATAGTTTTGGTCTTGCCCCATCCTCCAACCATTTTCCTTTTTTCAGACTCAAAACACTCTGACGTGCTGTACCAAAGGACTAATCTGACTTAAGCATGCTGGAAATCTATGCCGTAAACTTCCAAGCCATTGTAAGTTATGATGTAGATTTCCAGCAGAAGTCTAAATCAGGTCTCACTCACTGTGACTCACCCACATTGGGATGATTCATCCCAATACTGCTCACTGTGAAAGTGGTCAGTGTTGGGATTAATAAGCTTCACTATGTATTGCTCAGATTCTTCCTTTTGTTATAAATGTTGCTTATGCCAAATGCAACATGGCACTGAGGGTCATATTTTTAAAGGTTTCACCTGACGAAATACTAACATTCATATTTAGATTTTTACCTGAGCCAGTTGTCTGGCAACTATTTAATATATATTTTCTTCGATTAGTGCTCAGGACAGCAATCAAATTTCATAATTTCCTGTATATGTACACTGTGCTTCCTTTTTAACACACCTTGGAAATTTAATTAAAATGAAATGGGCGCTGGAACAGGTATCTGAGTTTTGATCTACTGTTTATATGATTTGATATAGATGACTGTTAAATGATACTAAGCTTTATGTCAGTTGGCTTTACTGTGAAATAATGAACTAGAGATTTTACTTCTAATCTGAAGAGAGGAATGAGGTCAAACTGTGAAGGATGGCAATACTGGAACATGAAAATGTACTTTCTTCAAACTATACGTGCATTGTCTTAGATGGTACATGTACCATTTAAGCACATTTCTAGCCATCACCATCATCATTTTTTCTGCAGTGGATACACTTACCAAGCAGTGTCTGTCTTAACTACTCCCTAACAGCCTTTGCCATTTGATCCTTGCCTCTTGCGTTCACTCTGATGACCCTCCTCATTACTACTGATTCTATTTGGTGGCACCTCACTACATCCTCCCCTGCTACCACCTTAAAATCTCCAGATTCTTTTAGCTTTGCCATGTTTTATAGCATATAGTCCAACTGTGTGCACCTTTTCCCTGTTACTCCTTGTACATCCCGTCCTATCTGACAGTTTATAACCTTTAGCAGTAATATTGCCAGCATTCATGGTTCCACCTTTCATTTCACACTGTCCGTAGCCTTCGCCCAGAAGTCGCCATCCATTCATCAATTTTCTTCTGCTTATCCGGGGCCAGGTCGTGGGGGAAGCTGACCTGTAGTGTTCTCCTGAACAATAGGTGTCACCCCTCAGTATTGCACCCAAAACTGCCACATCAGTGCTGATATAGGAAGAGAAAAAGTGCAGGAAGTATCATCTTTCTGAAGCTGATGCAGCATTTTCCTCTGTGAATCTGTGACCTTCTGTACTGATATGTCGTAAAAATCATGCTAAAAACTGAAAAGATTGTGTACTCGTGTTTCAACATCTCAACATCAAAAGCATCTCTGCTATTTGTCCTGTTCTCTAATTCATGGACAAACAATCACAGCTGGTCAGGTTAGAGTACTTTTTACCTCCTGTCTCTATTAAAATGTATCATTCATCACTGTACCTGTACATTATGTTTTATTCAGTCATGGACAGGTGTAATTCTTTAACTAAAATCAACAATAATAAAGTACCCCATTCAGTTCCTCTGCCGTCCTCTCTCTTGTGAGATCTCTAACCTGCAGAGTCTGAGCCAACAGCAGACCTCTCCAGAGAATTTCGGGCAGCCGTCCCCACAGGCTGTGAGTATTCCTGTGTTTGACAGACAGGAATGATAAGAGTTGCCAAGCATCACGTTCCCAGTCATTGTGCAGCCAAATCCTGCAGTACAATACGAGGTCACACTTGATACATTCAGTCTGATTACTTTTTGCCAATAGAAGAGTTGACTTTGCTTGTCTGCCTGTTCCTGTGTGTTAAATGTCAAGGTAGTATTATTTTTTTAGAAATACATTTTTTAATTAACAAACAAGACTGAAAAAGTAAATGTTGTATTTTCTAATGAAAGGAAAAAGTCAGAAAAAACATTCACTCGGAGAGAAAGAAAGGAAGGTTCTTGTTATCTGTTTCACTAATGGCCTGACTAATGGAATGGACACACAAAGACAGATAAAGCCAGTGGTCTGTCTGCAGAACTCACTTGCTGTCTTCTATTTCCTTGCCTTACAAGATGCATGCTGTCTGCTTCTGAGAGTTGTTTATCTGACCAATTGCGACTTAGAACACGTCAAGAAACCCAAGCATTTCTGAGCTGTCAGTCAAGCTGATGAAGAGGACAGTTTGCAGGTTTGTGTAAAGTATGCAGAGGTTGAAAGTCCTCCTTGTCAGCACGGCAGCAAGTGTCTCACATCGCACGCAAGTATAGAGCACAGATGACGGGTGTCTGCATATGTGATGATGTCTGCATGTGTGTGAATTCATACGCACAACCCTAAGAGGTTAAGATAGGCATCTGTTTCCACCAAACAGAGGCTCTTTAGACAGCTGTCACCTTCAGAGGTGTTATCAGACTGTTGTCTGCTCTTGCACTGTTTGTCTCCATTAGGAGTTTGTGCATTTATGATTAAGACGATAAAACCAGTGTTGAGTTTGAACACAGAATAAACTGAAAAATTACAAGGACCGAAATAGGAAAAAAACAGGACATCTCATGACATACCCCATATACTGGAAAAAGTTTTCATTAATAGACTTGACAAATTTATAGATAAACATAAAATAATAATGGACAGTCAGTATGTTTTCAGACCAAATAGATCAACATCATTGGCATTAATGGAACTAATTGAAAATATCACCAACAATATAGATCAAAGACAATGCACAGTTGGTGTTTTCATTGACCTAAAAAAAGCTTTTGACACAATTAATCATGAAATATTACTTGATAAACTGGAGTACTGTGGCATTAGAGGAGTGGTGCTAGAGTGGGTAAGGAGTTATTTGAGAGACAGGCAACAATTTGTGAAGATTGGTGAATATCAATCAGAGTGCCTGGACTGTTTGTGGAGTTCCACAGGGGTCAGTATTGGGACCAAAGCTGTTTATCCTGTACATCAATGATATATGTAAAACATCTGATATATTACAGTTTATTTTATTTGCAGATGATACAAATATTTTTTGTGCTGGAGAGAATTCACAGCAGCTTTTGGAAATTGTCACACAAGAAATGATTAAACTGAAAACATGGTTTGACAGAAACAAGTTATCACTAAATTTGAAAGAAAAAAAACTACATTTATGTTATTTGGAAATTGTAAAAAAAGATGTTGGAGCAAAATTGTTAATAAATAATGTTGAAGTACAGCAAGTTTCTCATACAAAATTTCTGGGTGTGATAATAGACAACAAAATCTGCTGGAGACCTCACATAAAGCATATACAAGCTAAACTGTCAAGAAGCATCTCTACTGAGTAAAGCTAAACATTTTTTGCCTTCCAAATCACTCCGGGTACTTTACTGTTCACTTATATTGACATACTGTGTGGAAATCTGGGGAAATACATACAAAACTTCACTTCAACCATTATGTAAAATTCAGAAAAAAGCAATCAGGATGATTACTAAAGCAGGATTTAGAGACCACACTAACCTTATGTTCTTGAAATTAAAAATTCTGAAGTTTATGGATCTTATAAAATATAAAACTGCAAAGATTATGTACAAAGCCAGATACAATGTTACCAGGGGACTATGAATTGAGGGGGAAATTAAATCTGAAGACTCTTAAAGCACGGACAAAGGTTAAAACCTTTTGTGTTACCATTTGTGGGGTAAAACTGTGGAACAGTTTAACTGTGGTCCTACAGCAATGTTCAAGCATTAGTTCATAAAGATGTTTTGAAAACTGCTTTTGGAAGAATATGAAACTGATAAAGTTGATCACCCATTGTATGTATAACTATGCTAAATTGTATCTAAATTATATCTGTCACTGTAGCTATGTTTACACATGTCCTCCTTGTTTATTGTGTGGGGTAAGTGATGATGGGAATTAGGGGTAACAATGAATAGTGGGATTCAATAGAATGTTGAGCATGGGGTAGGGATTAATAAGTATGTTATACTTCTTCCTCCATTTCAGACTTAATAATTGTCATTTCATGTCATTTGTTTTGTCTGAGCACATACGTGTCTGTATTTACATATATATTCGTATTTGTAAATGCAAGTATGTGTACATGTGTATATATTGTTTTTCTGTATATGTCTGTGTGATGGACCGAGCAGTGAAGGAAACTTAGGCACAGGTTAAAATCCAAAAAAATGATTTTTTATTTAACCCAAAAAACATAATTGGTTAACTCATGCAAAAAGAATCAAAATCTTGGGCCCATAAAAGAGGTCAAAATAACAAAACTCCACTCAAAGTTGACAACACAACTGATAATTCATACAAACTGACCTAACTTAACAAGACAAAGGGGAAACTTAAATAGTGGCTGATCAGCCCACAAAAACAGGAGAAGGGGTAAAACACACAAAACCTAACTAAACCAAACATAATGAACTCCCCCCCCCCCTTAGAGCTACATAATACTGAATTTTTGTTTTATTAAGTTTTTCTCCTGAGAAAAACAACAAAAATAATTGACATGCTTAAAAAAACATTAAAAACCTCCCCAAAAAGTCAGTGTTTGCCAAAATATATCTCCAAAATATAGGGCTAGGCTGAGGTTATGGGTAGACCTCAGAGGTTTAACATAAAAGCTCAAGATCAAAGGTCAAAGGTCAAATTCACTCACAAGAACGTTACATTTGGCGTAGTGCAATCAAATACGTACCATTCTCCTGGGATTATTTGTGTGTAGAAGCAGGTGCTTGATGTCACACATATGTGACCAGGGAAGTGATTGGAACACCTGAATTAAATGATTTGAATAGGTGAGTGAAGACTTTTGGAAATACAGTGTATGAAAACAAATTATCCCACCAGATAGTATGTTAAGAGTAGTTTTGCAAAAATTGAACCCATTCATAAAAATAATGGTGGCTGTCACAGTGACATCTTTTACATCATACAGGCTATGATTTGTGTTGTTTCCCCTCCAGAGAAGTGGTTTACTACATAGTCTTTTAAAGACAGATGTGTTGTTTTTTTGCAAATTCAGTAATAATGTGATTTTTGGTCACTTTCACTTAGTTCTGCTGTCACATCTCCCATTCCTCACTGTTCTGTTGAGATCTTGGGGCTGTATCTCTGACAGGTGATTACTGTACAGTGTCACTTCTTCGTTTTACATGCTTTATTGTGCTTCTTTTTTTAACCTCTTTATAGGCATTTCCACGGCTCCATACAAATACTTGGTTGTTTTTACTGTATACTGGCAACAGAAGTTCAGCTTCATAGTTCATTCTTGACTGCAGAAATATTTGCCAAAAAACAGAATCATCGTCTCTTTCTGGCTTTGTTTCTTGATTCAAAAGGTCAACAGAAATGTATTGTACAAAGCAAAACTAATGGGTTACATCATTAATTTTAACCCCTCCTCCAGTCTCTGTCTGCACTGCCCTTTACATAGCACTTGTTATGCTGATAGGTGCTGTACTACAAGTGTAAATTTCAAAAAGTCAAATGATATCAGACACTGGGTTAAGGAGGAATCGCTGGCAGTGTTTCTGCATCATTTCTTTGTGGTCTAGGACACTGTGGAGTTGTCTCTCCTCTCCTTTCCTGCTGTTTACTCTTCCTCCCTCCCCCTCATCTCCTCCTCGTTCTCTCGGCTCGTGTGGAGCCTGTGAGTCGTGCAGCTTGTGATCATGGCGCTGGTCCACCGCTTAGCAGACAGGCAGCCAATGACATCATACTTCGCTGCGGATGTGTGTGTGGAGGGGGGGAGACATAAAGTGACACCTCTGGTCAGTGTGACACACCATTCGTCTCACCCACCAAGTTCATGCACTGAGTCAGTTCTCGCTGTGGTTGTAGCGGTGTGTTGTGCTGAACTCTAAATGTTTCTTATGGTTATTCCTGACTACTAGACTCAATCTGCTAGATACAGCAAATTAAATTATAACATTCAACCAAATGCCACATGGAAAAAGTAACAACTATAACTGCAATAGAATGGATTGCAATAGGATTTGGATTTGAAGTGTGTATAATTTCTAATTAGCTGCTGTGATTTAAACTGAGTAAATCCAAAGACAGTGCTGTGTGCAAATACTGAACACTGTGACCGTACACAGCGTGATCATCAGAAGATATGTGAGCGTTTTGTGTCTTAAAGCTGTCTGTGCTACGATGAAATAAAGTCCTGTTGCATGTAAAAGCTCAAACAAAAAAATGTTGGGATCCCATAAAGTTTGTGGACTGTGTAGAGACGTTGTTCTTGCTTGCGCTGACGATCTTACCATGTACAGTATGTCAACAGGTAACGAACAGGTTTTTTCCCGATCTCTGCATTTACAAAGTCAGCGCTCCACATTAAGATTTCTCTTGTTTTTAGTAGTTATGTGCAGGCTTTGCATCTTAAAGCTGAGCTGCAGGGTCTTGATTTAGACATACTTACAGTAAAATACTGTCATGGTCCTGGGCCATGTTGGCCCAGTGTTCTTAGTTTCCTTGTATGTTTGTATTTTGTTCCTTGCTTAGGCCATGTTTTCTGAGTTGCCCTGTTGTGTTGTTCCCTAAGTGTTTTCCCTTCATGGCTTTTACCCCCTGTGTGCCCCTCTGTGTATCTGTGAGCCCTCGTCTCTCCTTATGTTTTATTCCATGTTTCCCCTGCCCATTATGTCTAAGTTCTCCCCGTGCTCTCTCTTCCCCCTGTGTGCCCTCTATGTATTTATGAGCCCTCGTCTCCCTTTGTGGTTGTTTCATGTTTCCCCAGCCCGTTATGTCTGTGTTTTCCCCGTGCTCTCTCTCCTCCTGTCTGAACCTCTGTGCACTTCCTGTTTACTTTGTGACTCTCACGCCCGTACATGTCATGTTCAGTTCACCCCGCCCTGTCTCGTTATGATTATCAGTGTCACCTGTGTTCCCCGTGTGTTCCCACTTTCCTCATTAACCCTCTGTGTATTTCTGTCTGCGTCTCCCTCTGTTCAGCGTGACGTCGTCCCTCATGCTGTGTGGATTTCCCTGTGTTCCTTGGTGAGCTTTATGTTAGTTTTTCCCAGTCTAGTTTTGTATCGCCTATCATCTTCTGTTACGCAATAAAGCTGCCTTTTGAGTTCATTCCCTCGTGCCTGTGAGTCCTGCATTTTGGGTCCTACTCCTGCCTGCCGCACAGCGATTCCTGACAAATACTGTTTTTATAGAAGGTTTTTTGGTCATGCAAAGCTGTTTATACTACCTCTGAGACAAATTACTGTAACTTTGAAGAGTTAGTATCGTAAGATAAAATACAATGCAAAGGACACATTTTGGCCTATGTGAGATATGGGGCATCTAGATTAATAATGATCAAGTTAGATAAAAGCAGCTTGAAAGATCCCAGATCACATCTAAAGCTTTGTTTTCTTTTTCTTTTACCTCACAACAAATGTGCTACTGTCAAAAAGTATTTCTCTGCCATATTTCATCTCATTACAAGGAAACAGGCAAGACAAACACAATAAGGAAAGGAATAGGCAATAATCTTTAAAAATATTGATGTAATTTCACTAACTTGGACTCCAGCTTCAGCTCACACTTGCCAGTGTTTTGTCTTCTTAGCATCCAGTCTTTATTCAATAAGCATATCCTCTGGACTTCACAAATTAAAATGGTAAGAAACACAAAAGAGATTGTGGACTGTATCTTATCTACAATAACCTTCATTTTTGGAAAAAAGAAAAAAAAGAGCACGGATTTAGTTAACAAAGTGCTAAAGAAAAATTATAAATACAAGGACCATTAAGGAAACAGTCTGAGGTATTGTCCAGACACTTAAAGCTTGAGGAGGATCCCATAAGAGAGTTGGTTGGAATTATTATATTATCAGCATCTCACAGTTTCCAGAAAGGAACTGCAGCTAAAAACCTTGGTGTCTGACATCATGGACCACTTTCAGAGGTCTGTTAGTCCTTCAGAGGAATCGTCATAATATTTCAAGTCTCAGTGTCTATATTTATGTAGATGAAATGTTCTTTAAATTGCATAGATAATTGCACAGATTTTTAAATTATTTTTATTTATATATTTATTGTTATTATTTATTTATTTGATGAACTGTTTTTATATTATAATAAAATATAATAAAATCACTCCAAATAGATGGCTAACTAAAGTAATTAAGCCTGAAAAATATAACTTAAAATCTGCACTGGCACTCTATCATAAGTGAGGTTGTCTCTTTCATTTCCCCCGTCCACAATATCCAAACCCAGGCTACATCTAGGGAAAGAAAACTGCCACAACCAATGAAGCAAAGGTGGTCGTTTTCCACATTTCCCAATCCTGTTAGATGAATCAACAGCATCCACTATCCGATTACTCTCAGTCATGACCAAGGTTTCCAAACCCATACAGCCTGGAAAGGTGTGCTGGGGTTTAATACACACAATCACACCAGAGAACAGGAAAAAAAATGCAACAAAAAATACACATTCAGACCCCTTCAGAACCCTAGAACAACATTTGATCACAACCTACTGAGGGTCCCTGGGGTGTTAAAAGCAAGCAGGACCATGTAGCTGTTGGTGCCCCTTTGTTGATTCAGCTTTTGGAATCGGGCGAGGAAGAAAGAAAGGTTTGTTTGAGCGAATTACTTATTGCGAGAAAAAAAATAATAAAGAAGCCAATGTAGCGAATCAATGGGTTAGCATGACGATAGCATAATTTCTTACTGACAAGTCGCATAAGTCAGGCCTTTCAACATCCCACAGAGTGGCGATAGCACATACAGCTGTGTGTTTGTTTTGAACACCGAATGGCAGAAAATGCCACTCCTGATGAATCCTTCACAGCACTGATAAGGCAACATGCACACACGTGACACATGTGCACACGCAGACAGATAAACAGACACACAGAGATGTAGTCCTCTATAAATAAGTCTTTGGTCCTGGAGGGTCAAGTGGAGTCCATGCCAGCAGATACCAGCTCTGTACCCAGGGATCAGTCTGTGGCCCGTGGCAACCCCTCTGTCTGCTGTCTGTCAGCCACCTCAAATTCTGTTCCCAGATCACATTACACAGCAGTTGGACTCGAGTGAGTCAGTTTTTCGTTTTTGTTTAAGTACACAACTCCGACGTTGAATCGGTGTCTGGAGTGGAATGTTTTACTCTGTCAAACAGACATCAGTGGGTGGAGGGCGGGGAGAGTGGTGGGGTTGTGCAGAGGACGGGCTCGTTGGGGTTGGGTCATACCAACAAAAACAAGGCTCCGGTTGGTCCTCATTGAGAGAAAGAATGTGCTGGCTGACAGGTCATTTCAGCCAGGCTGTTTAGGAAGTGCTGGACCAGCTCGGAAGATCTAGATAGCTAAATATTTGCACTAGTGAGTCTTTTCTTACCAGGAGTTGTTACTAGTTCTGCAATGATTCTGCGGTGGGTCTACATCAGGGTGTCTCCCTGTCACAGTCAGGTGATGGAGATGTGGATCAAGGATGACATTTTTAAATGTTTAAACCATGGGAGTTTTTTCTCAATCCTCATATTTAAAGGCTTGTACAATACTCCCCTCTATCTATCTATCTATCTATCTATCTATCTATCTATCTATCTATCTATCTATCTATCTATCTATCTATCTATCTATCTATCTATCTATCTTCCGTTCTTGATCAACTGCGCCATCAATTACTCAAGTTGCTGACCTCATATCTCATACCTCATGTAAAAGAATATTTTTATAAACTATGAACATCATCAGAAGTAATGATTGAATAAATTTCTTTCTACATGATGAATACTTTTCCCAGTATTTTGGTATTTCTTACTATTTTTATTTATCAAGCCTCAAAATGTTTTACTATTTATATTTGAAATACTTATCATCTCAGCTTTATTTAAATAGTTTCCAATAACAGTTTTCTCAAAGTGTGGGAATCCACATGAAAAGATGCCTTAGTATGACTAAGTACGTGGTGACAGGAGGCCTTCTGCCGTGATTGTTAGTGGGTGAAGCCAAAGGGAAGTCCAAAAAGAGGATTCAAAATACAGAAAGGCTGAAAGTAGACAGAAGTTAATAATGTTCTGATATTTGAATATGTGGGGACTAAACGTGCTCTACAAATATGTACAAATTAATTCTTTTCTCTTCTGTGTGAACTCTCATTAAAAATGAGATGTAGAAAAACAAAATAGTGTATCTCTTTTAGTTTTTTAACTAAGCGCCATGCCTGAGCTCTCACCATCTTACTTCATTTATTTTTTCACACTGCAGTGTACTGAGTTCACATATTTGTTTGTAGAAAGTAAAGTTCCTATTTGGAAAGCTTTGAGGCAGTGGCTCTCTGCCTTGTGTCAACACAGCTGATCGTCTCTCCACCGAACGCTGTGACAAAACAGTTTGTCCTGAAATTATTTCAGCTAATAATCAAACATGCTACTTCATCTTCACAAATTTTTACTTAATAGGTTTCTCGTTGTGGCTCCGTCAAGCTTGATGAAAGACATTTGCGTGGCATACCCGGTGGTTCCTCTTGATGGGCCTTTCATCTGGCCTGTTAGTCACGGACACACACATTAACACCAACAAAGCAGACTTTGAGTTATTAAATTTCTGATAGTGAAGTTTTGGGAATACCACATAAAGCCAGCACATATAGGCCTTGGTAATAGGCAGGAGTTACAGTTAAGCTTTAGTGATGCAGGCCCGTCTCTCTGTTGAAGCCTCACAGACATACACCCACCTCCTCCCAGCTTGGCCGCACGCCAGCGCCTGCAGACTACAGCGGAGGCAAAGTCAATTGGCGAAATCTAAACAACCACAAAAGTACAAAACACTACGTCCCCTCAGCTTTTTACATAATGTGGAGAAAATCTATTTCCCTCACGCTGTTGTTGTGTTTTGGGATTACATTCAGATCGCTCGCAGCGCCAGTGCCTCTCACACATGTTGACATTTCCAACCTGGCGGCAGACATGCGCCGCTCGGACCCCGTGAGGCCCGAGGAGAGAACGCAGAGTGAAGGTGACCGACGCGCAGACCAGATAAAGATGGAGAGAGAGCAGAGATGAGGGATTTGAAGGGAGACAGGAGGGGAGAGTGCTGGCTCAGCCTCATCTTTCTGTCACTTCTGGTTTTGAATTCAGCCCACTCTGACTGGAACTTCATTATAACCGCAGCTCAGAGACGGAGGGAAACGCTGAACCTGACTCCTCGTCTGGCCCGGTCCACATCTTGCTCTTTCTTTCCCAGCCTCCCCCAACTCTTTTTCTTGCCTCTCCCTATATTTCTGTCTCCTCCAATCTCATTCTTTACTTTATGCCCTTTTCTCTTATACTCTTTATATTTCGGCGACTCTGTTTGCATTTCACAGTCGCCTCCTTTTTCAGTCCTCTTTTTCTTTTTAGTTGGTCTGCTTGTGTCGTGAGAAACCCCTCAGCTTTCTGATAAGGCTCATTGGTTGCTGATAAAGTACTGAATCACTCTCAAGACTTTCTGATAACTTATCCAACTGCCATCATCTAACCTTATATTACCCCATTGGCTTTCTCATGTTTTATAGTGGAAACAAAAAACAACTATATATTTATATAAAGTAAGCTAGTTAAGTAAGAATGCTAACAAGTGTAGCTTGCATCGCAGCAGCTGTCAGTTAAACCTCAAAGAGACACAAACAAGAGTGCACCCATGTTAGGCATCAGCCCTACAACATGCTGTGGAAGGCTGAAATACTGTATTAGGCAATATTTCAGTAGCCCCTGTCTATTTGGGTTTTTGAACAGAAATGCTAGCTAGGGCTTAGCAAGCTAATGTATGTAGCAAAGGTACATGTAAACATGTTACTCACAGCTTTCTTAACTATCCAAATTCCACTACATCCAGTGTTGGGGAGTAACGGAATACATGTACCGCCGTTACATATTTAAAATACAAAATATGAGTAACTGTATTCCGTTACAGTTACCGTTTAAAAAGGTGGTATTCAGAATACAGTTACTTTGTTGAAATAAATGGATTACACTGCGGTACTTTCCTGTTTCATATTGTGGCGGGTCAGGACTGTTTGGGTTTTGTTTGACAGCTACGTTCTGTTGTTCCAGGCGGCAGCGTTACGGTTGCCATGGTTACAGGGTGATGCTCTCTCTCTGTGACTGTGTGTTTCCTGGGTGAGAGAGCGCCTTTTCGTTGTTGTTGTTGTTGTTGTGCTAAGCTAACAGGCAGAATGCTACAAGCATAGCTCTAAAGAATGTAGCATCATGGGCAGTGTAGTCCGTGCTGCAGGGAGAATGGACTGCCATACACGTCATGGGTCTGTGAGTGCGAGGAGGGAGAAAAAGGGGCGTGGAAAGGTACGAGTTGTCATCGAGGAAAAACGGGAGCTGGAAGCATGTAAATATAATAATAACCACTTCAGCCAAGAAGAGTGCCTGACGAGCCCAGTTGTAAGTAAGCTATTAAGACTCGACTGTACACCGTGTTCGTGTTTTCCTCCGAAAACAATAAGCAGTCTTTCAACGCCTCTCTCTGTCTCTCGCAAGAAAAGTTGACCCACACAACAAAGTAAAGCTATTTTTCGGCTACGAGCTGACAGGGACCCCGCCGTATTAGTCAGAGGTCCCTTTACTACAGTTCGGAGTTGCGGACCTTCAGTAATAGTAATAAATCACACAGCAATAGTACATTCACGTTGTTGTAAAAAGCATGATAATATATTAAGTAATCCAAAGTATTCAGAATACGTTACTGTCATCGAGTAACGTAACGGAATACGTTACAGAATACATTTTGGGGCATGTATTCTGTAATGGAATACATTTTAAAAGTAACCTTCCCAACACTGACTACATCACAAGTTGATACTATATTTAATTATACTTTGGCTAAACTTTAATAAGTAAAATAAAATATACATGATAGTGACCTGAAAATAGTAGTTGGATATCATCAGTGATAAAAATGCTTGCTGCTTGTTTTGACCGACATGAAAAAGATACTTGCTGTCAAGTCCCAACGGGGACTTGTTTAAACTGATTCATCTTTTCTTGTTGGGATGGGTGAGACTTATTTTAAACCTGCTTGGCTGTATGAGTGCAGGACTCTAATATATCTCTCTAACCGCTTATTTAAATGTCAGTATTTACCCGAGAGCCAACCACCACAGAGACAGTGGACCAAGAGCTGCTGTCTGAGGTAGACCAGCACAAAGGCATTCACACTGATAGGACACAGCTGCTGCCACCAAGGCCGCTGAGACTCTTTAACAAACACATACACACCTACCAAAATAATTGGCCATAGAACCTGGTGTTCAGGTAGTGAACATCCAAGTTTTCAATTGTTGTGGAAGTTTTCCATTTAAACAAAGCCTGCAGACGAGCGGTGAGCGGTAGCTAACATTCTTTAATCAAAACACAAAGAACAGAAAACCAAGTTGGTGGAGAGCCTGCATGATCGCGGGGCAAACGGTCAGCAGAGTCTCTCGAGCCTAACATGGCTGTCAGTTAAATACCTTCTTCAGGAACAAAAGGCAGTACACAGCTGTTTCACACCTTAAGATTCACACTGCCTTGCTACTCCCAGAGTCCTCGAAGAGACAAAGATTCTTCCTGCGGCGTGGTCTGCTTCCCCCCAAGTTCCTTACTACACCCCCACCATTTGTCTTACTGTATGAGTGTGAGACATGTTAAAATCCAGTGGCACCAAGGCTTCATACAATAAAATAATGTGATTAATACATAAGTAAAAGAAATTCCAACAATATATTCATCTTTTCTGTATTATAGCTGTTTTTAGTTCAGGTCAGATTTACTATTTGCCAGTTTGGATATAATGTGGTCCAATGAAAATGCCTCCTTTTTCAGTTAGTCAATTAAGACACACCAGGATTGGCTTCATGTCTTTGTAAATGAAACAGGACTTGTCTTGTTTGCTAGGATATCTTTGGTAGAAGATCAAAACAGACCTTTATAAAAGAATCTAAGCTTGAATTTTCACGAGGCATTATTTTATAGAATACAATCGAATCATGGATGCTCATGAAACGTTAAAATGCAGTTTGAGCACAGATTTGTTCATCTGTGATGAATGGGGTTCATATGATCTCACAACATGACCAAAATTGAGTCTTGTGTGTGTGTGTGTGTGTGTGTGTGTGTGTGTGTGTGTACTTACTGAGTATAGTGAGTGTCAGGTGTGCACAGTCTGTGTAAGATCATTGCATTAACAAGTGATGAATCCTTTTAAATACTTAACATCAAAGACATATCCTACAGCTTTGATCATGGGGCATGTAAAAAACATAATTATGTTTCCCAGGAAATTGAGGCATTTTCATAAACTAAAATGAGAAAAATACCTAAACAAAAATACATCGGAGCGGTGCCAGTTTGTGGAAGCCAACATATTGAATCCAGTGGCTGAGAGAGACATTGCTGTTCCTCTAATCACATTTTATATATGTGGTTAGAAAGCGGTCACACTGTACATAGTACACCAGAGGTGGAGGAGAAGAGAATTAGGCATTCATTTGTCGTGGGGGTAAATTTCTTTTAATTTTTAATATTTTGTCGGCACCCTACAGTGGACAGCTATTCAAACACTGTTTTCCTGTATTTGTGTCACTGTTGATGGTATCCTTGCATATAAACCACTACATTGGACACTGATGTGTCACTACATACCCTGCCACGCACTGTTTTTTTAATGTTACCATAGATGTATTACGTGTTTCATTGTAATTATTGTTATTTAACCCTTTCATGCATGAATTATGACAACCTCAATCAGAATTTTTTTTCTGAAGTATTTTTACTCATCAGCACTGCTCAGATATCGTGCAAGCAAAAACATGAAGGAGTGAGACAACAACCCCGCTAAACAACAAAAACTGTTGGTTATATGCATTATGCCAAATAATGTTAGGCTTGAGTAGCCTAAAAATCACACTTTTACTCTGATTAACATACCTTATATCAGAGCTTCCCAAAGTGTGGGGCCTGCCCCCTAGGGGGGTGAAGAGCCATTGCAGGGGGGGCGTGGTGTGAAAAGGAAGAAAAAAAAAACGCTTGGACACTGCTAGCACGGGCGCCCACACAAACGCAAAGCAGGAGATGAAGCATCGCTGAATATGTTTCCAAACCAACTTCATTCTAAGCCAAAGACTAGAAAATATGGTGACGCAAATCTTCCCTTTGGCTTCACCTGCACAAGTGCCGAGGTAGGTCTCCCCTGCATAACTGCTTTTCGGACATCACAGACAAACAGTATCCTACATTCTTGATTTTTAGTTCACAAACACTTGTTGTAACGACCAACTACTCCTGACATTTAGAGATGTTAGCTCTTTATAACATTTTTCTTGTAAAACAAAGGGGGGCCTAGCAAAAAAAGTTTGGGAACCACTGCCTTATATAAACTCTCATGTGGGAGTTTATTTACTGTTACAGTCCAAATAATAGATCAACTTCAAAGTTTTAGTAACATTGACTAACAGCAGCTAACAGAAATGAACCCCAACAGCAGCATAAAAACAGCAGTGCATCCAGGGGGAAAGGTTATGGATATCCTCAATAACTCATCTCGGTATCACTGTCAGTGGACAGAAGTGGGTTTTTCTGGCTCGTCAGTTCTTATCCACATCTATTTACTCCTCTAGAATAAAGAGACAGGACTACATATTGACAGCTGAAGTAAACAATGGACTAACAACCTACTACACAAGTACACAAGCCATAGTTGTTTATCTATTAGCTTAACATATCTATTTGATATATAGATAGATGTAGCTATATAAATGCAGACTTTATATATGTGTGTGTTTTAAATTCTAAAATATTCTAACAAATTGGCTGATATAAGATGAAATGAGTCATGGCCATAACTAGTTTCCTGGCTAGCTACCAGACACACACAGAATTTAAAACAGTGATAGTTCAGATAAACCACATAATTAAGCTCAGCCTCAACTCTGACAGATCAAGCTTATCTCTGTGCATGCTCACATCACCTGGTGGCTCAAGTGACACCCTTCAGAACCCTGCTGGACAATCACGTAATCAAAGCTCTAGCCCATGACCTGGTGTATTCTAGTAGACAAGTTTGGGCATAAATTACCAAATGACATGTGGTTTTGTAGTATTTTAAGCTTTGTGAGTCAGTCTGTCATAATTCCACCTCATTATGAGACCTAAGTGATGGAAGATAGACGAGACAGGATGGTTGAAGATAGAGGGATGAAGGAGATAAGTTTTCAATTTTTCTCTGAAGTCGGGTGTCATGTAACAGCTGCTGCATGCTCTACAAGGCCACACAATGTCCAGCACATGTTGCATTCACACTGGACAGCGCATTCTAGTACACTTCCTCCTGTGACATTCTGTCAGGCAAATGGCTGCAGGACAGCTGGATTCCACAGATGGCATTTGACAGGAGATATTCCAAGCATTTAAAATACGATGCGACTGCTCCTATCAGCAGAAGGGGCTCCTACAGACCACTGATTCATCATTTACTGGAACTGGTGGAAAAGACAATGTGACGATGTCGTTAAAAAATGTCCAGACACGTCGTGTGTAATAACTGTTTGTACTAGATGTAATTTTTATTACATTGTGTCCAGTTTGGCCATTTTTGCGAGTCACATCTGCGTTATCTAAAACACAAGAAATCACCCAAAACACTAACAGTCATTTTTTGATCTACATGTCTGCACAGTTGGCCAATAAACAGTTTCTCTTGCCTTATGCTCCAGGCACAGACATTTGAGTAATTGCATCAGAGAAACATTGTTGAAATATGCATCACAGAAAAGAAAAAGCCGACCATCAACACACACTCTGCTGCATTCTTATTGTATATAATGTAAAAAATATGCACTCAGAACTGTCTCACGGCTGTATGAGTGTGATCATCTGCTCTCTTAGTGCTTTTATCGCACACGCTGAAACACACACAAACACACGTGCGCTTCCAGACAGTTCAGATGAGACTTGTCACATCCGCTGACATAGGCCCCAATTAAAGGGGAGGATTAAGCCAGGGCTGGGTGACCTCCTCAGGAATCTGTCTGAGACACTGTGTGTACACTGTCAAACCCTCTGACAGAACTTCCCTTTAAGCACTTTCACCTGCTAATTAAGACGGGACCGGTTCGTGTGTGCGTGTCGGTGTGCGTGCACCTGTGTTCATTCAGCGTACTCGCAAGACAAATGTACCTGCGAATGTCGGGGATAGATTTACAGCCCGAGGAGCTTCTATGTAAATATTTGACTTGAGAATCCTATGGCTTTCTTGGAGCTCACTCCAGCACACGTCAGGCACATGGGCTAACAGCAAACAGATAGACCGTATCATTTATTACCTTAAATTATTGCGTGTTTTGGTGTGCGCATCTCACTGGTGTGTGCAGGGGCTCTTCGGCAACAAAAACCAAGCAGTGTTTATGGTGTGAAGAGATTAAAATGGATAGTAGCGAGGCAGAAGCACTGAGCTGTTGCTGGAAAAAAGCTTTCAATGACTGATTAGCCCTCTTTCGCTGCAGTTTTTACACAGTGTGGAGAAAAGGCCTGTAGTAATCACACACTTGTCTTTGGTATTCTCTCTATTTAGCAAACTGAAAACGGGCAGGGTGGGAAATTAATGGAAAAATAACTTTCTAGCCAAAGTTGAGGTGGAGAAAAGCCTATAAATAGGGGGATACAAAGAGAAAGGGTCAAAAGGAGGCGAGAGTTTTCTTAAAAACGAATTCTTTTGAATCATCATATTATAATACAGAATAATTTGCTAGTAATAAACAAACTAAAATGACAATGCTTGTTAATATTTTACAATAAAATCCCTGTTAAGAAATGAAAGAGTATATTTTCTGGACCCTTGCACACCTTCACTGCTCCTGGTGTTTTTCTTTTCATGCTCCGGATCATATTCCATATAACTTTCCATTCAAATCTAAGGATAAACAGCAACGGTGAAATCCTCGATGTGTCCAGCCGACGTCCAATGTCGACAGAGGTTTAGGAGGCTCTGCACCCGGTGGGGCAGCAGTTGGCGAAGGCTGCCCTCAGAGGAGAACGTGCTATGTGGTGGGGATCACATGTTGAGGACAGGAGAATATAATATAAACTGCTGTGTGACTGAGCAAACTCAGTGATTGTACAAAAAGTCAAGACAAGTAGCTCAGAGAGGTTTATTTTAAATGCTAGACAGTTTCAGTGGTCATCAGTGTTGCTGTTGTTGAGGCAGGCATGTCTCATTTACAAGGGACGCCTGTTTGTATATCTCATGGTTTCAGAAGTCTGAAAATTATTCAAATTTAAAGCTGCAAAATAAATAATGTTACTCAGAACATGCTTTAAATCCTCCTCAGAGTCTGCTCCTTCACATACTGTAAATAGCGACTTTTGCATTACAGTGGTATTATTTTCCCCCCTTAAGAGAGGATGTAAGTAATTGGTTATGTTTGTTTGTCTGTTTAGTGTCCACAATTTTCAAATTTTGTGTAGTTGTAGATGATTTAATGTTAGCTGGGTTAACGTCCAGGCCAAAGCAAATGTGAAAATCGGTAAAACTTTATATTACCAGCAGTTGTTATGGGTAATTTTCAAATGTCACAATAATATACTACTATTGTTAGTGCCCGAGGTCAAAGTTCACCTTGAAAAAAATCTGAAAGGAGACAGAGAAAGCTGTACGACACACTTCTTTAAATACTTAAAGTCACAGTGACACCATAAACTTTTGCAGCTGTCATATTCATGCTGTTCAGTCCCTCCCCTACGCTGCTCTGGCAAATCAGTCATCATTACTGGGCATAAAATGTATCGATACTGGTCTGTCTGTGCTTGATTAGCCTAATTAGCACTGTGTGAAGTAATTTGGCTTGAATGTGACTGGAAAGTCATACACTCTGGACTTCAAATCAAAGTGTTTTCACAACTGACATATACAGTATTTTTTAAAGTATAAACGAGTATTCAGTTGAAACCCAGCATTTCAGATGGAGTTGTAGTCAAAGTTGCCACAAACGATTATTTACCAGCTTCCTGAAAATGTTTCACAATAAAAGCCCTGTTAAGAAATGAAGGATTTCTTTCCACTTTCTTGGATTTAAATAGGAAACATTCCTACATATTTTTGTGTTTCCATTGTAGCATTGGTTGTGTGGTGTGGTCAGTGTTTCTGGGCCTAACAGATTGTTGGATAATGGATTTAATTAAGCTAAATTTGTCTTTTATTTACCTACATGTTGGTTTAATGAGGCTGTGTTTGCTGAAAAAATGTAAACATATTTGGAAGAGAATCTCGAGTTATGTTAGACTTCTGTCTTACGAGTCACTCATTTCTTGCCAAACAATTGTTAACCATCACCTTAAAATAAAGTTCAGTGAGGCTTAGTACAAGAACTACTTGCTACTTTCTGCAGTTCAGTCACTGTGAGGAAAATAAATGATAAGTAATCAGGTTTTCAGACAATATCTGTTTAAAGTTTTTAAAAAAATGTGGCAGCCATTAATACTTTTATTTATTGTACATTGTCCACATTGTTTGTTTCCTCTGTGTGTGTAAAGCCCAGTCTGATTATACTGCTACATTTGTATCACAAGTTTATTGAATATTGCTTTTATGCATTCTATTTATTACACAAGAATTGAATACTCCAGTGAAACTTGTTGCCACTCCTGCTTTTCTCGCTTTCTTCCTCCTGGCTGTACTGCTACTTCGTTATCTGCTCCTCTATCTTGATATTTCCCTCCCCATCTAACTCCCCCTCTCTCCTCTCTAATGACAGTCAACAAGGCTGATAGGCTGATATATTTACACTGGTGGCAAGGGAGGAAGAAATCATCAGCCAAACCCTGTCCTGCCCCTGGGCTCTGACAGGCGGGGCTTGGAGGAAACCCTGGCCGCCTAGCCACTCCCAGAGCAGGGCATATCTCTCTCTGCTGTCCCTGGCCCTGCTCAGATCTCACAGCTAGATGGGACCAAAGCTTTCTCAGGCCCACAGACTCACAGACACACTCCCACATCAGCTACCGGGGGGAGAGTGAGCGGAGAAGAGAAAGCAGCAGGCAGAGTGGAAGGCTGCTGCTGGTGGTGTGCACGCTGGCTGAGAGAAAGACAGGAAAGCCAGTGTTTGTTTTGTTTTGGTTTTTTTTTTTTTGCTGTGCCACTTTTCCTCTAGATCTGTTGATGAGCCAGGCTGGGTCAGCTCTGGGTCTCGTCTCAGTGTGGGGTTCAGAGGTCGGGGTCAAAGTGTCACTGCTTCTTGAGTGTGCGTGGCTATTTTGCAACTTTTGAACACTGGAACTGTACTGTAAGCATTATGACTCTTCTGGGCTCTGAACACTCCATACTAATACGAAGCAAGTTTAGATCGGGTAAGTCCAGTGATGACTGAAATGTGACTTTTATTGCTTCTCTGTTCTATCACAACTTATGAACACTTTCTGTGTACAGCTGTGTTTATTCTCAGAAGCCGCACAAACAGTTTGTCTGCCAACAGCATTTGAAAACAATTCTCCGTACGTTGTGTCATTCGTCTGTCTTCGCGGATGAGTTGTGTTGATACTCAGAATGTGCTCCTCAGTAACAGCAGCCGAGTGACAGGTGTGTGTAATACACAGTGCTGGCATGTGATGGCACAAGGAATAG
Source organism: Aulonocara sp. 'chitande type north' Nkhata Bay (assembly GCF_057382095.1). Classification (NCBI taxonomy): domain Eukaryota; kingdom Metazoa; phylum Chordata; class Actinopteri; order Cichliformes; family Cichlidae; genus Aulonocara; species Aulonocara sp. 'chitande type north' Nkhata Bay. The sequence goes on from NC_141351.1 coordinate 1,411,352, forward strand.
CAGAGCGAGGTCGGCGTGAGTCAGAAAGCTTCCCATCACTCTGTCACAGTATGATGGATTTACAGACGTGATGTCCATCAAACTCCTTGTAAATGACACGAGAGAGAATGATGTTTCAGACAGGTTAGTGCACTTGTTCAGTCCCAGTCACTAACCCTCTGCTGCTGCTGAGGAAAGCCAGTCAGACACTGTCGTTTTCAGGCTTTGATAAAAAGAGATTAGAGGTCAAAGGTTATCTAAATATGGCTGCATTGGAAGCTGCGTGTACCTGAGTATATCAAAGCGGGAGGAAGGGTCTGGACTACAGCACTGACTTAAACTCCTTCTAATACACATCAGATGTTGGGGATTTGTATCCATCTGTCTCCTTCACGTACACAGACTCCTTAATTCCGTCACTTTCTTATTCCCACACGCACTTTCCTTAGTTTGAACATACTTTGTCTAAGCTCGCACGTGTGTGTTTTCAGTGTGTTTGTAGTCTGAGCAACACTGCCACCTCCCTGAGGAAATTGCAACTGATCGTAGCTGTTCAGCTTGTTCTACACTCAAAAAGCAGCTGCTTCAAAGCGGTGGCTGTAGTGGCTCTGGTTGCTACCTCCAGTGTGCCTGTGAGCTGTAATTGCGTTCCAGAAATGGCAGGCTAAATGATGCTTTTCCTTTGATTTGTTTAGAGCACATCAGTAGGGTGGGAAATGACCCCCGGTGCTCTGGGGAGCATGAGAGGCTGGATTCAAAAGCAGCATAAGGCTTTTCATGAAGGTTGCTCAGGGTCTGTGTTGCTCTAACCCTTGTGCTATAGCTTGTTATAATACAACACAGATGTAGAGATATTGTCCTTATGCCAAAGTTTGCTTGATATTACAGTCACAGGAGTTAATGCCGCCTGATAAAAGCGACTGCTTGAGCTCATTTATGAGCGCATGAGTGAAATGTTGTGCGTAAGCGAAGTAAAATTGCCCGTAAATGTCTCTGTGATAACTGCTGATGGCAGGGGGAAGTCGAAGATGATCTGCTGTCAAGGATTTACAGTTTCTTTAACATGAAGTACGTTGACTTACACTACACAGCAATTGTCACTCCTATGCACCATGCTTAAATGACAATCAAACTAATCAAAGCCATGGGAACTGCTACCGCATGGTTGAAGCTAAAAGGAAAGATAAAGATCTCATTTAAGTGCTCCCCACGGAGCGCCGAATCTGAGTGTGTGAGGTACTGACGAGTTCTCATGCTGATTTGATTTAGAGCTCAAATGACCACAGTCCATGCTCTTAAGCTCAAGGCCATTGCATAATATTATGACAGAGACGTCAAATGCAGTGCCACATGTTAACCATATGTAAATCAGCAGTGCATACATGTGCTGTCTTTAATATATAACTATTTCAGACCCATTTTCACTTCTGATCCCAAATGTATAAAACATAAACACGCTGGATGTTTTCAACCTGGATCACCGAGAAAATCGAAATAGTAAAACAGGAAACTTAGTTTGATGTTCTTTTCTGAGCTGGCAAACATTTGATGTGGTATTTGTCACATTTGAAATATGATCTGTGAGTTTATCAGTTAAAAGCAGAATAAGCCTTTCACTCCACCGGTGTCATCTATAAAAAATAAAAAAAATCCATCTGACCCACAGCAAAAAAAAAGAACAAAATAAACAACAACAAAAAAGAAATTATTAACTTAGCTTAAAAAAAACAGGAGGAACCAGCAGTCTGCACTAAATGGATAAGCATACCATGCAGGCAGTCACATGACAAAATTTGTGGGTTTATTCCTTGTTTAGGAAAGTCCGTACTGAAGAAATTATCGCTGTTCTAGAGCCTTCATGAGACTCCTCCAGGCGCTAATTGCAACAGTTATTTTGAAGTATTATTCAATAAGTGATCAGAATAGGCTGTAAGTAAGAATCACTAGTTAAATGATATAAAAAAAAACAACAATTTGCTATAATAACCTACAATAACATTTTAAAAAACACTTTTACTTTTTTGGTAGAAAAAAACACTTTTGCTTCTCTTTTAGTAAATCTCTAATGTTAAATGCTGCACTACACTAGCACTAAATTAGTCTCATCTTGCATTTATAATGCTGTGCTATAACGAACGTGTCACCAGGTAAAATTGCAGCAGAATTCTTGTCTCTTCTGACAAAGTTGGTAATAAGTTACGAAATGAGAGACTACCCCACAACACGCTCTGCTGACGATGATTTGCAGTCTGGCGACACATAAAAGCACTTACCTGTGTTTCTGAACGCAAGTGAGATTTTTTTTCGCCTTCTTCAACATACATCCAAATGTCCTTATTACCCCACTCTTCACTATGACTCACTGTCAATGGAGCCGCTCCAGAAACTGTACCTTAATGGTGGAGCGTTGGCTCTTCTCCACACAGGTCCTGGCTCGCATTCGCAAACCTGACTCCAACTGTCCAAGACCGTAGAAATAAAATATGCCAGTTGTGTTTTAAGGTGGATTTTCACTTTATGCAGAGGTATTAGACTAAAATAAACGTAATACTTCATTTAGGAATACCTGTTTATTACAAGTTATACAGTTACACCCATATATCTGTCGTGAACACATTCCTGATTGCACTAAGGGAAAGTTCAGGAGGATTCATGTAACAAATGCAACCAATGTTGGAGCTTAAGTGTAAAAGTGAGGTGTTATTATTATCTTGTTTTGTTTTTTTGTTCTTTCTTCAGTGCGGTGGCTGTGAGTGTGTGAGGCACAGAACAATAAATCACAGTATCACTCAACTGGCTTGTGCAATTATCAGCACTTCACTGGTGCAAACCAAAGCCAAATGACAATTTATTTGCACTATAAATCTGAAAAATTGGGTTTGTCTGTCCTTTATTGTCAAGAAAGCCCAAGTTAAAACAAGTGTCTTCAGTTTCAAAGTCAACATTCAGAGAGGCGTAGTATGGTTCAGTGATCTGTGATTACATAGCTTGGCTCTGGCCCACTTTCTATAACATGTATACTCTGCAATCAGGACAAGCGAGTCTTTGGTCTCAGCAAAGCTTTTGGGGAGAAAGAGCAGATTACATGGCAGCTGCTGTGCTTTTCCAAGCACAATTATTGATAACCTGTCAGTGAACATAATAAAGAGCAGCTGATGTTTCACCTGGCTTTTTCCAAGAAAATTAGAGACAAAATTTGCACGTACGACCAGATTCAGGCTGTTCAGGCTGATTGTTACGTTAGCCCGGTATCATGACATGATGTTTGGATAGCGCATTGATTTCCGTAAGTCATTTTGTTCATTGTTCATTTTGTTTGTTGTTAATTTTTATGAATACATATAATGCTGTGTTTAAATCAAATTTGTTTATATTTGATCTCTGACAAATGTTTCAGGCGTATAACTCTCTCCTAAAAGTTTCACAGGTTATCTGCTTTTGAAGAGAAAAAATCAAAGAGGAAGTTTCTTCAGCTCACAATAACAGTTATTCTGTCTTTTGTCTGACAATGAAATTATTTTATTTTTTAAAGCCCTTTTTCTAAAGCATATATAGAAGGGGGGATAATTATTTGATCCCTTACTAAATTTGTAAGTTTCCTCACCTACAGTCTTTAATTTTCACGACTGTCATTTTAATCGAGACAGAATATCAACCAAAAATCCAGAAAAAACACAATGCATAAAAATAGCAAGTTACTGAGTGAAATAAGTATTTGATCCCCTACGATCTAGACAGAATTCTGGTTCCCACAGATTGTAATCAGTCTGATCTCAGCGCATTACGTGTATAGATTACACTTGTCACAGAATCAATTTCTTCCATTCTAACCTCTCCACCACCATGGTCAAGACCAAAGAGCTGCCACGTGTCCCTGGACAGGGTCCCTAGACAGGGACACATGGGTGGAATGGGCTACAAGACCATCACCAAGAAGCTTGATGAGATGGTGGCAACTGTTGGAAGAAATATAAAAACATCATCAGTCACCCTCAGTCTGAAGCTCCATGCAGGATCTTGTCTCATGAGGTGAAGCTGCACAGGAGAAGCTTGTTAATAATATGAAGACGGTTGGACCACAGTCACCAAAAAAATACTATTAGTAACACACTACGCCATAATGGGCTGAAATCTTGCAGCGTCTGCAAGGGGCCCCTGCTCAAGAACACGCATGCACAGGCCTGTGAACGCCTAAATGATGCAAAGAAGGCGTGGGAGACAGCGCTGTGGTCAGATGAAACTACAGTCAAGCTCTTTTTTTTTAGCATCAACTGTACCTGCTGTGTTTGGAGGATGAGAGGATAACAGAAAGAACATCATCCCCACAGTCGAGCATGGAGGTGGAAGCATTATGTTCTGGGGCTCTTGTTCTGCTAAGGGTGGAGGACAACTTCAACACATTGAAGGGCCAACCGATGGCCGTGTATCACAAAATCTTAGACAAGAACGTCCTTCCCTCAGCCATAACTCTGATAATGTTCGTGGAGTCTCCAAACCTCAATCCTACCGAAATTCTGTAGAGGGAGCTGAAGCTTTGAGCTGCCGTGCAGCAGCCAAGAAAAAAAAGAGTTTCTATAAAAAGGAGTGGGCCAAAATCCCTCCTCAGCCATGTTTTCCTTGGGGAACAAATACTTTTTTGACTCAAAATACAACGTCCATTTGTAACTTTTATGTCACGTGTTTTTGGTAAATTCTGGCAATGCTATCAGCTACTTGCGTAGGCTACATTTAACTACGAAGATTCATAGCATAAGTATAAATGAATGCTTTAAGGGTTACTGTTACATTACTGGCTTACTGGCAGTGCTAAATTTTAAAACGAAAATGTTGCTTTTACAAGGACTTAGCTACCCTCAGTACTGTTCAACTTAAACTGTTATTTTTAGATTCAAATGAGTGCAAGCTTGTTGAATAAAAAATCATTTAGCTATAGTTACATTCCATCTGTCACCTGGTCTTAAAAAAGAAGAGACAACATTTGCATGCAGGAAAGTGCTCATTTTTCCTTGTCAGAAATTGTATCGGTTACATGTTTTGGTAAGCTTCCAATCGGCAACTAATGCCTTCATTTGCTCTTTGGGATGTCGCGACCGCCAGGTCACGACCCCCTCGCTGTAAACGAAAGCACATGTCAGATGAAGGGAAGGGCCTGATATTACATAATTGAGGTGCTCTCCCATGAGAGACCTGTGATGTGGCGCCTGAGCTCGCTGACACACAGTCAAACTGTTAAGAAAGTTGTTACATGACATCAAAGCTGGAAGGCTGGAAGAAATTCATAAAATGTGTGATTGCAGCCAGAGCTGCGTGAATATAAACCACCTGAGTGAGATAATTAACAATAGGGGAGACAGAAAATGATTAGGACCGTGCAGGGAAAAGGGAACATTTCATACTTATGTGTCGGATCCAGGATCTGACCGGGAGACCTTCAGATAATACTGGGGAGGGAAAACACACACAGACAAAGAAAGAAAGAGAAAGCAACAAAATCACAGACGCACTCAACCAACAGACATTGAGGAGTTTCTATGTTTATGACCTTAAACTCCCACCTAGACTCCCCCCCCACACACACACACATGCAGGGCACAGTGAAACGTGTGCACATGCTGTGGACCACACACTGCAGAGCAGATCTGTTTAAAAGCCAGGAGCTGTGTTTATCATTCCCTACATCCTGCTCACAGAAATATTTGTGAGCAAGCTGCGCTGTTTTGTGTGTGTTTTCTGTATGCATATGTGCACATACGTATGTGTCCATGTGCATCTGTTCAATGACTACAAATTGAATGCTGGTAGCTTTTCATTCCAGCCCACAGACAGAGTAAAACTATGCTAATTCGACTTTAAGTTTCATTCTGAAATACCGATTTAAATGGCTTGTATTCTCAGCCTCTTCCTGCTTTTTCTCTGTCCCTCTCCTGTCTCTCCATACCTCTTTCTCACCTTCGCTCTTTATCTGTCCTCCTCTTCCTCCTCCTACCCCCAACTTTAGTCCTACAGTTAAGACTTCAGCAGAGGAGGACACGAGAGCAGCTGGCAGACCAAGGCATCATGCCTCGTGAGTAACACCTTCCAACATGGAGCTGCTGCACATCCAAACACACACACACACATGTACTTACATGCTTTCAGACTTAAGTGTGAGTCAGACAGTCAGAGGGAAAAAGTGTGAGAAACTCAAGCATGTCAACTTATCACACTTGTCCCAATTAGCAATTAGATACAGAGGTGAAAGGTCAGTTCCCCTGACTGTCTAGCTGTTAAAATAATGTAGGTTTTATCTGTCCGAAAGATAAATGAGTGTTCTGCTTCCATGCAAATACGAGGTTGATAGGTAACTGAATTTTTTACATTCATTTATGTGAGGCACTCCTTTAACATTAGACTTGTTCCATTACCAACAAAAATATTAGTGAGCTTTAAAACTGTTTTTAATTAATTTGGGGGTTTTTTTTCAATAATTTAGAGCAGTGAAAAAACAAATATTGTGTGCTTTGTCCTCGGGTGTGTGGTGGATGGCGCAGTTCACTGTGGGAAATATGAGCAGTTACTGCATTTTTCAAATTTGCCCTAGGTCCCCTTGGCTCAATCAGTATTATTTTGAAAATCCAGGAATGAGGTTGTGAGAAGCACCAACTGCCCGAGTTTCACATGCATCGGATCCTTGAGTCTGACATACTGCTTGACATTTAAAGAGAAAAGGGAAAAAAAATAGTTAGATGTAGGCCTGAAATGAAAACTATAAAAACAGATACCAGCTGTTAGTCAAAAGAGAGACAAAAAGAAAGAGATCCACAGTCTCATGGACAATTTTTCACAGTACATATATGTTACTGATGGACGTGTAACATGAATCCAGCCGTATTAAAGAGAGAAAGCAAAATGAAACAGGCAGCAAAAACACAACAAAGCACATATCTAGATAGTGGAGATGAATAAATCCAGAACCAAGGAAAGCAGGTGGCTTTATGCTACAGAGCAGAGGAGAAAGAGACGGCCAGATAGTGGCTGCAGCCCGAGAACAGGCAGACAAGATTGTAAGTGACCGCCGAGGAATGCTCTTGTGCTGGAAGAGGACATTCGGCCTCAGAAGAAACAGCTTAGGAGGCCAGATTCACAAGAGGTGGCACCTGTTTACAGCCCGGCGCTGAGAGGCATGCCCAAACACAACAACTGAGCGTGCAGGCCGCATTTACAATAAAGAGGCTTTGTGCTTTTAAGAGCACGTAAGTCATAGTGATGAGAACACATAGACCTGACTGTACTGAGCAACCTCTTAAATCTTCACCCTTGCTGCGATTGATGTTCCCTCCTTTTCTTCAGGTCAGCTTAGTGGATGTTTGCAGCTTTTCGGGTTAGCTGTGACTGCCAACACACGCCACGCGAGAGATAAATTTCAAATATTCATGAGAAAGTAGTTTGTTTAGTGTGCGACATTACAACACAGCAGACAGCTACTCATAAAATCGAGATTTTTATCTATTCCTGTTACTTTAAAGCATCTCGTAAGTCATCTCGGGAAACATGGAATTAGTGAGCCATGCAAGCAAGCTGGTTTTGTCCCCCCCTCGATTCCTTGCATGTAGAAACAACAAGGGGACCGGGTGACCTGGACTACAGGCTGGGGATTTGTTGAATGATATGTCTGGCACCGTTCGCCATTTCACAGAGGCTCCAGCCTCAAGATAAACCTCTGGTAAGTGTGCGGGGGAACGGAATCCAGGGGCCCGGCGAGCCCCTATCAGTTTCTAGGAGTCTGTCACAGATAAGGCAGCAACGAGAAACACAATTGGCCAGCAGGGCTCCAAGCACTCTTTTAAAAAAGAAATTTCAATTGGCTGTTTATCTCTTGATTGCAGGCGGTGGTGCAGATCTGAGAGACGTTGCAAGGACTCGTATTTGTGCTGTTTGTCATACACCCACACACTAGATGTCTTATCGTTCTTCAAAACATCATCCGTCCTCCCAAAAAAAAATCCGGCATTTCTGAGGAGGGCACAACGTCCTCCTCCTCCTGCGACTGCCGCTTCTGCTGCTGTCGATGTGATCCCTCAGATGCTGGTTGACTCTGCCTGGCTGTGTTATTCCTGCTCGGGGGAGATGGACACGGCACAGGGTCTGTGTATATATTACCCAGGGAACATCTGGTGTTTATTAGACTATTCAAGAATCCGCCACGGCCTCTCGGGCCCGACTGGCGTGTGGCCTGCATGGGAGCACACACTGTCTGCCTGCTGGCCACAGGTCTGACTTGACACACACATACAATCTAATATTTCCCCATAAAGATAACAGGCCCGTAGCTGCAGGTTTACTGTGCTCTCTGTTGCTTTAAAATGTTCATTTCCACAGCAGAAGGACTTTAATCCTCAGTGGATGGAACCACAAAAGGAATCATTCCAGCTAATGCACCAAACCTCTCTGTGTAGTGTTTACGCATGACAGTCAGCAGTTAAATGTACTGCAGTAGGTTTAAAGAGCACTGTATGTTTAAAAGTGAGCTTCAGACTCACCCGATCATGTTACATTAGACCAGCGCAGTCGCATCAGGCCAAGTTCTAAACAGACGATAACGCCGACGTGACCATGACAGCAGCTGATGCTTCTCCACTCTCTCTCAGAGGAATGGGGCGTGCAGCCACAGCGGATCATCTGTATTACCCACCTCAGTGTTTTTCCTTCTACTCAAATCGAATCTCTTTTTTCTTCTTTTCTGCTCCTTTTCATGCTCCCAACATTGTTTTTGTTTTTTTGTTTTTTTATTTTAACATCCCTTCACCCCCAACCCCCACTGCAGATGAGTCTGGATCTGCCAGAGCTTTCTTCCTGTTAAAAGGGAGTTTTTCCTTCCCACTGTCGCCAAGTGCTTACTCATAAGGGGTCATCTGATTGTGGGAGTTTCTCTGTATTATTGTAGGGTCTTTGCCTTACAATTATACAGAACTGTGTTGTGATTCGGTCCTATACAAATATAATTAAATTGAATTAAATTTACCTTTTTTCCTGTCCCTCCCCTTTTTGAGTTCAGAATTTGTCTGTGTTGAATATTTTTCTTTTTTTTGCTCTTTATGTTCTTCATTTTCTGGAAGTATCAAAACTTCTAACATACAATGATAATCATTCTTAATCTACTTCATTGTCCTCTCTTTTAACATATTTCTTTCTTATTTTCAAGTCAATTCAATTTTATTTATATTTATACAGCGCCAGATCACAACAACAGTCGCCTCAAGACGCTTTATATATTTGTACGGTAGACCGTAGAATAATACATACAGAGAAAAACCCAACAATCATATGACCCTCTATGAGCAAGCACTTTGGCGACAGTGGGAAGGAAAAACTCCCTTTTAACAGGAAGAGACCTCCGGCAGAACCAGGCTCAGGGAGGGGCGGGGCCATCTGCCATGACCAGTTGGGGTGAGAGAAGGAAGACAGGATAAAGACATGCTGTGGAAGAGAGCCAGAGATTTTATTCTCTACCTCCTGATGCTGCTCCTTCCTTCTTTCTGTGTTTTCCTTTCTCATTCATCCTGTTTTAGTAACGTCTGCCTCTTCCTTTTTTTCGTCTTCTTTTGTCAGAGATTGATAGATGTCTATTTTGACTGAGATCTTTAGCATAATATTTGCTTTATCTAAAGTTTAAAAATGCCTAATATTTGAACATTAATCTTGATTTTGATGAAACCCATTTTTCCTCTGAAGCATTACATTTCAGATCCGTTTTTCATCAGACACTAATACTCTCTCTAACTTGTCCAGCACAAAGCTCAGTATCATTCATTTCTTTGTTGGCGCTGGATCCTATGTCATCCCTCTGAAATATCCCACTAAAATTATATTTGACCAAATAAGTGCTGTTGCTCTTTCTTGGACTCAGATAATCAAACTGATCTGGTGCGCTCTCCGCACTGCTTGGTAATCAGTCCTGCAAGTGCTGCGGACAGATTGTAGGCCAAGCCAGGTTAGCTCTGGCCCTGATTATTTATCCAGGATTTAACAGAGATAGATTGTAGAAAGTTGAAAATCTTACCCACTGCAACCCTTTAATTAGAGCCTCTCCATTTATTTTTCTAGTATTCAGACTGTACTAGGAGTAAAAGCAGCTGGACTGATATTACAGCTGATCCAAAATGTAAATATTGATTATTGAAGGATAAAAGAAGTGTGGAGATAGCAGCTGAATGCAGAAGTGTGTAGATTAATAATGATATGATAAAAAAGGGAACAGAGGTTTAAATGGAAGACCATTTTACTCTGGAATTTAATAAACAGATGAGGAAAAAGCCCTGATATCACTTCAAAATTATTGTAGTTTGTTACTTCTAAACATCATCTATAACTTTGGTTACTGTGGGTGTTGTAACGACAACATTCACAATAAGACGAAAAACTAAAGTCTGTATTAACAAAGCATACACAAAGAGTTATTTGCCATATTCTTATAATTACTGACATTATTGATATAATATTTTTAAATATCACAGTTGTCATCCATACGTGGTTATAAAAATACCCCAATCAAGTTACAGGTAAATGTTCTGTAAGGAAAGAAGGAAAAGTGTAGAAATATTATGAGCAGAATCTCTCTGCGTACAGGAAAAGCAGATCTGCTGTTATGAATTCGTGGTGTGCTGCAGGTGCATTCCTAAAATGCAACGTTTTCTTTTTGCTACTGAAAAACAGCCTTGTGACCTTAACTTGTCTTTCAAGTAGGGCAGTGGAAGTGTGCCAGCTTAACCGCCAAGTTGTGCTTTCTCACAGCTTGCTCTTGAGACGCGAAGAAATCATCTGTGTTTATAGTCGTAGAACAGACACCGAACGGTGGAGAGGAGGAGAAGGATTGCATAAAAATGCAGACACAGAGCCCACGCTCATTAATTGCAGGACATTATCCCACTTATAGATCACCAGTGACACTGTCAGTTACCTGAATCCTCTAAGAAATGACCGCAGTAACGGTGTATTGAAGGATCGGGTTATATGGTTTGTTTTTAAATGAATTTCAACATTAGTTCAGAATTGTTTGAAAGTTATATCTGGAAGATGCTCAAAATTGTTACTGCATACTTATCAGAGATCTTTTCATGTTAGCATGTAGTATCAGGGTAAGGTGGAGCCATTATTAACTAGCTTATGGAGTCATTATACACTGATCAGGCATACCATAATTCGCTCTGACAGGTGAAGTAAATAACATTTTGATGATCTCTTTATCATGGCGCCTGTTACTGGGGTGGATATATTAGGGAGCGAGTGAACATTTTGTCCTCAAAGTTGATTGGTTAGAAGCAGGAAAAATGTACAAGTGTATGGATTTGAGTGTGTCTGAGAAGGAACGAATTGTGACGGCTAGACGACTGGGTCAGAGCATCTCCTGTGGGAGGCTCCCAGTCTGGAGTGTGCATTGATTAGCTGAACACCAGGATGCACTATGGGAAGAAGGGAAGCCAGCGGACGCAGTGTGATGCTTTGGAAAATGTCCTGCTGGGAAAACTTTGGTAATTCGCCCTGCCACAAAGCAAAATGGTTTGAGGAGCACAAGTTTGAGTTGACTTGACCTCCAAATTCTGTTGCTAACAACTTGGTACCAGATACCACAGCACACCTTCAGGGGTCTAGTGGAGTCCATGCCTCAATAGGTCAGGGCTGTTTTACCAGGCTAAGGCAGACCGGGCAATATTACGCAGGTGGTCATAATGTTATGCATGATCGGTGTAAGTTATTCTGGACAACATAGACCATCTAAATCTTTAAAAGTAATAAGAGTCACTGTCAAACAAATGGATTAAGGATCTTTGTGATCACGGCTAAAGTGCATTATATCAAAGTATACTTTCAACTGCAAACATAAAAATATACTTTTAAGCATGTACTTCATTACTCTCCACTCCTTTAGTGTAGTGTTTCCCTGGTGTGTCCCATGTCGTTGATGTTGTGGTCCTGCTCTGTGTTATCCAGACCCGGCCTCAGGCGGCTCCAATCTGGAAGCCCAGCTGAGGCTAAAGCGAGCCCAGCTCGCCGAGGACTTGAATAAGAAGTTGGCTCTCAGGCCAGGGCCCATGGAGCTGGTGCAAAAGAATATCATTCCCCTAGACTCTGCCATCACGATGACAGGTATCAGTGGAGAGACGCCGCCACGTGGTGTAACCCGACTTTAACACCCGCTGCGCCTTAGCCTGTGCGTTTATATGCTTGTGTGTTTGGAACTAAAGTTTAGGTGTAGAGTTTGTTTTGTGTAAAAGGGCCCTTCTAACTGACAGACTGTGTGTACTCATTAATGAGGCAGACTGTAAGCTACTCAAACGAGCATTGTACTTGAGTGGACTGCACTGCTACGTCGGTCACATCGTTTAGTCTTCTAACAGGAGAAACGGATTATTCCAAATGATAAGACCTTCAAAGGGTCTGCACAGATCAGAGTCTTCAATGCATCACAACCCCTTTTGTTTTTCTCTCGTGCTGGAGAGTCATGTGCTAAAGTCAAGTTTATAGGTATGAGCAATGATATTTCTCTTTATTTTAACCTGGTCTATTTTTGCATATGTGAACCACGCTAATGTTGCACTCTCCAGCAAAGTCTATTTTGGGAAAATATTACAGTGTTTCAGGAAACACAGGAATTTTAGAGGAATTGTTTTAAACACTAAAATTACTAAAACTATTAATTACTATCACTATTCCTTATTTCTATTAATAAAACACTGGTATTACCACAAAATATGAGGGATATAAACCATCTGAACAAGCATTTTTCACAACCTGCCCATGTGTTCTTGTTTATCTTTCTGATCAGTCAAGCTTTGTAAGGCATATCAAAATGCATTATTCAAGTCAAAATTTGAATTCTGGTCTTGATTAGTGGACCACCTATGCATCAAAGTATTCTTCTTTGTACATTAAATTTGAATGCCTTAACAGGGATGAGGGCTGTTAAAATGAACATTTGTGTTTGTAGCCAGAAAGAAAGAAAGAAAATCCATGTTAAAAAAAAAAAAAAAGGTGCTTAGCAATCAGCATTTACAAATGTCTATTATGGACTCAAGTGTTTGAGGAGTGCTCTTCGGTGCATCGTGTATGCTTAAACAAAGATTTAGCACTGCGTGAAGCGCAGGGCCGGAGCTGTCCCACCACGCCGCTCACATCTCACACTGTTTGGGTCCAACATGTTACTCACTCTCTCTGTTCTTAGCAGTGCAGCGAGTTTTCTTTCGACTCTGCTGTTTTAGCGGTTTTATGTTTGCCTCCTTAAGCTTCCAGTAAACATGTTGCACAAAGGAGCCGGCAGGCTGCGGTCAGCTGGTTTATAATACCTCTGCCGGAGAAGGGGATCTCCGTTTATCGAGATGAACAGCAGCTGTATTTGGGTCCACCCTTTTTCTTTAGAAGTCTGCGATGTGTGTGCGTGTAGAGTGCATCCTTTGCCACATGTGTGGGCGTACCTGCCTGTATGTTTGGACCTATCTGCTCATCCTCCCCCCCCCCCACCCCCCTCTTTTGTCTGTGCTCTGACTGGCTCCAATCAGCCACCTACAAAACTACGTGACAGGACCAGGCTGTTGTGACCCCCACCCCGCCCCCTTTGCCTGCAGCATTAACCCCTCACCTTAAAGCTCTATATCTCCCTACATAACACTCCCAGTGATTGTTTCAACCTCTGTCCGGTAATTTTGGAAACTGCCTGACCCGCCATAGCTTGTAAACCAGCCATGTGAAAAGAGGAAGCGTACGTGGCGTGCAGATTTCCTGTAATTCTGCCAACTCAATCTCCCGGTGACAACAAATTATCTTAAAGAGTCCTGGACTGTGCAGCAGAGCGAAAATGCACCGAGTAAATTCACACACAGACCGTGTTGGTGTTTTTCCCTACAGACTTAAACATGAACAGGTGGGAGGAAATGGCATTTAGGACAATGCTATTTACTAAGCTGTGCAGTAAGCTCGCCGAGTGTGTGTTTGTGTGTACTGCAAGGTCATAGAGTTGCACAGAATGGACCTGGTACTGTGATGGAAACCAGAATCTGTTCCTGGTTGTCACATGTTTGGATACAAAAAGAGAATCTTATACCTCTCAGCGCGCACACACACACACACACACACACACACACACACACACACACACACACACACACACACACTCCAGCCTTTACCACCTCCTTCCCTGGCTCTGTCCCTTCAGCTCCATTAGATAGTTGCTCTTAACTACCCCAATCAAAGCTGAGTTCCCTATCGGGCCAGCCAATCAGGAGCGTTCTAGAGGTAAAGTGGTTGTGTGAGTGTCTTACCCACACAGCGTAACACCTCCGAGCTGAGTGCTGTACTAGGTGTGAGTGACAGGCAGTGTGTGAATACCTCTGCTCACATACATTGTGTGCAGCATGCAGTATGCATCCAATCAGCCAAGGAGCAGGTAAAAAAAATGTTTCACAAAAACAGATGTGAAAAGGGTCCAGTGGTTTGTGGATTGAATGAAATGTTTTCTTGAAATGGTGTTCAAGGCGCTTTGGACAAATTCTGCTGTCATTTGGTTTGTGGGACAAAGGTCTTACCCTATCAGCAGCACGTGTAACTAAAGCCTGGTGTATTTAAAACTACAGAGCACAGAATGATTGAACCTCCACAGATACAGTGCTGGAGTAACATAACAGCGTGTTAAACTGAGAACCGTTTCCACTAAAACAACAGGTTGAGGTTGAACACAATAGTCTTGCGACTGGTCATTTGCTGTTTTAGACTGCAGATGAAGTAGTTTGGTGGTAAAGTCTGACTGTCAGCCGGCTGGAGGCAGCAGTACTGATTGGCTGTTTCAATAACTGTAATATCCAGGCTATAAAAAACTGGAAGGAACATATTGAAGCATGCTCGGTTATTAAAATGTGCTCTTAGTGTCTTGAATCATAGGTCTTGTGATAATTGTATATCGATGATGACTGTGACAGTTTATACTTGCTTTGCTTTTAGTTCTGGTTAGATTTTGCACTTTAGTTTAATTCACCTATCTACATTTTTCCAAATTTTCTTCACAGATTGTACTAATGTTATGTGGAATTTTTTTGAGCATAGTAATATTGTAACAGCCCTGATGTGTGTCTCAGTATGCAAATGAGTTAGATGGTACATCTCATGTCAATTGTAGCAATGCTGCTAGACACTGTTAGGTTAGGTGATCTTTAAAGTTTCTATGTGGATCATTTCCTTTAGGCTGTAGTCACACTGTGCAGATTTCTGTTATGTCTGATAACAACGCACGCCTGGCAGATTGAAGACGATCCGAATGCATTCTGTGTGCACTTACAGTTTTTGTTTTGTTTTGTTTCTAGGTGTAAAAGGGGTCTAGGCTGATAGATATTACATCGCTGACACCCCCACGTATCTCTGTTTTTGTTCTTCTTGCAGTAAACCATGGTAAGCTCCCTAAGCAAGAGGACTCCTATGCATTTGAGGAGGACAGCAGCAGCGAGAGTCTGTCTCCAGAGCAGCACCACAGTGATGAGTCGCAGGGTTCGGCCTGCCCTTCATCTGAGGCTGTCGGCAGTACGGCCTCCTCCTCGTCCTCACCTGCCCTCACCAGCGAACGACAGGTCAAAAAAAACACACAAACACGCCTCCTCTCCTCTCCTTTGTTCTATCCATTTCTTTCACTCAAGCTCCCACACTGAGCAGCTATGATTACCACCAGTTTATTTCTGCTGCCCTCCTGTGGTAGCAGAGTGAGCTGCACATCCTCTGTTTTCCACTGTTGGACTGAGTTGACATAGGCAGGTGTCACATTCCTGCATGCTGAGCCATGCTGGCGGCACAGCTGCCTTTATATGCTTGCTGCTTACCTTTCACTCACGGTGACCTCATTCCAACGGTCACCAACAGAAACGGTCCCTCAACTGAAATTTGTGCCAGAACACAATTGTTTATATCTCTTAGACCTCTGCCTCTTAAATGTTCCAACTGAATCATCATCCCTCTGTGCGTCATGTCAGTCCCAAAGGTTTGTTTAAAGCTTTTTGGAATACTTTTGCGGAGGAAACATCAATACATGAGCATTTTAGGGATAATTATTCTATTTGGATTATAAACTGTCATTTCCAAAAGAAGAAATGAGAAGAAAACAGATACAGTCAGAGCAAAATGCATGAAATCTAAGGCAACAATAGCAAAAAAGTTGCCAAAGACTATAAAATAGCTGCGTAAATACAGTCGTTCACTTTTATTACATCCTGCCATGTGCTTGTTTAGTATTGTTTGGAACCAGATGTCTGTCAGTAGAGTGGATACGATAAAACAACTCCAAGGTTAAACCTCTTTGAGTGAAACTGAGCTCAACAGACCAGTTTATCAAATGAAGCGAGAAGAAAACTATTCTTTACGTCTAAACTGAAACACTTTATACTTTAGTAATTATTTCTTTAACTTCAGCATGGAAAAGTAAATGTACTTTGTTTTTATTTGTGGATAGGGTGGTGTAAGCAGAGACCCCCCTGATCAAAGCCAGGATGAGGGGCTTTCTGGTGCTAACAACAGCCAGACTACTCCCCCAATACCTGTTCCTGCTATCGTCAAGGTCAGTTTGTCATTAAACTCACTATCATCTGCCACCTGGCTGTAGCTCAGGTGGCAGAGCAGATCAGCCACTAACCATAAGGTTGGTGGTTCGATCCCAGCCTGGAGCAGCCTGGGATCGAACTTGGGCAAGATACTAACCCAATGTTTGCCTACTGGTGGTGGTTAGAGGGCCCGGTGGCGCCAGTGTCCGGCAGCCTCGCCTCTGTCAGTGCGCCCCAGGGCAGCTGTGGCTACAATGTAGCTTGCCATCACCAATGGGTGAATGACTGCTTTGGGGTCCTTAGGGACTAAGTAAAGCGCTATACAAATGCAGGCCATTTACATTCTTAACTTTAACAAATGAATTTCTAACCCTAACTCAGACTTTCTCGTCCTCTCTACCACCAGTCTAAATCTTCCGACAAGAACCGTCACAAGAAGCCCAAAGATGTGAAGCCTAAAGTCAAAAAGCTCAAGTACCACCAGTACATTCCTCCAGACCAGAAGGCAGAGAAGTCCCCTCCACCCATGGATTCGGCCTACGCCCGACTCCTCCAGCAGCAGCAGCTCTTCCTGCAGCTGCAGATTCTCAGCCAGCAGAAACACACTCATGCGCAATCGCAGACACAGCAGTCGCAACATCCGCATACCCACACTCCGCAGACGCAGGCCCAAGCCCAGTCTCAGGCTCAGGCTCAGCAGAGGCAGCCCACTTTCAGCTATCAACCCCACACACCAGCTCACACCCAGAAGTAAGTAGAGAACATATCTGACGAAATCTCCTCAAATTATCTACTGCAAACTTGTGTAGGGGGGGGGGTTAATAAAAGTAATGCTACATCTTACTCTTAAGTGTGATCCAAAACAGTAAATAGCACAAAAAACATGAACTGAAAGACTTTAAAATGATGTAGATTAGGGAAGAAATCTGGGATCTGATTACTTTCTGTAGGTTTGAGCCATGGTTAATGTCAGAACAATAATAAACTCCTTACATCTGCATCAGTAAATATGAGATCCAGTTTTTAATTTACCATCTTACATACTGCAGACCCATGTAACATGTGGTGCACCCACCAATGTAAGCAGTCAGAATGTTTTGGCTCATCAATATATATATATATTTACTTTTGGGTAATCTTCTTCAATTGCTCCATTCCAGAGGAGTCAGTGAGCAACTATCGGCTTGTAGTTCCAGTGCCCCGTCGAGCACAGCCAACAGTAACTCATCCTCTCCAGTCAAGAACACATTCCCCAACCAAAGCAACATCGCACAAGTCAAACCTGGGCCCCTGCCATCTAATCTGGATGACCTAAAAGTAGGTGATACTAGAGAGGAACATTCTGACAATCTTCTCTCCTTAACATACATATGTAATCCTTTTTATTCTCCTTTTTTTTCTTTTGCCCTGCAAGGTTTCAGAGCTGAGGCAGCACCTGCGTATTCGTGGCATGCCTGTCTCAGGCACCAAGACTGCCCTCATCGAGCGACTCCGGCCCTTCAAAGACTCCAACACCGGCTCCTCGCCCTCGGGATCCTCTGATATCACCACCATGACCTTTCCTGTCACACCCACAGGGTCCTTGTCCTCCTACCAGTCCCCATCCTCCTCCAGTGCTCTGTCCCAGGGAGGCTATTACCAGTACCCCAGCACCTCCTCCACCCCACCCATCTCGCCGGCCTCCTCTGAGCTGTCCCTCAGCGGTTCACTCCCCGACAGCTTCAGCGATGTGCCCATGTCTTCGCCAACACAGTTTGCCCTTCATCCATCTCCTGCCCAGCTCGGCGTGGAGGATGGCTTTGGGGGAGGAGGAGGTGGCAGCATGGGTGGGGCAGGTCAGAGGATGGGGGAGGTTGGTGGTATGGATGGTGTAGAAGCCGAAAAAGACAAGATGCTGGTGGAAAAGCAGAAGGTGATCGAGGAGCTGACGTGGAAATTGCACCAGGAGCAGAGACAGGTGATGATCTGTTTCTGCTTCCTAACACTTCATGGTGGATCTTAAGAGAATGAAGGCATTTCACCTCTCATCCGAGGTTCCTCAGGTCTAAAACCAAAAGCTGGACCCATGACTTTTTTCACAACTTGGGCCATGTGATTACACACTAATTAATAGGTCAGTGCTTCTTGAATGAGAGGTGAAAAGTCTGCTTTTTTTCAAGCTCTTAAACCTACCACTACATGCTTTGCTAGTCAACAGGTGGATGTAAAGTAGAGATGTTAAGAAGGCTAATTTTCATTTATCAAGTCTATGTCATAGGCAGCCATGAAACTGCAGCATCTAATACTAATGCAACAATCAATCATGTTATTATTTATAAAGTATTGAGTTGTAAATTGAATGCTCTGTGATCATGCTTATTAGGTTGAAGAGCTAAAGATGCAACTCCACAAGAGAAAACGTTGCTATGGAGCAACACAGGATACGGTCCCTCCTGCATCTCATCCTCCCATGCACCACCAGCAGCACCAGACACCAGCCATGATGGGGCAGCATTTTTTTGGGGTGACTATCAAGCAGGAGCCTTTGTCTTTGTCCTCCAGCTGCCCTCTGTCCTCCCCTAAACAGCCTAAGTGCCCTCCTGGTAGCTGCAGAGAGGATATGGGACACTGCGGTTCCTCCATTACCAACATGGGGGTCCCCGGGGGACCACAGTGTATGGATACAGGCCCTGCCTCTGGCAGCCCCACCGCTATGTCCACCTTCCTCAGCCCACAGTGCTCACCGCAAGACTCTCCTATCAGAAAATCTTCCAGCAGCCCACAGCCTTCATCTCCTAACAACCCCTACCTGCTGTCTCCTCAACTGGGGAGGGATGGCTGTAGTCACCCCCACACCCAGGGAAACAACAGAGCATGCAACATGCAGGTATGATGCCTTTATATTTAGAATGACCATTTTACTGACTTCTATTAGATAATATAATTAAAACAAGAAGCAGTATTTACTTTTAAGGGAATAGTATTGTATTTTATATATATTTATTTAGTTTTCTTTGTTCTCTTCTAATGTACTTTGAGATGTTTACCTTGAAGACCATGGTGGATTTGAGACAATAATTTAACCAATGTTTTAACATGACCCCACTTTACACCCCTACGAAGTTTTATCAAACTATCCTGTTTAGAGACAGAAAGAATGATATGGACGCAAACAAACGCTACCAAAAACATAACCTAATCAAGGTTTGTTTAGCTTTATATTGCTATTTCTTTATTTTCTATGGATATTCTGATTTTTATTGTGATTTCTTTTAGCATTTATATATTCCTGTATTTGCTGTCATGAGATCACCAAAATCATTAGGCATCATCATCATCAGTGGGCTGCATAAGTAAATGTATATTATAGTATAAAAGTTAAAGAAAACCGACATAATACTTATCTACATTTTTAAATGTGGGCAGCCACCAACTAGCACAGAAACATATGTAACTAGCATTAGCTTTTACAATTTCCCATCATCTGCATCTCTGAAAACATGTTCAAAACAGTATATGTAAATATTTATTTCATATACAAAATATGCTCTCTTTAGTTTAGGTGGGTTTTTTTTAGTCTTTTCTTCTTTTGTTGATTTCTAACGTGTTTGGGGCATTTTATTTTTGGCTAACTAGATGCAGCAAAAGAGTGGCGGTCCGCCTATAAACTGCTCCTATCCTTCCGACCAAAGAGGTCTTCAGGGAGTCTATCCCAGCTCAGCTGACTGTGGCCTCAACAACAGCAGCCCTGCTAAGGCTGAGAGCCAGAACATGCAACCAAAGGTAATTTTCTATCCACATGACCAGCATTTTACAGCATCGTCACATCAGCATCATTTACTTCAGCTGAATCATCTCACATGTATGTTACTGTTTTCCTTTCTTCTCTCCATTTGTGGCCTGTCTCTGTGTATTATTGTCTTTTGTTGTGAAGTTCATTTTGTCATAACTTCATATCAGTTTTCATCATATATTCCTTGACATGTCAGTGACATTTCCTTTACAAGACGACAACGCCAAATCATTTTTTAGAGTAAACTTTTCACTGTGATGAGATTTTTTAAACGTGAGGGCCTAATTTGGGTAAATCCCCCTATAATATACTAATATCACTTTTCACCTATTTCCCATATAGATGTCAGTTTTGCCAAAGTGCCAGGTCCCTCCCCCTGCCTTCAGTAGCTCAGATTCAGATGCATCTGACTTAAGACAGCCCCCATGCTATGAGGATGCAGTCAAACAGGTAAACTCAAATCCATGATAAAATTCAGTAGAGATGGCTGGCCAGAAATTTATTTGACCTTTTTTTGGCGTTGCTCTCATTCCACTCTTCCTCCTGTGGTCTGTCTTGTTTTTTCTTTCTTCTATTTTTATCTGTGTTGTAGTTTTTGTTTTCATCCATCGCTTTGTTCACTGCACTTTTATAGCTATTATGACAACAGCGTTATAGTGATTTTATTTTTAACCATCGTAATTATGTAAAAATTTGTTACAGTTGACAAAATATTTTATTCATTATATTAAACTGTAAAAAAAATGCCTACAGTGTTGTGAAATGTATTGTTTTGTTTGCACATAAAAGGGATTTTCCCCCTTAGACATAAAAGTGAATAATTAATAATTATTAGAACACTTGTTGTAGCTCTACATTTTTGACTATGAGCAAAACTAAATTTCTGTTACCTTCTTAATTTTGCCAGCAAAGCAAAATAAAGCACATCTAAATTTTTTAAAGCCAATTAAAATATTTCTGTTTCTCTGAAACAAGCAAAAAAAACCTCTATCTTTTAAAGCTAGTAAAAGGGGCCAAGTCCCGTTTTAGGAGCTAGAAAGTTTTAAAAAAAAATCAACAAATTCAATTCAGTTTTTTAAGTGTTTAAAATTTCAGCTGATAAAAGGAATGCACTTTTTGTTACTGTTACAGCAACTGACCCGAAGTCAGCAGATGGATGAGCTTTTGGATGTGCTCATAGAGAGTGGAGGTAAGGATTCATTCTATAGATCCTATTGGCTGAAGACGAAAGCATTTGAAATCACTACCCGTTGTTCACAGTCTTACCTGACACATTGAACCTGCTGTGACCCTCCCTCCTCTCCTCTTTCTCTTCAAGAGATGCCAGCTAACGCCAGAGAAGAGAGGGAGAGGTCCTCTGTAACCAAAGTTATGCCTCACATTACTGTGTCCCCAGGGTGTCCCGGCCTCCTCATCCCGTGGTTTCACCGACATTACGAGCACCTCTCCCCCAACCAGCTCCCTTACGACCACGCAGCCAATCACGTCACCGAGAGCCACCCAGACACTCTGCTTGGCAGTCCCGTCGGCCGCGGAGGGGAGGTACCTCTTCTTAAAATGGCAGCAGAGGATGGGGGCCAGGAAGATGAAGGGAAGCGAGAGGTTGATCGGTACAGCAGCCCTCAGAATCATCATCACTCTCATCATCCACAACAGGACAAACTTCTGAGCAACCGAGATCTGATGGACACGTCTCTCTCGGCCATCGGCAGTAAGGCATCCGCCAACCCCGAGGTGCAGGGAATGGTCAGCATGACCTTTAGTGAGACGGCTTGGGAGACAATGGAATGGCTCGACCTGACACCACCCAGTTCTGCCACTGCCTTCAGCATTGCTCCACCCAGTGCACCAAGCATTTTTAATGCCGAGTTCCTGGATGTAACAGACATTAATTTGAACTCTGCCACAGACCTTCACCTGGAGCACTGGTAAAAACAACACTGTCCCTAAAGTGCTGGTTAGCAGCATACCAGCCATCGAACTCAAGACACCAGCTTGCAACTAGCTGCACGGACTTCTGATATTAGCTATGACAATACCAAAGACCTATTTAATTCTGTTCTTAACAGCTTTAAATGTTCACGTGTTGCTCCTTGCTATGATCCAGTGGAATGTATAACCATTAGCAGATATGCAAAAGCTGAAATCTAAGCCAGAAAATTGAACAACTGTCATATCCCAACCTTTCCACTTCACTGAAATGTGGTTCTTATGTTGTCGTCATACTCAAAAACTAAAGCCCTTGTGCTTTTTGGCATGATCTTGATGTGCACAACTACCAAGTACTTATGACAGCGGACATAGTGTCAGAAGAAACGTTAATGTAACTTAAAAACCTGATTACAGTACTTTACGCCAACATTTAATACAGTATCAGTGCTTTGACTTGAAGACACAGTTTGACTTTCATTGTGTACTTTGAGTTATATATTTGTACTGGAAAAAAACCCCAGAGAGGACTTAACAGGTGAATTGGATTGCTTAGTAATGGCCATACTGTAAATATCAAAACTGACAGAGATAAGTTGCCGTCTACATATTATGTCAGAGGTGTGGAAGAACATACAAACAACAAATCAAATGCTTTCTGTAATCACTTCATTATTTGATGTAAATATGATTTTTTTTAATTCACTGTGCACCTCTAGCTTAATAAACACTTGTCACAGTTTGCTTGAGCTTAGTATATGTGTATAGGTTAGGTCATTTGAAGGAATCTTTTTGTACTTATTTGTTTTCCACTATTATCCACAGGATGACACCTTTAAAAGAATTATCTTATCAGTTTATATCAGCAGCCAAATGCTGCCTTATTTGCAAAAGCTTTTTATTCCCAAATTTTAATATCAAATGACTGCTCCCCTGGAAGTTGTTGACTGATGTGATTTAGATGGCTCCACCCATGTAAAGCTCACATCTAGTTTTTTCTCTCTCTTTTTTGGTCATTAAAATGCCAGCATTTCTGTTCCCATTTACATTTATTTATTTTGTGCTTTTGTATTTATAGTTGATCCTGTATTTATACATTCCTTTAAAACAGATTGGGGCTCTATATGATGTATGAAAAAAGTACCATTATCGATCACTGACATTTCTTCATTATTAGTTCTCTTAAGAATGTGATACAAAGTAAAAGAACCACTTTGAAAAGCCATGTTTTCCTAACTTACTTTAAAAAAAAAAAAAAAGATTTGTAATTGACAATTCTTAGCACTTAATAGGATGATGTAATATAATCAAATTTTTACTGTGAATACTGGATATTAATAAAGAATAGACTTTCACAAAAGCCAGCCGAGATAAACCTATTATGCACAGTAGTTATAGGTGAGAATGACAAACTCAGAACCAAATAAGGTTTTAGTTTTGATTAGTAAATGCATTTTTATGCACCTAAAAACTTAGATTAAAAATTAATAAATAAGTATAATTTCTTGCATACCTCCTTTATATCTGTCCGCTGACTGTAAAGCTACGGCTAGCAGTTTGTTAGCCTAAATTGCATAAAGACTGACAGATGGGGACAGACCGAAGTGGCTTTGTCTTCAAATCACAGAATCAGCCTACCAGCACTTCTGTTTTATGTTCCTAGTTACATCTGTTCATTCATTCTCAAAAGACCCAGTAAGCTTCATTCATTGTTCACAGTACTCACCGTCTTTTCCAAATTAGCATTATCTTAGCTAGCTCATTGGTCATTAACTTGAAAATATGATATTAACTTTACTCCACATAAACTTGTTCTATTTAATGTGAGTATTAGACATAATACAAGTTTTATTAGCAAAATGCTAAAATAAAGTACTTTTTTCATGCAGTAAAATTAATACTAGCAGAACTAGCAGTCTAGATTTTGTTTGTATGTTTTTTTTCCCACTCAGAACACCCGAGGAGACAGAAAACTTTACTAATATGTATTTTCTCTTCATTCATGTTCTATGCTTGAGCAAATTTTTAACGGCAGTCCGCTTGCTTTTACACTTGAACCAGAAGTGCTGGTAGGCGTTAGCTACATAAAGTGTTTCTACCTTATTCCAGTCTTTATGCTAACATTACCACCTAGCTATTTTACAGACAGATGTAAATGGTTTTGATCTTAGAAAGATGTATGTCATTTCCAGTAATATAAAATTATGACTTCAGTTCCTTGGCTAATAAACCTCGTCCAATTATTCGTGTCCTCTGTAACCATGGTTCTCATGTCATGTTGACCAAATTGTTGTTTTTTGTTTTGTTTTTTTGTTTGTTTGTTTGTTAAAATGAAGTGTTGCACTTGAGTGGCTTCTCTGGTTACATGTTAGCTATTACCCAGCTTCAGTATATGTCAAAGCTAATACTTTATTTCCTGTCTTCTGTTGTCAGAACAATTACTGTCCTTTTAATTATTTTTGACAAATTTTTTAATAATTTTCCCTAATTAAGAGAAAAGTAATCTGACAGAAGCTTCCATGTTGCTTGGCCACTGACTTGCCCAAGTCCCTGTATACTACAAAAAAAGACAGCAATAAACTTATCACTTATCAAAATTATTTTGGCAGTTTTTTTTCGTGTCTAAATTACAAGAAACACACAATACAGGTTTCCAATCTTTTCCGTGGGAACTTTATTTGTAACGATCAATGAAGATACAATATAATATTCATTGCCCTTAATAATATCTTATAATCTAATATGAACATTCTAGTAATTTTGCAATTTATACAACATGTACCCTGGAGATTCACCAGCGTCAAGTTAGCTTCCTGGAAACACATGACAGACTACAACAGCTCTAGAGACAGTTTGAAGTTAAACGGCTCCATCTGTGGGCTTTCTCTGGGGTCTGCACCATTTCGTGTTAGACAGAAATGGAAAGTCGCTTACCAAAAGAATCGTGTGGGTTCTACAACGTCGCCATCTATGCGGTTGTAATGTGTTGCCCTCCCAAACAGGCCAAAAGTATTCAACATTTAAACAAGCCACACTGAAACGTCCCCAACCCACTCCAACAATGGTGGTAGTTTCTGGGAGACGCATGTAAAAGTCCCTACAGTGTCCCACACTTAAAGGACCATCATCCATACAGTTTGGTTAATAGCTATCGCCAAGTAATGTGATATTTGTCTCGCCATTCTGTGGATAAGAGGCCCCGCCTGGTAAATGTGGCTTTCTGAAAAGAAATGACAACGGGTGCATCTCAATAGTCTCAAAATTGTGGCCTCCCATTGACCTTCTGCCACACAATTATGTAAAACTCCAGAATATTACTATAACTGACAAAGGAAGACAGATGAGGCATTTTGGATTATGGAGATGCATCCGAGTTTAATGCATGGTAATATTCTATCATCAGTGCAAGCCAGAAAGACATACTAAGTCATGGAGAAGCATGCCGAGTCCGTGGTGAACTTAAGGACGAAAACGTGTAACTGTGTTGAGTGAGATTCCTCTTCTCCCGACAGTTCGGTAGTTGGTATGGAAGTCAATAGTTTGTGATTTAGCAGCGTTTACAGTTTTTATTTATTTTTTGACAGAACTCCCATGCCTAGACTTTTAAACTTGTAGTTACTGCTGCTATATGGCAGCACGGTGGATCTGTGATCAGTGTGGATGAGAAGTTTAACTGTACAGCACTATGACAGGTGGAATTAAGGCTCATTCCTAAACTAAAAGAATTTGCACCTGACACCTATCTTGGTGCTTGGATCTGTGTTTAGGAATCAGCCTTAACTGTTGAGCAGAACCTGCCAGTAACAGCAGGTTAGGTGTTCTATGTACATACACATTTACAGTGGACATAATGTCCCAAACTAACTTTACACCAGGGTAGAGGGCATCTTCCACTACTCGCAAGGAAACGAGGATGTTTTTGTGGGACAAAAAGTGTGTAGCCTGGGAGACTTCTGGGTGGTCCTGAAAGAACGACAGTATGCCTTAATGCAAACTGATTGCATTTAAAATGCAGGTGAAGGCATTTATTTAAAAAAAAAAAAAAAAAAAAAAAAAAAAAAAAAAAAATACGGTTAGCTAGATGTTAAACTTGAATTTATTAGCATGATAATAGCGTAACAGTCTTTTCTATTTCCTCATCCATTTGACTAGAACTATATAGTAGAAAAATATACATTTCTATTGAGTTAGTATACCTTACTTTACCAATCTTAACCTTTTTTTTTTTGGACAGAATTATTTAACATATATTTTGCTAGTCTGCTTCTCATCTTAGCTAGCTATTGTTACATCATCTTGTCCTTTGTCTTTTTTTATTAACAAAAACCTATAAAGGATATTTGGAAGCATGCGTTGTTTTTTGTTTTAACCTATCAGTTGTCTTTAGCTGTAGCTACCTCTTTGAATGACAAAAATCCAGTTGCATTAAACCAGGTGTTGCCATTTGATATTACTTCTAATTAGGAGTTTCTACCACCAGCTCTGTTCAACAAGACTAACACAGGAAATTCTCAATCAAAAAGAGATGCTTAGTTTTATAACTCAAACACAATGATAACAAAAGAGATGAACTGAGGCCAGTTTGTGAGAAATGGCAGTTGTCTTATGTTTCTATCAAGACAGCTTCTCACAGATTGCATATTGGGGGAAAGTGAAAAAGAAAAGAAAAAGAAAGCTGCGCTACCAAATCCACGAGTGTTCCACACAGAAACACTCTTGCATACTCAACCATTTGCTGTGAGTAAAGGTGCTCTCAACCAAATGCATGAAAAGACTGTTGAGACAGCAGACCTATCTGCATACATTTGTACATGTCAACAGTTCAGAGGTGAACACACATATGCAAACATACAGTCCACAATGTACAATCCACTGGGTGGCTATTTTTGTTCATACATCAAGAGCGTCACTGCTCACCACTTTATTTGGTAAATTCTGTATTTGTGTACAAATTCAAGTACATATGAGATATATATCTATATCTATATACACACTATTCCTTTTTCCCCCTCACATACACAGATACATTGCATTTTACTAAGACAATGTTCTCGCTTCAAGTTTTTCTGACTGAAGATAAATGACAATATTATGGGATTTTAAAATCAGGTGATGGGAGGTTGAAAGGTTTGCTTAAGGATATTTGTCTCATTGCACTGAGCAATTTAGACTTCCTTTGTTCTTTGGAACACGAGAAAAAACTGGTGATCCCACCTAACTCTTAGGGCTAAGATGTCAAACGTCGCGTCACAAAACTTGGTGTCCAACCCACTGTTGGCTAACGACCCCCCTCCCCCAACCCTCACCCCACCCTCCCTGGACTAACTGTCAGTCGACATACATGGGCGAGATAGGAGAGGCAGGGATCTGATCCAGAATGCGACACACATAGCTGG
The DNA here is from genome assembly GCF_057382095.1 of Aulonocara sp. 'chitande type north' Nkhata Bay. Classification (NCBI taxonomy): domain Eukaryota; kingdom Metazoa; phylum Chordata; class Actinopteri; order Cichliformes; family Cichlidae; genus Aulonocara; species Aulonocara sp. 'chitande type north' Nkhata Bay. The sequence continues at coordinate 1,438,975 of NC_141351.1, forward strand.
CAACGTCCACAAAACGCTCCTCATACATCAGAATGAAAGGGTGTTTCTACAGGAGAGATACACAAAGCTGAAGTGACAATTCACCCTGTATGAGGCAGCTAATTTAAAGTTGGTTTAGCCTAAATCCTCAAATATCACAGAGCTAGGAGTTGGGGTAAAATTGTATTTACTGCAGCAAATAAAAATGACTTTTACATTTCAATTTTAAGTAGTATTGAAACTCACCAGAAGCTCCTTGTACTTTGGCCTTTTTGATTCATCCTTTGTAAGGCTGGACAGGCAAAAAAAAGAACAAATCAGAGGCAATGTGCCAAATGTAGTGGGCATAAAAATGTTCCCCAATCAATTTTTACGTGATTGTGCTTACCATAGGTTAACAAAGTTGGTGAACTTGGGGGAGAACTGCCTCTCCTCTGAGTTGCTGAGCTGGGGAGGCTCACCTTTTACCACCTGCGTCAGCTGATCGAAAACACTATTCCACTTAGGGTAGGGGAATCTTCCTGTTGCCAGCTCATACTGATAACAAACAGAAAGAACTGTGATTGTCTAACACTGTGGATTTATCCTTATCGCAACAGCTTAACTTAATAAAACCCTTGAGTCTTACCAGGGTGATTCCCAAACTCCATACATCAGACCGGACATCATAGCCTTGTCTAGAAGCACTGGGGTCTATCCTTTCAGGCTGCAAAATGCACAAATGGAAATATTCTGTGATACACAGATAATTCACTAGACCCCATACGACAGTATTTCACTCTATCATACAAATGCAAAATACATGTCAGTCACAACAATTTTAAATCCAATGACACGTGAAGTGAACTTGTCATTAAATGCAAAGTTCTACTGAGGATGCCCATATAAATGGCATATATGGAATTACTTTAAGGTGTACTGCCGACCTAAACACTGTCAGAAATCCTTCATAGACTCGCTCCCAACTGCAACACCCTCTGTGCAGTGAAAACTACCGAGGAATGACTTGACACACAGCTTAAGCCAGGGGCAGACAATTAATTTTCCCAAAGAGTCACACGAGAAGCTGGACTGTTGCAGAGGGCGATGTTAATAAGCTGAACTCAATTCTGCTCAGTATTAATTTGATCTCTCCACAACAGTTCCACTTCTCATGTGGCCGCTTGGGAAAATTAATTGCACACCCCTGGCTATAGGTACTGAACTGGTCTCCAACCTCTTTTCAGCAAGCCTGATTTATTACAATCCAAAGGATCAGTTGCTCGACAGCACAGGTCTGTGCCCCCATTGGTCAGAACTGAACACAAGGGTAACCCATGCAATATTAAGCAGAAGATTTAAATGTTTTGGCTGCTTGGGGTGCACTCTGCAAGGTATGAACAACTCAAATGAAGGTTCTTAATAAATATGATAATAACATCAACCCGTTTTACTCCTTCACATGTAACTGATGCATATTTCTTAATCAGTGCAGTTGATTACTTACTGCCATGTAAGGCCTGCAGCCTGCATCTCTGGTCTTGGCTATGGAGTCCACCAGCTGGCCGCTGATGCCAAAATCGCACAGTTTGATATTCCCCTTTCGGTCCATAAGAATGTTGGAAGGTTTGATGTCTGCAAACACAGTAAAGGACGACCTAACTATAATGTAACTGGGACGAGAGTTAATTATTAATAGCTGATCAGAATAAAATGAGAAAACTTACCTCTGTGAATTATTTTCAAGTTTTCTTTTAAGTGGTTCAGTGCTTTAACAGTCTGTTAAAGAGAAAAAAAATCTTTGGTTAATTATTTGATGCTATGCATGCCATTACAGGAAAATTACATTACATGAATATGAAATCGTTGCTTACTGCTAATGTTATTTTGCCTAATATTTCCTCTGGAATGACGTCATCTAATGCACAATATACATATTTGTAGAATTTGTCTAATGAGGTAGACATAAGTTCCATACAAATCCAACAGTCCCCCTGAAACAAAGACATAAAGGTTAGACTCCTTCAAGAATTTGCAATCAACTGAATGAATCAGGTATATTTTGTTTCGGTAACATAAAAAAAGACAGGTGGGTGTGTTTTTCAGACCTCCCTGAAGAGGGCGCCGTAGAACTGCACAATGTAGGGACAGTCACTACTCCTCATCACTACATCAAGGTCCATCAGCAGCTGCTTCTGCTCCTTCTCATCCACAGTGGAGCGAATCCTCTGAGGGACACATCAGAAAACAGACATGCATGTTTCAGCCTCACACTTTTAATCACATTTCTAACTTTAGCAGCATTAACAAGAGAATTCATTTCTGAGAGAGCAATGGACATGAATTGAACAGCCTTCATTTTTGTTATTTATTATACCTTGCAAGTTCACCTGCTATCACCGTGTGCATGCTGGGTTCAATAAAAGTAATGCACATAAACCACTCAAGCATCCACATCCACTTAACAGTGAGAGGTCATTTGACCACAACACTGATGCTAGTTCAGTAAACCTTTGTTTCAGTCAGAAATGAAACTGTTCGACCCTAAAATGCATCGGCGAAACTAATTCCAATGAGCTCGTTATCATGTTATTCAAAATTCAACAACGCATTTTTCCTAAAATCAGAGTCTGTCAGTATTTCATCTACACAATGAATGCTTCTAAAAAGGCTGTCAGAATAAGCTAACATGTAACCACCTGCAGTGCACACTGCATGCCATCCAGGTGTGTGGGCAGACTGCTGCTGCTTGCACGGCTAATGTTAGTCACACTTTGAGAGACGTTTACTGTCAGACTCGTTTTAGTACAATCGACTAAAATATTAGTTGGTTGGGACGTCTTTGCAAAACTGAGTTCAGATGCCTGTTGATCAGTAAAGACTGGCCTCTGGTGACGTGACATTTTCATGCAGTACACTACAATATATGACCTCAATACAGCAGCTCTGCATCAGCTTAACAAAAAGTAGAGAAGCACCTAGAGACTGGCCAGAGACTGGAATTGGTTGATTCCACAAACTTCTCCAGATCACTAATAGTCTATTATTGGGCTACCTTGACAGCCATGATCTGGCCTGTGGGTTTGTGGACCATCTTGTTGACGGAGCCATACGCCCCACGGCCGATCTCACCAAGGTCTCTCAGATCCTCTGCAGTGAAGTCACAGTGCTGCTCAGGGGAGATCTTCAGCTTCCCAGATGACTCAATACTGTGTGTCCGTAGGCGCTCTCTGTTAAATGTGGGACGATGACAGCATTTAGATTTAATCACTTATATTTTAATCAGAAATTAATTCTATGTGAACTGTAAAGTTTCCATGAACCGGCTTTAAAATATGATCGGGTATGTGGGATTTGACAAGATGGCAAAATATGAACATAGTATTTGTAATATTTTTATCATTAAAAAAATCCCCTCATGATATTAAAGGTGCAGGATGCATAAAGATTAGACCACCATTAGTGCTATTAAGCAGTATTTCTAAGGATATGCCCCAACTTAGACTGCATGTTGTGCAACCAGAAATATGAACATGTGCTGAAAAACAGTCGTGTCAGTGATTTTGTGCCATTGCACAGCACTCAACAAATTGCCAGGAAATGTAGCAACATGTCAACTTAAAAAAAAAAAATAAAATAAAAAAACTGCTAGCAAGCTAAGGTGGTTAGCATAAAAACCAACTCTACAAATGTTTTACACAGAAGCAAATGTAGTCAGTGCATTTCTGTTGTCATAGTAACTTGAAGAGATTTTGGAAAATTGCTCACAAAGAAACTTAATAATCAAAACGTACTTCCTGAGGTTATGAAGCAAATGAGCAGTGTTGTTTCTCTGTAAACGTCTACACAACAGGACTACTTTTTGCAACCAGGCACTGCCCCCTGCTGGCCTGACAAATTCACTCTACTGTTATCAGGTCCAGAGGCTATGTTCAATTTCTATATACAACCTCTTATCTAGTTCCAGTGACATCATGTCCCAACTATCTTTACTCACATGTGAGGGTTCTGGAAAGAGGGAACTGTTGGATTGAGTGGGAGCCTGGAAGCCGGTTTCACTGGAGGGTTGGCAAAATTCAGTTTCAGAGCTTTGCGTTTACCTGGTAGGACAAAGAGAGAAACAGATGCACAGTGCCACCACATGCACACCAGTCTGTGGGTTCAACCAACTGGTGAAGACAGAGGATACACATGGTGTGATAAAATGCCTTTCTTACCTCAGTATTGTCTTTCTACACTTGAGATAAGTCTCAATATGCCACAGCAACTTAATATGATCCAAGTATAAACACATTCATATGCATTATGCAGTTGCATTTGAAAAATATGACTATGAGGGAAGGGTGGGAAAAAAAATCTGTGGCATGAAGTTTTGGAGTTCTCAAGCTCTTCTCAAGCTTCGAGAAAGCAAAAAGTTTTGAACACAAGCAAAAATGTACAGGGGTTCCCAGTGTTCAGATAGGTGTACTGCACAAGCCCTTTTAGCTAGAACCTTCTGAACAAATGGCATGCAGCATGTGTGCAAGCTATCAGGCTAGTATGCTGTGCACTAAGCAGGGTGCTAACATTGGGAATCCGTGTTCAGAATGTTTCCATCAATAATCTTTATAAATGTGCATGTCAACACTAAACAGTTCCCACTGACATGTGAAAGCGACCCAACACTCAAGACAGCACTTTGTTCAGACTGAGGACACATAGGTTGAATTAACTGTTAGGTGCATGTGAGTATATGAATGCATCACCCAAATAGAGTTGGTAATTAAGTTTAGGCATTGTTGAAAGTGCTGAGTTCAAGTGTTAAGTTGTCTCTGCCATGCCCTGTCCAACCAGCTCCTGAATGCAAACAGATCCCTTAGCCTTTTAAGCCCCAGTGCAAATGAATCTTTCATGGCAATAAATATATTTGTGACAATTAACAGCAGTGAACAGTGGACAGACTCCCACTACCAGAGCACCACACAGGCTGTTTCAGTAGTATACAGTGGCATCCTCTCACCTGTGTTATCCAATTACGCACGTGCATGTATATAATAGTATAAACCATGAATCAAGACTGAAGCTCAGTAACAGGAGGCAAGAATGAGCCCAGTCTTGAATATGGCTACAATAACAGAGGGAAGGATGCTCCTTTACACTACTGAGGTGTCCCCACAAAGAGTAGAGGTCGTGTGCTTTGTGTGCAAGTCTAATGCTTACTTTGGGGTATTCCAGACAGGCTTATCTGAAACCCTGAAGTAAAGAAAAAAACATTTTACTACATTTTCTTGAAATGTGTTGTTAAGAGTTTAAATGGGCCACGTTTGATAAGTCCCGTCCCAGCATGATTCAATGCTGAAAATGGAAAACAGGTCAGGATACTGAGAACGTGCTTTAGCTGGCAAAAGATGTGCCACATATTGGTGGGTCTTGCTCAGTGCACTGCCATATATAACCGATGTAGTATTTGCTGTATTACTGGCAAAATAGTTCAATTTTAACAGTCATTTCAGTACCATCTTACTTTCAATTTTGAAAACCAATGTTCTGCCAGTCTTGTGGCACTGTGCATATGGCACTACTTTCTGCTGTTCCACTTGCAAATACTACCACCAGAACAATAATCAATTACATGTATTTGTCACTGCTGCCTATATAAAACTGTTTTAGGCTTTTGCAATTACTTCCTGTGACCTCTCTAATAGATAGATAGCAATTGTTGTGCCAAGCTAGGTTAGCTGGCTGCTAGCTTGTTAGCAGTACTAAAAGCATATGGCAAAAAAGCAAATAGTTCAATTTTCCCATATTGCCAAGATTATTATTAAAGTTGAATACTGTATCATCAGTGTATGAAGTACTATAGAATAATAAGTGGATTGTATTAAAAAGTGACAGTAAAATTAAACTATATTGTTTCCTATACTTTGTTTGGCATTAGCCCTTTTTGCTAACGTATGCTTAGCACTACAAAGTCAAAATACAGCTTATTAAAACGAACTCAATGTCACTGTTTGCCATTGTACCTTAAATGTAAGTATATAAACTAATATCTTAGAAAATTACATTTTTGTGGGGAAAAAAAATAAAACAAAGGGCTACACGTTAAAGCTAGCTGATAAAACAGTCTTAGCAAAAAAAAAATAAAAAAACCCAAACAAAAACAGTTTGTATTACAAGAATATATTTCATGCTGCAAATTCTTGGTAATAAAGTTAATTACATGCAACTGTTGAATTTAATCACAATGGGGAGTGGGGTGGAGGTAAATAAAATTAATACTAAAAGCTACGATGTTTGTTAGCTTTATAAACAGACAGTAGTAAAATACTATGAACACACTAGTGATGACTGGTATTTGCCGGTGGAACAAGACTGATATTCTCTTTTTGTTGGCTTAGCAGAACACCACAGTTTCACAGTGGCCAGCCACTAAAAACTGGCATGTGCCACTTCAACTGGTATACCTTTCATACAATGGAAACCACACTTAACAGTGTCTCATCAAATGGGGTCTGTCTACATCAGGTCATTCTAACATAGAAACTCAGTTGAAAACATGCAGAAAAAAAGATGATACAATTACAGGTATTACAAAAATGGAAAAAATGGAAAACAAAATAACTTTATGCGAACAAAAGAAAAAGACCAACAGAGGGAAGCGATGGGGACATTTCAATAAATTCCTTTGCCAAGATTGGCCCTAAAAATTAAAAAAAATAATAATAATAATTTTTTTTTTCAACTCAACAAAAAACGAAATCTCCCCAAATCAGACTAAAACCTTATAAAATAAGTTTGAATACCTGTTTCATTTTGACATCTCCAGCAGGTGTTGGTTTCTGCAAGGTTTAGATAAAACATTTGATACTGCCACAGAGCAAGAAATTACAAAGTCAGATATGGCTGTTGAGGCTTAAGATTAGGCGCTTAATAATCAATAAAATCCAGAGTAAAGCCCTCCTGATATACTATGAGCACATCCATTATTACATGTAAGTCTGTCTAACCTGCTCTGCTGGCTTTTTCCAATGAAATGACAACTCTTGGAAGAAAACACAGCTTAATGTATGTGAAGCACTTTACATGTGTGTGTAATCAAGGTTTATGAATGACAATAAGAATTCTATTTAACCCCCCAAAACACCCATCAGCTGTCACTACATGACTCCCTGTATATCTGCAGAATTTCAACTATAGCGGAGAACTCCTACTCTGAGGACTGAGGGTTTCATAGGGGGTGACAAGCAAGTCAGAACAAATAGCATCCTATGGAGCTGTAGCCCAAAAATTGACTTTCCCCCCCTCCTCTTGTAATTACACTTATATGGGGGGTGTTAGTCTTCCATATACCACAGCACCAGGAGCAACTTTACTCCTGACAGCAGTCACCTTCAACCGCTCCTTACACACATTCAAACGTTTCTGTGGTGATTTATCTTTGCTTCTGAAATCTAATTCTAATTTGTAAACAGAAGTAAGCAAGACAAGGCCTAAACCCTCAGGTCAAAGAAGGTGCTTTTCCTGTAAGAAAAACCCTACGGACAAAAGTTCTGTTTGTTACTTCAATTTTAACATAATGTCGATATTGCATTCGCAAAAACTAAACTAATACGTTGTCTAATACGTTGTCAAGTGTTAATAATTATTTTGGCGATTTTATTCCTATTCGTTGAGGACTCTCTTGCGATCATCCTCTTTTATATGCCCAGTGGATTAATGTAGAATAAGAAAATTTGATTTTATGTATTAAGTTTCAGTAGACGTTTCTGTTCCTCACAGCACATTATTAAAATGTGTGACCTCACTAAAACAAATCTTAGCTGACTACAGGTTTTGTCACGAGGTCTGCCTGTCCGATAAGAGATGACAGTGTGCGCTTAGAGGCATTAACTAGATAGAGATGTACACTTAACAAATATAAAGGCTTAGACTTTAAATTTATTTTACAAATCGAGGTGATTTGTGTCAACACGTTATGAAACCACCGACAGAACTACCGTTAGCAACACAAGGAAGACAAGTAACGTTATGTATGGCCTGAAGCCAACAGAATTTAATGTTGACACTTAATAGAATTGATAGCCCCAACTTTAACTTTATTAGCTCCATCATTTCTTTGCTACTCGGAGCAAAGCACTGAAACAGTGGCCTGACCGGGGACAGAAGTACACTTCAGTGTAGGCCTTGAGGCTACTTGTAGCAGCCCTCTGCTAATAACAAAGGCGAAAAAGTTAAAATAGTTGGAGAACTCATTTTTTTAAACAACGTAATACTTTTAAAGGTAGAGTCGAGATGTACGATTCAAACTTCAGGAATGAAAACACTTGACTATGCCATTACAGGCCCGTTGGTACAACAATTAAACTGAAGCTTGTGCATCATTGCTAGCCTAGCAGCAGTGCAGTTTCAGGGAGATGGAGATGAAGCTAAGCGCAGAAAGACAGAATTAGCGGAAGTCTCACGAGTCAGACGTCAAAGTAAAAGCGCTGCTTGTCAACAGACAATTACTCAGATCCTACAGTAAAGCCTTTGATTAGTTTAGGCTAATCAACTACATGGTGTGAATATTTTTTTAAATCTGATTTAACATGTAAAAACTTACATGTGTGATGCTTGTCACTAACTGCTCATTTTAATTTTAATTATGATTAACCAAATAAGTGCACAGATTGACCTTACTCAAAGAAAAGGCGGTTCGGCCACTATTTTGGCTTGTTTTAGCAAAAGTGTGCATTTTGCATTAACATAAGCGGAGCATCTGCAACAGATGCATTAAATTGATCACGTTTCCAGACATGGGCCGCGTAACATAATTTATTTTGAAAGTTCTGACTTACTTATTGGGTTTCTCTTGGCTACAGTGTTTCTGCTTTTAGGAAGCTAAAGGCTACCCTTTCCTACAAACTCTTACTGGGGACCAGTAGAAATATGAAACTGTGAACTGGAGCCAGTTCTCGCCTACCTTGCATGCTGCTGCTCTGTGTTTGCTGGTGGAGTTGGTGCGACGTTGATCCTACGATGTTGCTGTTGTTGCTAGAGCTAGTGGAGTTGCTGTTAGGACTGGGAGTCGCCATTGTTGTGTTGAATTCCAGCAGCAGCGCTCAGGCTGCAATGCAGAGAGTGAAACTTCGCCCGCTCTGCCTCCAGACGGGACACTGCGCCACTTGAACGCAACAGCCGCAACGACGGCCACGTCTCTGCTGTTGCTGCTTTTATGGACAATCGGAAATAGCAAATCACGACTTCACAGTTGAACGTTTGACCTGCATAAATAACAAATGTATATAACATATTCTACATTCTGGCTAGTTTGTATCGACTCAATTCTATACTTTTGTTTTATATTCTAAGCGATTTAACACAATATGATGGACAAAAGACGATCTAATGTATTACATTTTTTATTTCGTGTTGAATAATGAAGCTTCCTTTTTTAATTTGTAATATATTTTACTCAGATTTTTATAGTTGGATTTACACTGTTAGATGTGTCAGCTCATCAAAGATAATCAAGGATCACATAATATGTCAAACAGCCTTTGAAATGATACGCAAATTTCTGTCCAGGAAGTTTATGCTTCATTTTTGGTAAAATAAATTCTGGTGTTTTATTAGTCTGTTGCTTAGCACAAATTAACATATGTGTATATGTATCGGTGCTTTGAATGTAGCCTGCTAATCAGCAGTAGCTGCTAACTAGCACTCCAACCTCACCGGTAAAAGTCTGCCAGTCTGTTATTACAGTCTAAGCTAAAAATGCTACACTTTTAATGTTCAACTCCATAACTACATTTATACCAAAACAACAGAGACAATGGTTACGCCAAATTGAGTATTTATGATGAGATACTCAAGAAACAAGGGCTTGTGTTTGTGGCAGTGAGGCAAATGTAGTGGTCAAGCTTTTTTCTCATCCCTTTTTTGTAAAACAAATGCACCACTACTTTTTCTGTTTCTGGACTGCTGCTACATGTTAACCACAAATCATCGGTGATCAGTATGGGAAACTGGCTCCTTCATTTTGATTGCATGTGTTACTTTCTCCTTTGGGGAGAGCTTATAACAAATACAGAACTTATAAAACATGTTAACTTCGATTTTCTTATTAAACAAACTAATTTATTAATAATTTAGGCACTCTGCATGACGCAAATTTCTAAAACGTAAAATAATAATCCTTGTGCCGCCGCAGTCCTCCAAAGTATCCCATTTTAAGAAATACTGCTCTAATGAAGAAACACAAGTATTAGTACGCATCTGTACATGGTAAAATTTCAGGATAAATCTGAGGGCCAAAATGAGTAGCTACATAACATGTCGGGTAGATTTAGCCTTTTACATCTGAGGGGTAAAAACTGCATATGTAGAACCAGCAGTCAAATCAAAAAACACATTAAAACTTTGCTTTGCAATAAAAGTGTCGTTTTTTTTCTCCCCTAGGTGGCACTCTTGTTCCACAATGGAACTGGTTCTACCATCAGGCTCTTTAGGCTTTCAGTGTGAAGGAAGAGATGGTTAAATAGGTAATCGACAATGTATATGGAAATACCATACCATACACTGGAGCCTGCTATCACATCATTATATTTATATAACTCCACCCCATGATGAATAACTTAAGTCTCAATTTTTAATTTACCACTAACTTGAACACATCACACAATGCAAGAAACAGTAGCATTTAATGTATCCACTGAGCATAGATAGGTTTTTATTTTCACTTTATTTCATACAGCCTTAATCAAACACTTTCAATCAAGTGTTGTCACCAATTTGGTGTGTTATCATTCACACGCTGTCATAAATTAAAAAACAACATAAGTGTCAATAAAATATCTGAGCTACTGTATTTGTAAAGTATGCTGCTGTTTTCATATTATCATATTACAATCCCTTAAATAGTTCCTAATTTGTCAGTGTTTTTCCATTTGAAAATAACTTAAAAAGCTCAGTGCTGTAAAGTGGAAAGCAGCGAGAACACTATCTTCTTGTAAGGTGTACTCATAATATTCCCACTTCCTCAGCGAAACATCCTTCAAGTTCCCAGTCTGAAGAACATTTCTCAAAATCCAAACAGTTCCATCACAGCTCCAGGTGTGATTAAACACAAAAGCACACTTTCAAAAATCTTCTAAATTAGTTCCTAGGTGTATCACTAACTAACTGGTGGACTGGACTCACACAAGAAATAATTCTTCAATAATTCTTTTTCAAGACAGAAGTGATAAAGTTGTGATTCTTTAATTACAGTATGTGTCCTTTTGTCTGGATGGAAACAGAAACACTCGATCTGTGATACTCCCGTATCCTTTCAGCTCCATCCTGTCTCCATATACAGAGACTGTGGCGAATGCATTGCTGTCAGGTGGTGTCTCAATCACCCCATCAACCGTCAGGTGGTGCACTCCTGTATCTTCGTCTTGGCAGTATCCACCGTCGTGGGCGTGTCCCGCCATGTAACACACCACACTGGTGTGGGAGCGTATGACGGCCAGGAGCTCTTCAAAGTTCCATGCGAGGCAAATGGTGTCTGTGCAGTCTGGGTGGATGGGGAGGTGACCTGGATAAAGGAGGAAAAATAAAAACACATGTGTTCTTTTAAATTGTACTAGAAGCACTGGAATGTTGAAGATCAGGCTCTGATCAAGCTGAGCTGGGATCAGCATACGTTCACTTTGGGTTGTTGGCTACCTTTGTGTTAGCATGCTGTTTGTTCAGATGCTTGCAAAGGGCTGGTGTTTTGTTAGCAGTGTAATGCTCTTGGTTCTGTGCTGGATGCAGTTTGCAAACCTAGAACCAAGGAAACTGACTGCAGCAGCAGAAGACCACACCAGGAACCGTTCCTGCTAAGAGCAGGAAACTAGGGCTCCAGTTTGCATGAGCTCATTAAAACTGGACAGTAGAAGATAATGCAAGATAATGTGCCATGTCACAAAGCTCAAATCATCTCAAACTACTTTCTGGAACATGCCAGTTAGTTTACTGAACTCAGATATAGCTCTTTCAGGATGTGGTGGAACAGGAGAGTCCCATCACAGACATTTTGCTGACAAAGCTCCATATTAAGATAAGAAGCTCTTATCTTAATATGGACTGAAATCTCATAGGAAGGTTTCAGCACCTATGCCGTGAGAAATTAAGAAATTAATTAATTGTTTTCTTTTTTCTTTCTCAGCAGGTGACCCAGGTGATTGATATATGCATTTTTTTTCTTCTTTTTTTTCTTTTTCTGCTCATTCTGTTGGTTTTTGTCTTTTGCCCTTCTCCCCCGTCCCTCTTCTCAGCTGTTTCTCTTTCCCTCTTTCTTTCTCCCCTTCTTTCCCCCAGTCAAGTCTGTCCCATATTCAGTAAGTGAAAATAAAATAAACAATAAAAGGTGAATCAAATGGACCATTATGGCAAGGCTGGGATGGTCAATTTGGTAAAGTAAATCCGTTGGGCATCTTTCTTTGCCTTTAGACAATAATTCTGATGGCAAAAGAGCCAAACGGGACAGGCAAAAAAAACCAAAACTGGACAGTAGAAGATAATGCAAGATAATGCACCATGTCACAAAGCTCAAATCATCTCAAACTACTTTCTGGAACATGCCAGTTAGTTTACTGAACTCAGATTCGCTCTTTCAGGATGTGGTGGAACAGGAGAGTCCCATCACAGACATTTTGCTGACAAAGCTGCAGCAACTGCATGAAGCTCTTATCTTAATATGGACTGAAATCTTGTAGGAAGGTTTCAGCACCTATGCCGTGAGAAATTAAGGCAAATCTTGGTCCTGTACTAGCAAGGTGTCCAGTGAACGTATTTAAAAGTTTTACTTACTGACAATTGTGACCTTTTCTTGTTTCTCATCAGCTGATGATAGAAGAGAGTCTAACCAGTCCAGCTGGTCCTTACTGAACCCACCATTGAACATTGTAAATCTCTGCGTGAGATTGTTAAATGCTGAAACAAAAACACAAACCATCATCAACTCAGTTGTTGGGTCGCAAGGTAGTTTAGTCAATAACAAGTGTAAATCCATAAAACCTGTTTTCTATCCTTTGGTCCTCATTTACAAATTATGCTACTAAAACACATAACTGTCCTACTGGATACCTTCACTGGTATAAATTACATTTTCATCTAAGAATTGTCAGTTGTTTAAGGAAGGCAATAAATAAACTAAATACATATTACTGCATTTTATACTGTGTACATGCATATTCCTGTTACTTGATATCTGGGCTAATGTAATTACATTTGTTTTATTAATGTTGTAATTATCAGTAAAGCATACCTGGAGGGCAGTTGAGATCTTCGTTTTTGTTATACTGCTTTATCAAATTCATAGCATCGACATATTGTTCACTGGCCTTCTCTCTTCCCAGCAGGCTCACATCATAGGCATCCAGGACAACAAATGTAAACCCGGGGAAAGGGCTGAAACTGTAAGCATATATGCCGGAGCCGGCCGGGGCAGTGCTCATGCTCCTGTCAGAGTGGAGCGTGCTGTTGAGCTTTGAACGCAGCAGCGCGCTCCTGCTGAAGTTATAAAACTCGTGGTTTCCCCATACATGATACACCTCCGCGGGGCAGGAGCTCAGCTCTCTCAGCACGGTGTCCAGCGCGCGCTCCGAGGCGTCCTTGGGCTTGTTAAAGCCGTCGATAATGTCTCCCAGCTGGAGAATAAATGCTGGCTTGACAGCTGATTCCGACCAACTTTTCCGAGCATTTCTCAAGAGCTGGAGACCGCTTCGGTAGTATCGCCTACGAGTCCGAGTGTAATTGTAGCCGTCGTCGATGTCTGCGTACTGAATGTCAGCTATCACGCCGAACGTAAACAGCAGCGTTTGCTGACGACAGTCGTCCATTCTTGGTGTTGTCTTCGAATCAGCTTGAGTGCGCCCCTTATATCTACCGAGGAAGATGAAAATACCGACTCCACGCAGGTATCCTGTCCACCCCCTCACATGCTGACTGCCTGCCAGAATTTCTTCCGTTGTCTAGAATGACAGCGCAGCAGCCAGCGCGTAACCGAAACTGACGGCAACAAAACAACTTCCGGCATCCTTCGAAATAATGCTGAAAGCGAAACTGACTCATGGCAGCACACCTGAAGTGAAAATGTGGAAACTGGCTTTAAAAACTACTCATAAATTGTATATTTTATTTCATAGGTGAGAATACTACATTTTTCTTTTGGTTTATTTTTCTAGATTTGTAGAGAAATTTAAAGACAAATGTATTTATTTTATAGAGAATATAAAGAAACATTCATTTACCTATGCTACCCCTGCAACAAAGGTCTCCATTATAAAATATATAGTGTTTGAGCTCCCAGCATGTTTAAAATTTTGCTCTAACTTTCACTTGACAGTGCATGAATCAAAAACATCTTTTCCATCTTACCTCCACTCAGGTATTTATTCCAACAGGCTATACAGTAGTTTGGGGCGTGTTGTTTGTTTTGTTTTTCAACAAATTTGACATAGCTATAAGACTATAATGAAGGAGAAGGTTTAATCTAAAATAGTATAAAGCAAAGACAACAGACAAAAACTTGTATTCTTTTTTCCTTTAAATGTTAGAGAGAACAGTTCTGTCTTTCAGCAGAACTGCAAGTATACTCAAAAGATTAATAAAAAAATGAAATATTCTTCTGAAAGCTATATAGATGAGGAAGTCCTTAGTAAATATACCTCAGATGAACAACAACATATGATATATTACACAGTGTAAATGTTTATTAAACAAATGTACACCAAAATACAGAAGCAGTTGTAAAAATTAAATACATCCTGTGATTCAACAGCTTGTAAAACCACCTTTTAGCAGCAATAACTTGAAGTGATTTCTGTATAACTTAATTAGTCTCTTGCATCTTTCTGAAGCACTCTTCTTTACGGCGTTGTTTCAGTCCATTGAGGTTTATGGCCAAACCTTCATGGCAATTTAAATCAAGCTAAAACAATCTCAATTTGAGGACTTTTACAAACAGTGATGTATTTTCAGTGAGGTATTAGTACTTTTTACTAAACAGCATAACGGATCAATACACCTTCCACCACAGCTGCCCCCTTAGTTTAGTTTTGATCTGCTTACCACAACAGAAATGTCACAAACATGAAATGACCCCCTCCAATTCTAAGGACCTATGTTCTTGATGATTTATGATGTCACCCTTTGGTTTGTTAAGCCATCTTCATTTTTATTGGTCCCGATTATTCATTTATTATTTATTATTTCTAGCACTGCTTTCACATGCTCACATCTGTGTCTGCATCAAAATAAAACTCGTCTTCCTTATTTGCATCAAGAAAAAATATATATATACCAAAACTTAATGCAAAATTAAAATCAACAAGGCTGTTCCAGGTGATCCTCTTGGAGGCACAAGCTCATAATGTGGAGGAAATTTCAATTTTGGTGATTTTTAAATTCTTTTAACATAATGTTAGTCGTCTACATTAGTCCAGGAAACTGCAGGGAAAAACTATGATCTGCACAAGCGGATGGTCCAGCACTGATTTAGGGAGCAACTGATTTGCTTTTGCTTTTGCATTTTAACTGGTGAAGCATACATTTAAGTATCAATCAATCATGCTTGCCCATGCAAAAATCATTATCAAAATTAACTTTTTATTAATTGTGCAGCCCTAAAACAAGTATATTGACAATTATTTATAAAATTTTAGCCTTTTACTGAACATTTTTTAAAGTTTTAATGAACATTTTCAGTGTTTTCAAATTCAAAATCTCTAGGGTTGCAAGAGTAACCTTCTGTATGGGGTTCTGCTATCAGACAGTAGTTTTACAATCATGGCTTGCACGTCACTGTTGAATTTCACCTGAAGTCTCTTTCCCAGGAGTTTCTGTTGTTAGGCCTGTGACACATTTGGGAATCCATTTGAGGACAGTGGCATCCCACTCACCCTCAGCTCTGTCCTGCAAAGGCTGGAGAGAGGACAGGATGAATCCTACAGATAGAAAATGCTCTAAGAACACACTTTGGCATGTAATTCAGTCAGAATGCAGACATATTTCTGTGTTTCCACAAATAGCAGCATGACTATCTGTAGAGTGAGCTGAGCATGACAACATCTGCAAACACAAGGCACATCTGCAGCCAGCACACAGCCACTCAAGTCAATTTGATTATAAGCAGATTTTAAAACAACAAGGGCTGACCAAATTTCTGTATGACTAAAAATAATAACTCAGAGCAAACCAGAAAGAACAAAACAAACAAAAAACAAAGTGAAAGAAAAGTATCAAAAACTAATTCACATTTAAATGCAAGCATGTAAATATGCTTCTTCAAGCAGGTTTTAAAGACAATTTAAAGAAGTGTTGGTGAGGTCCTGATTTGAAGAGGCAGACTGTTCAAAAGTGTATGTGCAACTACAGCAAAGGCCTGATCTCCTCTGTGCTTTAATAATAATGGATTGCATTTATATAGCGCTTTTCGAGTCCCTCAAAGTGCTTTTACAATTCATTCACTCTCACACACTGGTGGAGGCAGCTACAGTTGTAGCCACAGCTGCCCTGGGCCAGACTGATCGGCCCCTCTGGCCAACACCAGTAGGTGAAGTGTCTTGCCCAAGGACACAACAACCAAGACTGTCCAAGTCGGGGCTCGAACCACCAACCTTCCGATTACAAGACGAACTGCCAACTCTTGAGCCACGATCGCCTTTAGTCTGCTTCTCAGAACAACCAGAAGCTGTGATCAGCTGACCTTAATGCTCTATCTCGTGACTTTTTTCCCCTTAATAAATGAAATCATTAAAAAAGTGCATTTTGTTGGTATGTGGGCTAGCTTTGTCTGATACTTGTTCGATGATCTGAATGTGTGAAAAAAAATAGTAGCTCAGGAAGGGGGCAAATATTTAACATCACCGTGTTTCTGTTCAAGTGAATCGAGTGGATTTACCTGCTCTGCTTTCTGGTATTCTCCATGCTGCTCACAGCCGATGTTAAACACATACTTCCCCGGGCCAAGCGGCTACAAAATTAAAACCGAAGATAATAAGGGAGAGAGGCACAGACTCATCCTCATTTACAATGACACAGACCACAATGATATAAGAACTGATTGTTGTTTCTGTTGATTGACACTGAAAACACCAATCTATGTCATTTTGGAACAGTGGGGCAAAAAACAAAACAAAACAATACACAAGGCAAGAATGGAGCCGCATAATGTAACTTTCTTTGTGGTTAAAAACAGAAAAATGAGTTTTTTGTTTTTCCTTAAAAAGTCTTTTTACAACACTTTGACCTTTTGATTATGTGATGAATGAAGCGATTCTGAGGGCTCTATAGAAGACGCACCTATCCTAAAGCCTCTACTTATATCAAAGTAATAATGCTACAGTATACATACATTCTTTAAAATTAGACTTACGCTGAAGTACAAATGTTCTGCATTAAAACATACTTCAAACTCTATAGAACGGTTAAATCATGGAGATAGCTGGAGATAATTCACTATAGCTAAAGCACACCATAATTTAATAGTTTATATATATATATACATACATACATATATTAATCTAATTCTGCTAAATAGAAGTACAGTAAAAGAGTACAGTCCATCAAACCGACTAACTAACTAAAAAAACTAACTAAAATCCCCACAAAGCACGGTGACTAATGAAGCCTCCAGGAAAATGGTTAACTCACTGGACAAATGATGTCGTCCCCTCACATAAATATACACACAGGTGCAATGAAAAGAGTGAATGATGCTCTGAATTTAGGGGAATAAGGAGGACGGTGTCATAAAAACATTTATGTCACTAAAAACAATGAATAGTGATGACAAATAACACATAACTTAACAGTGATCACAAAAATCATGATAATCATTTTGGCTATTGTCACTTTTCACACCATGCACAAGCTACATTAAAACATATTCAGTATTTTGATCGATCACTGACCAATTTGTGAGAATGTTATAAAAATAAAACTTACATAGTTGTTGATAAAGTTGCCCATGAATCTGTGGTTAGTATGGAGGTACTCTCCAGCTGACTCCATCTTGCCGTTCACCCAAGTGCCCTTGAACTTAGAGCCAGTTTCTTGGTAGTGGTAAATGCCCTGTCCGTGCCTGGAAATCACAAAAACAGCAAAGATTCAAGTAGCTTTTAACATATCTAGTTACAGCTAACTTCAAAGTAAAAGCATGTTGGTGCAAAAAAAAGTTCAAACATCTCAGAAGTTAAAGACATGTGACAGCATTTCTGGGACTACATTTCAACATGAAAAAAGTCCTGCTCTCTAGAGTATTAATACTGTTGAATCAAAGTAAATTATCTTAACATAAAAAAGTGTATATATAATATAAACCCTGACTCCTTCTGGCATTACAAGTTGTTATAGCAATTGTGATTGCATTTCTTGTGACATACCTCAAATTTTGCAGCCACTCTCCATCATAGGTGTCTTTGTTGGGGTAGGTGTAGACACCGTGACCTTGTCTCATATCCTCAACCCACGACCCTGGCAGTCAGAAGAGGCAGTGGTAAGAGTTTTGCTTACAGAAACCAACATCAGAGCTTCAGCTGGCTTTAAAAACGTTCTCAGGACTGTATAAAAATAATTTTGATTGGTAGAAGTACACAACACACTCATGTAAAGCACATTTGTTATACCTTCATATTTGGACCCATCGGGATAGTAGAAGGTTCCCTGTCCATGTTTCATGTTCTGCTGGTAGTTCCCTACATATCTCGCCCCATTCTTGAAGCGATATGTCCCCTAGTGGAGAAAGCAGTTATATTTAAATATATATTAGTCCTTACCCGAGTAGCATCAGGGAAAAGCGTGAAATATTAAGAATTTTCTTTGGGACTAAATATTTAAATAAAATTGTAATTAGAGGGTAAGACTGCTTTAAACTGCTTAATGTTCTCACGCACTGTCCACACTGTTATCTAATTTAGCAGCTTTTTCTATATCTAAAGGATAATGTCTTTATGTGCTGATATGCACATACATGCAGAATGTTCTGTGCTTTGGACTGCAGGGGTCCAGCTCAAACGTCCTACCTGTCCGTGTCTTCTCCCGTTCTGATAGTCTCCCTGATAAATGTCTCCGTTGGGCAGAATAGCTTTCCCGAATCCGTGCCTTTCTCCAGCTTCATTTCTGCCTCCTTCATACTCCTGCTCGGGTAAAAACAAAATAGGGTTTTACCATTAGCTTTAGTTCATCGTCGGCAGCAAACAAACTTAACACGATAATTATATTCTCTCACCCCGAGTTTATTTTGTTCATCCTCGAACTCCTCAGATCCTACGTCCGACATGTTTCTGTCAGTTTCTGAACGACTGTGTTGTAGTTTTAGTTGAAACAGAAGCGCCAAAAACGGGGAAAATCCTGCACCTGCTCTTTTAGCCTACTAGTTTACAGTTGCTATGACAACCGTCGGTCACGCGAGCTAAAGACCCAGGCGCGCTCTTGCCTGAGAAGACTCTTGCGCAGTATTGATGTTCATTTGTGTACTGGACGGACGCAGCCACAAGAGGGCGCCCGTCTGACTCCGATTTTTTTTTCCAAGCTAAAAATGTTTATTTTGGAGAATACGTTGTAAGTTACTATGGGTTTTTTAAAATGTGATAGTAGCTTTTTATCTCTACGCTATTAAACTTTAAAGCCAAGTTCCCCACTTCTCCATAATGAAAAGCAACGAGTGTATTCAATGTAGTTCAGTCTATTTTGGAGGGTGTTATTCTAGCAGTAAACATGGTGAGCCACCCCTTATTTCTTTATATTTTAATTCCACAGGATTGGACTTTCTTCCTTTAATTGGTTTGAAGAGTTTTCAAGTCAGTTAACAGATAACTTCGCAAAGAACCATTTTTAAATGATGTATTCAGGTACTTTGTTACTTGTGGCAAAAATACATGACTGGGACCCATTTAATTGAATCTATGAAAAATGTCAAAGATCACACCTTGACAGATATATATAGTATTTTTGTATGAGCAAGGTAATTCCCAAGGGGCTATTAGCCAACAAATATACCTTAAAAACTGGACGAAAGAAGAAGTGGCAGGCCTAAAAAACTACAGAACATCAACAGTGTGTGACAGTCATGTTGTAAAGTGACAGAAAAAGGGCTTGACACAGCATGTGAGAGCTACTGCACTGAAAGCTATTCGTCAACAATAATCTCAGTGGAAGGGTATGAGGTATTACAAACTACCAGTGTTGGTCAAGTTACTTGAAAAAGTAATCAGTAACTAATTACCGATTACTTCCCCCCAAAAGCAATCCCGTTGCTTTACTGATTACTAATTACTTAGTTACTTTTTAAAAACATGATTTACAACCTGAATAAATCTAATAAAACTAGTTTTAATAGTTTTAATCTTTTAACTTTATGCATCAAGCAAAAATTCAATTATATGCAGCATTCTCTGACTGGAAGAAATTTGTTTAACATTTTAATAAATTGTGTCAAACTTAGTTCAGTTTTGCTCTTTTAAAATCTGCTTCAAAGCTCCAAAGGGCTTTTTTATGACCACACAATCAAAAAAAAAATTCACAGCATTTCAATAAATGATTCATGAAAAAACATTTTTCTTGATATCTTGGCAAATCAGTATGTCCATCAAATGACACCAACATAATAAACTTAATGACCTCTCCTTTGCAGCTCTTTATTTAGACAACTTGAACTTGTTTTGACATTAACTCATAAGCCCTGAGATTTTGCCATCTGTTGCATTAAAGATTAGAATGAACTCTGGTTGTAATCCACTGTGTTCAGCTGTTCCCTCTGTGACTCAACATAAGGTGCCGTTTAAAATTTCTGAAGCAGGTATTCAATAACATACATAATAAAGATAAATGAACGGCAGTTTGTGGCCGTGGTGATAATCTCTGTGGCATCATTGTCCCTTTGAGGACAGTTCCTAAGAATATCTCACTCCTGATTAATTCCTGAAACAGTGCATATTTAAGAAAGGGGCAGCTAATACCTGGGTTCACTGGCTGCTTGTTCGAGATTTAGCACCTCACTTGTCAATTTATATCCATCTAATCTCTCTCTCATGACGCTGTCACTGGTTTTTAAAATAAGTGACAGTTTAACAGCCTATTATGACCTGTTTCCTGGGCATGATTAAACACCTGGCACCATCTGCCTGCATACAGAAACATTATACCAATAATGTTAAAATGTTGACATATCTGATGTAGATAAAGTTGCCCAGCACAACTTAGTTAAAAATAAAAGTTATACATTGATTTGCATGCCCAAGCAAAAGATGACTTGTGGAGAAATCCTTGTTGGCAAGCACAGCGGTAGTTTGTCACTAGATTGGTGCACATCTCATGAGGGGTTTTGGGACACTTCTCTTTACTTACTTACTTAGTACTTAGTTCCTCCTACGCCGAGCGGCGCATCGGGCAGCTAGTGATCTCCATCGATGTCGGTCAGCAGCGACTGCTTCAGCTTCGTCCCAGGCAATGTCGACAGTTCTCAGGTCGTCCATAAATGTTCGACGCCATGTGGTCTTTGGTCAGCCTTGCTTTCGCTTGCCAGTTCGTGGACGCCATGTCATGGCAATCTTAGCTGGGCGATGAGGGGGTAGGCGTAAAATACACTCAACAAAAATATAAACGCAACACCTTTGTTACTGCTCCCATTCCCCATGGGATGGACGTAGAGACCTAAAATTCATTCCAGATACACAATATAACCATCCCTCCCAAACAGTGGTCACAAATCAGTCCAAATGTGTGGTAGTGGGCACATCTGCTATATTGAGATAATCCATCCCACCTCACAGGTGTGCCACATCAGGATGCTGATCTGACATCATGAGTAGTGCACAGGTGTACCTCAGACTGCCCACAACAAAAGGCCACCCTGGAATGTGCAGTTTTTTGCGCTATTGGGGGTCTGGGGACCCAGAATCGGTCAGTATCTGGTGTGACCACCATTTGCCTCATATTCTCTGAAACGCCTGTGGAGGCGGCTTATGGTTGAGAAATGAACATTCAATGCACGGGCGACAGATCTGGTTGACATTCCTGCTGTCAGCATGCCAATTGCACGCTCCCTCATTGCTTGTGGCATCTGTGGCATTTTGCTGTGAGACAAAACTGCACATTCCAGGGTGGCCTTTTGTTGTGGGCAGTCTGAGGTACACCTGTGCACTACTCATGATGTCAGATCAGCATCCTGATGTGGCACACCTGTGAGGTGGGATGGATTATCTCAATATAGCAGATGTGCCCACTACCACACATTTGGACTGATTTGTGACCACTGTTTGGGAGGGATGGTTATATTGTGTATCTGGAATGAATTCTAGGTCTCTACGTCCATCCCATGGGGAATGGGAGCAGTAACAAAGGTGTTGCGTTTATATTTTTGTTGAGTGTATGTCCCGCAAAGCGAAAGCGTCTTTCTGCAACAACATCGGCTAATGGGTGGGTGCCTGCTCTTCGTAGGACCTCCTCATTTGTTATTCGGTCCCGGTAGGAAATTCTCAGGATTCGCCGCAAGCCACGTTGTTGAAGCACGTTCAGGTGTTGAATAGTTGCACTTGTTGAGCGCCAGGTTTCACTAGCGTAAAGTGCAGTAGGGAAGACGATAGAGTTCAGTAGTCTGAACTCTGCCATTGCCGGTCCCAAGCCCGGATGAGAAAGGAGGAGGGTTGGGCGTGGGGCTAGCAACCCCACCCTGTAAAAACTCCAATCGCTACGGAAACAGCAACTTCTCTTTACAGAAACTCTAAATCTTTTAGTTTTCTTGGTTGCCTCTTGGGAGCTCCCTCCATAGATTCTCTGTAAGATTGATGCGATGAAATCATCCTGTATCTTTAACAGAAAAAAGACTCAAAGGAAGTTTCCACCTCCGTGCTTGACTGTGGGGATATTGTTCTTTAGGTCATACTCAGCATTTCTCTTCCCCCAAACACAGCGGGTCAAGTTGATGACAAAGAACTTGTAGTTCTTCATGTAGTTTATAACATTTATGTCATGTGTTTTTTCTCAATTGTGCTTGCTATCCTGTCTCTCTCCATTAAAATGAAACTACCATAAAAATGAGAGACTATTCATTTCTTTGTGAGCAAAAGCAGAAATTTAGCAGGAGATTGAAGAATTATATCCTCCACTGTATGCCCTCTGATCTCAGCCAGAATTGACATATTTTTCATGAGGTTTTTTTAATAGCCAATAAAATGTCATTGAAAACTTTTTTGCATTTTTTAATGTACTATCAAGGTTTAACCAAAACGTTTTAAAGCTAAGGCAACCTCTTTCTGCACTAAAGTGACATTGGGTTGGTTTTTTTTGTTTCTGTTGCATCTGTCATCAAGTGTCCCTCAGACAAGATTCTTTGGGACAGGAAAAAAAGAAGCCTCAGATTCTCTAATGTGACCGCTAGTCCACTGTGATCTCTAAAGCCATCCCAGAAGGATCCTGGAGGAATTTCTATTGAGGGCTTTATCAACTATGACTTTATTTATAAGCCTGTCATGACTATCAGAAGTGTCACCGCGCACCATTAATGGTACATTTCAAAACAATAAGCTTTGGAGATAAGTGAAAAATGTATTTTGTTACATTGCTGTGAAGACAGAAATCCTTGCCATGACATATGAAGTGTATTCACCATATGAATTTTTGAAATATGTAGGAATGTAAGTAAATCAGGACATAAAATAAAACCCTGTAAAACACAGTTTCACATTTTTTATGTAATTGTTTCATGACTTTATTTGTGAGAAAATTTGTGATACCACACTCATGTTCATCTGAAACTGGAAAATTAATACACACACAAACACACACACACACAATAGAAACCGTAGAAAATGACAGATCTTTCAGTCAGCTATGCGTTCTAATGAGCAGTGCCAAATCCATTTTAAAATTTCACATAAGTAAAAAGTTAGCTTACAGTATTTTACTCTTAATGTCTTGAATTGGATACAGAAAAAAAAACGACACCATCTTTTTTTTATTCATAAGGACATAATAAAATCATTTGGTCCTTATCACGTCTTAATATTAGATAAATACAACCTCAGATTAGCAAAACATTTTACACCATCTCATTATTTATTTAATTTAAAAAAAGTAACCCTCACTGCTTCCATATGAATTAAGAAGAATAAAGAGTAGTAGTAAGTAGCAGGCGATGCTTATACTTGCAGATTGCGGCTTGAGCCTGGTTCTGCTGGAGGTTTTCTTTCCTGCTGTCACCAAGTGCTTGCTCATAGGGGTCATTTGATTGTTGGGGTTTCTTTGCATTATTGTAGTGTATTGCACATAGACATTCCAGTTGTAAAATAAAATCAAAATTCACATGATTTTCAGTAATGAGATTAGACTTGAGCAGTGACTGCTTTGCGTTTAATAACTTTGTGTACCACCAACTATTACTGGCTTACAAATGCATTCTTTGAGCTTAAATTGTTCAATAGCTGCTTTTAAGTCTAGACACATCCTTAATGTCAAATCCAGTTATAATCTTGGAGATCAGTGCCCAAGATAACAAACACTTGGAAAGTTTATCATCTGTGTGAGCTGTATCTCTGGCAGAGGTCACCCTCCTTTGGCATTCATTCTTTTCTTGAGCTGCAGTTGCTCCACGGCACGGATTTATAACAAAAGCTCAGCACCATCTGCATGACATCACATGCCAAGCTAATCACTTTCCTCCACCCACGTTCAATGGGGGATTTGACCTAAATATAGTTGTTTGCTGTCTATGCTAATGCATCTTATAAAAGCAGTAAGCGCCAACGCTTCGTACATTTTTCTGCTTCATTGTCTTCTGGCTGTGACGGCTACTGACTTAACCAGCAGGAGCTTTGATTCAGGTGTCTCTAGAAGGAGCCATACGCTGACTTTCTGGGGTAAGATTTGATCAGGATGATGATCAAATTCATTAATAGATGAATTCTAACATTAACCCTGGATGTTTTAGTCCCCTGGGGTGTACACTGCAGAGATGAGTTCAGACGCTGACATGGCTGTTTTTGGGGAGGCCGCTCCATATCTGAGGAGACCCGAACGAGAGAGGATTGAAGCTCAGAACAGGCCCTTTGATGCCAAAACTGCAGTGTTTGTGGTGGATCCAAAGGAGCTCTTTGTTAAAGGCACATTTCAAAGCAAAGAGGGTGGCAAGGCGACTGTTAAAACTCAGTCAGGACAGGTACATCTGCTCCATGTATCTCTATACTGGAGATTTATAGGCATCGTTGGCACATTTTATTTAGATTGTCCACTGATGAGCTTTTTAATGTACTTTACATTGTAGAAGCAATATAGAGAGCAGGCTCTAACTTCATATATTTCTTAATGAAGATGTCTTTCTTACCGTCACAGGTTGTAACAGTGAAGGAAGATGAAATCTTCCCTATGAACCCACCCAAGTTTGATAAGATTGAGGACATGGCCATGATGACACACCTTAATGAGGCGGCTGTGCTGTTTAACCTCAAAGAGCGTTACGCAGCTTGGATGATCTATGTGAGTACTGCACCAGATAATGCCTGACAAGCTGCTGCTCAACTGAAGCGTGCAGACCAACAGCAGAGGTGCAGTCAGCTGAGGGTTTATTTGGTCTGACAGTAGCTACTTTTTCTTTTCTTTTTGTCTTTTTTTTTTTTTTAATGCTTTGAGGTTATAGAAAAAGTCCAAATCGATCCTCGAGTATCTTCCTGGACAAGTGAGCCTATTCTCTTTTTCAGGAAGTGTTATAAATGAAACTAAACATAAATTAATGTTAAAATGTTCTTCAAACTAATAACAAAGTCTTACAAATTCACTGAAATTTTCATGATTTGCAGGCCAAATGCAAGTTCACTGGCAGACAGACTCAAGCAAAAAGCAAACTTCATTCGGGCTGATCTCAGAGTCCAGACTTGCACCATGCAGGAACACACAACAGGACAACAACAATAAACAATGAGGGAACAAATTAGAGTCTAAATTAAGAGTAACATATAACAAGAACTACAAGTTCCCAGAATGCTCAAGAATAAATAAAGAACAGTAAACAAAACTATGAACACCTGGAAAACAAAGAAATGAACTTCAAAAAGCTCAAAAACACAAAGTTAGGCCCAGGATCATGACAAAAATACAGGTGAAAACACCTGTATAAATATAGTTAGCCTCAGCGTTTAAATAATATGGCCCAGTTTTGGCCTAATTTTGTCCAATACTCATAGTTTTAAGTGATGGAATTTTACAAAATAGCAGCCAGTCCAACATCCAGGTAAAATATATGTTTAAATATAAAAATTACATTACTTAAGTCAAATCAAATTCAAATTCAAATTCAAATTCAAATTTTATTTGTCACGTACACAGTCATACACAGTACGATATGTAGTGAAATGCTTGGACAACTGCTCGTGACCTAAAGTCATCTAATGAATGATGACAGATCACTGTGTGAATTAAAGCATCTCATATTCTAAAACCCACTATCCAGTGTTATTTACCAGAAAAAAGAAAACAATACATTTGAACCATAAACAGAACAACACAAAAAGAGAAAATCCAATTAAATTAAAATGTTGTTTATATACTGCTTCTGACTTTGGAGTTAAGACTTCATAGTTACCACTTACTCGCCTGTCCTTATAATCCATCACAGCCTGTGTCGTGAGAATCAGTGTCACCTGTGTCCTAAGCTGCCTGGTCAACAACATAAATATATGGTGTCCTTTGAGACTAAATTCACCAGGCTGACTAATTAAAAAGCAATAGTTATTCTGTCAGATAAAGCTAATAAGCTTATATTGACCACAGATGTTGCTTTTGGTTGTAGACCTACTCTGGCTTGTTCTGTGTCACTGTGAACCCTTACAAGTGGCTCCCAGTGTACAACCAGGAAGTGGTGGTAGCCTACAGGGGTAAGAAGCGCCAGGAGGCTCCACCACACATCTTCTCCATTTCCGACAATGCATATCAGTCGATGCTTACTGGTAAGCTTAAAAGTTATATTACCATTTTTATGTAATCCAGTGCACCTCTCTAACATGACTGTTTGCTTTTTTGTTTGTTTGTTTGTTTTTAGATAGAGAAAACCAGTCCATCCTCATCACGTAAGCTGCATTTAAAAGATTGTACAACAGCCTGTATTTGTTACTTGATTAAAGATTTCTGATTGTACTTTATGTACTGTAGTGGAGAATCCGGTGCAGGAAAGACTGTCAACACCAAGCGTGTCATCCAGTACTTTGCGACAATCGCAGGCTCCGGGGACAGGAAAAAAGATGCTGCTGCCACTGGAAAATTACAGGTAATATTTAAATATATATGGACTATTCATCAGCTGCCTTGTCTGTATTTTTAATATTTTACATTGTTCATTGTCTTACTTAAGGGGAATCTGGAGGATCAAATCATCTCTGCTAACCCTTTGTTGGAAGCCTTTGGAAATGCCAAGACTGTCAGAAATGATAACTCTTCACGCTTTGTAAGTGAAGACTTTTTTATTTATTTTAATTCCAAGTCTTCTTTTGCTCTCCATAGATAACGTTTCTTTCATTTTTCAGGGCAAATTCATCAGGATCCACTTTGGAACCACAGGAAAGCTGGCTTCTGCTGATATTGAGACTTGTGGGTATTAATAAGTAATACAATCTTGTCAGAATTTGTTGTATTCTTTATTTAAGCCAATTTTGTGTGTTTTTGGTAGATTTACTGGAAAAATCCAGAGTAACGTTTCAACTGGCCGCAGAGAGGAGTTACCATATTTTCTACCAGATAATGTCCAACAAGAGGCCTGAGCTCATAGGTGACACAAGAAACGACAGCATTGCAACAAAGTCATATACACAATGTGTGTATGGTGCAAGGCACCAAATTGAGGGCTTGTTATGTTCTTTCCAGAAACTCTCCTCATTACCACCAACCCCTATGACTACCCATTTGTCAGCCAGGGGGAGATCAGCGTGGCGAGTATTGATGACAGTGAAGAATTGATGGCCACTGATGTAAGTCAGATGAACATTTCCTGCTTTTCCATCACTGCTAACTTTGCTCTTAGATCAGCTCTACTTTCATGTGCATTCAGAGTGCTATCGACATCCTGGGCTTCACTGGAGAGGAGAAGATTGGCATCTATAAGCTGATAGGTGCCGTGATGCATTATGGGAATATGAAGTTCAAGCAGAAGCAGAGAGAGGAGCAGGCAGAGCCAGACGGCACGGAGGGTAATTGTTATTCATAATGTTCCACCTTAATGATTTTATTTATCTTGATATAAATATATATCTCTTGTGCTCATTATCGTTTGTTTTTGGTATGTGCAAATATAGATTTTAATCTTTTCAAACCTTAGAATCTCAGCCTCTTTTATCACACTCTGCCTTTATTTTTTCTTCTCTTCTCTTTTTCTTTGACAAGTGGCTGACAAAGCAGCTTACCTGATGGGTCTGAACTCTGCAGACCTGCTGAAAGCTTTGTGTTATCCAAGAGTAAAGGTTGGCAATGAGTATGTGACCAAAGGGCAGACTGTTCAGCAGGTAACTTGCAAATTTTAGTGTTAACGGACACATAGAAAAGTTCATATCAGGTGCACAAGTGGAAATTCATCCTATAATAATAATAATAATAATAATAATAATAATAATAATAATACATTTTATTTATAGGCACCTTTAAAGACCTTCAAGGTCACCTTACATTAGTATAAAAAATAAAAAACAAGTATAAAAACTCAACAAGGTAAAAATAGACTAAGACGGAATCATGATGAAGTGTGTGCAATTGTGAATAGAAGGGTTTTAAGGTGCAATTATAAAAGTGGAGAGAGAGTTTGTAGTCCGGAGATCTGGTGGCTGAACAGCTAAAGGCTCTGAGTCGTATGGAAGTCAGACGAGCAGGTGGAACAAACAAAAGGGAAGCTGAAGAAGAGCGGAGTGTACGAGGGACTGAGGGCATATGGAGAAGATCAAATAAATATGGGGGAGCGTGGTTATGAAGCGGTTTGACGTTAAGAAGCAGGATCTTGAAATTGACACGGAGGTGAACTTGAAGCTAATGGAGCTGTTTAAGAACAGGTGTTATATGTTCAGTCTCATCCTCTTATCTGCTTTATCTTCAGTGTTTGCCTTGGTACAGGTTTTTGAAAAACTATTGGCACTAACTTAATCAGCGTTGTGAGGTTCATATTGTGTATTGATCATTTTTATTGTTAAATGACAGGAAAGCCTTGTCAAACGCTTAATGTCTTTGAATCCATCAGTTGTGTTGATGCTAGAATATAGCTTAGCTCAGTACATTGAGTGGGCAACCACATGCCATATGACTGAGAGTGCCTGGCCTGGGTTCGAGTCCACCCCTTGGCCCTTAGCCACATGTCTTTCCCGTTCTCTCTGCCCCCGCTTTCCTGTCATTTCTTCACTGTGTCTATCAAATAAAGCTGAAAAAAGGCCAAAAAAAAGAATATAGCAAGAAACTCTAACCTTACAGTCCTGAGAACTCTGACATCTAATCCTGTACTTTGGGGGGAAAATAACATCTTGGAAAAATGTGGGTTAATTGTTTTTGATGTGTGCTAGAATTACTTTTTTCTGGTTCCCTGATTGTTATGACCTGGTAGATCATTCTGAAATGACAACTGTATGTATTTGGAGAGCTCAGGGTTGGAGTTTGTGTTAATCAAAGAGGACGGCAGGCACGTGTCGTCTGGACTAAAAATGGCATGTGAAATAAGTTAAACATCTAGCAAACATAGTTTTATCAAATTAACAGTAATCTTGCTCTGTGTATAGATATTGTCTTGAAGTGTGTTGCACACAACAACCTTACAACATGATGATATTAAAGTTGCTGTTGAAATCTACAAAATGTCATTATGTACAGGTCTACAATTCTATTGGCGCTTTGGCCAAATCAGTGTATGAGAAGATGTTTCTCTGGATGGTCCTCCGCATTAATCAGATGCTTGACACGAAGCAACCTCGGCAGTTCTTTATTGGAGTCCTGGACATTGCTGGATTTGAAATCTTTGATGTAAGTTTTCTTTCTACGGTCCATCTGATTATTTGTAGAAAAATAAATAAGCTCTACAGTAAATTCCATGTTTTGCAGTATAACAGTCTGGAACAGTTGTGCATCAATTTCACCAACGAGAAACTGCAACAGTTTTTCAACCATCACATGTTTGTGCTGGAGCAAGAGGAGTATAAAAAGGAAGGCATCGAGTGGGAGTTCATTGACTTTGGGATGGACCTGGCTGCCTGTATCGAGCTCATTGAGAAGGTTTGTTTATTCAGATGCAATATGACCCTGTGATCCCAGCAGGATTTTCTGACTCACTATCTTCAACAGCCAATGGGCATCTTTTCCATCCTTGAAGAGGAGTGTATGTTCCCTAAGGCTTCAGACACGACCTTTAAAAACAAGTTGTATGACCAGCATCTAGGAAAATCAAGCAACTTTCAGAAGCCCAAGTCTGTCAAAGGCAAGGCTGAAGCTCATTTCTCTTTGGTGCACTATGCCGGGACTGTGGATTACAGCATCACAGGCTGGTTAGACAAAAACAAGGACCCGCTGAATGAGACTGTCGTCCAACTCTACCAGAAAGCCAGCCTGAAACTACTGGCTTTCCTCTATTCTAACTATGCTTCTTCTGAGGGTAGGAGTATGAAATACCTAATATTTTATTCTCTATTAAAATGGCCTGTTTTTAATATTCTAAATAAATAAAACAATGATTATTTTGAAGAAAACACAGGTGGAAGTGGTGGTGTTAAGAAAGCAGCAAAGAAGAAGGGCGCATCGTTCCAGACTGTGTCAGCCCTCTTTAGGGTAACTTTCTGAAAATCTGATCAACAATAGTCTGAAAAAATATTCTGATTGAAAAAATAAATCATCACTGATCATTTCTAACAGGAGAATCTGGGAAAGCTAATGACAAACCTGAGGAGCACCCATCCTCACTTTGTTAGGTGCCTGATCCCAAATGAAACTAAAACTCCAGGTATTCCTCGTGACATTTCAGACTATTTTACTTGTACTGTATGTATGGCAGCCTGAATACAGCCTAAAGACAGTGTGGCTCTACCTGACTTGTAGGGATTATGGAACACCATCTGGTCATCCATCAGCTGAGATGTAATGGTGTGTTAGAAGGAATCAGGATCTGCAGGAAGGGCTTTCCCAGTCGGATCCTGTATGGGGATTTCAAGCAAAGGTAATCAACAAAAGTCTGTTTTTCTGAGAATACTTTAAAAATTGTGTGTAATAAGAGATTTCTTTGTTTAGGTACAAAGTACTGAATGCCAGTGTGATTCCTGAAGGACAATTCATTGACAACAAGAAAGCTTCCGAGAAGCTCTTGGGCTCTATCGATGTAGATCACACACAGTATAAGTTCGGACATACCAAGGTAATTCATTTTGAGTGTAAGTGAAGGCTTCGCCATATTCGAAATGACATATGGTAGGGTTACCATATTTTGATTTCCAAAAAAGAGGACACTTGGCCCAGTCATGAAGAACTTTTAACATATTTAAACAATGCCTTCTCTGTGCAGTTAATAAATGGTGAAATAAAAAATGTCATATAGGCTTTTACAAGTCAACAAGTGCAAAAAAATTACTTAAAAACCTCTGGAATTAAATAATGGTACAGAAATAAGGCCTCATCTGTATAAGAAAAATTACGGGACGGTGCGAGGGAAATTTCTTTTGCAGTTCGTCTGAAAAGCTGCACTTGTGCTTTGGCATCTTTTAAACATCATCAGGCATGCTGTGTCCAGTCTGTAAGGCAGAACAGCTATTCACAAAGCAGCAGCTCGGGGATGACGTCACACATATGGGTCCTCTGTGGGCCCATAGAAAAACCCGGACATTTTCATCAATCTCGAAAATCCCCCCGGACAGAACGTGGAAAGTGGACCTGTCCGGGGAAAAGAGGACGGTTGGTCACCCTAACATACGGTGAAACTGAAACTTACTGTTGGAAGGCGGACAGTATTTATCCCACATTGAACATAAGAGTAGGGGGATTGTCCACTTAGTTCAATTGTTGGTACCTAGCTAGCCCAGCTACTCCCATCTCATGTTCGTATACCACTAAGCAGATCATTGATTTGATAGTACCAAACTTTTCCCCACAGTCAAACAAACTCCAACATCATCGTCTTCAACTGTAGTCAGCAACAGTAATCCAAGTACTAGTGAAGAACTGTTATGTTGTTTGTTGTAACCAATCATTTTTAGTATCATTGAGAACAGTGGGTCTGAACATAGTGTTGTAGTTTTTAAGAGATATACAGACAAATGTTCCTTTTCTTTTGTAGGTGTTCTTCAAAGCAGGACTTTTGGGTCTGCTGGAAGAGATGAGGGATGAAAAACTTGCCTCTCTTATCACAATTACTCAGGCTTTGTGCCGTGGCTTTCTCAGAAGGAAGGAGTTTCAGAAAATGATGGAGAGAAGGTAATTAAAATGAGTCCAGAGTAAACTCAAGGTCAATGTTCAGCACACTAAATACAGTAGAACTTTTTGTTCCACCTCTTTCCAGAGAGTCTATTTATATCGTTCAGTACAATATTCGCTCCTTCATGAATGTGAAACACTGGCCATGGATGAAGCTCTACTTTAAGATCAAGCCACTCTTGAGGAGTGCTGAGACGGAGAAGGAGATGGCCATGATGAAAGTTGAATTTGCCAAGTGTAAGGAGGATTTAGCCAAAGCTGAGACTAAGAAGAAGGAGCTGGAAGCCAAAATGGTTTCTCTACTTCAGGAAAAGAACGACTTGTGTCTGCAGATTCAAGCTGTGAGGAGAGAAACTATGAATTTTGCAATACACAAGTAGAGTGCAGTCTGCATAAATGCTAAATGTGATTTTTGTTAAATAGGAAAGTGAGAGCTTGGCAGATGCTGTGGAGCGATGCGAGGGACTGATAAAGAACAAGATCTTGCTCGAGGCTAAAACCAAAGAACTGAGTGAGAGACTGGAGGATGAGGAGGAGCTGAACGCTGAACTGACTGCCAAGAAGAGGAAGCTAGAAGATGAATGCTCTGAGCTGAAGAAGGATATTGATGATTTGGAGCTCACCTTGGCTAAAGTGGAGAAAGAAAAGCATGCCACTGAAAACAAGGTGTGTTTTTGGTGGTCACCTAACCCTAAAAGAAGGCAAAATTGACTCATTTTGAAAAAACATAAATAGTTTATCATGTGTTTGTCAGTTTCGTTTGTTTTCCGATTGCCACAATTAGAAGAACAATAAAAAAAAATATAGATATATATATTATGCAATCTGATTGATTAGAGTTGCAGTTACGGTTAGGGTCATCACTGATGACAACTTCGACCTCAGAAGGTTAAGATACGTGTTTTACACATTCAGGTGAAGAATCTGACAGAAGAAATGTCGTGTCTTGATGACACTATTGCTAAGTTATCCAAGGAGAAGCTGGCCCTCCAAGAGGTCCACCAGCAGACACTAGATGATCTGCAAGCAGAAGAAGACAAAGTCAACTCTCTAACCAAAGCTAAGATCAAGCTGGAGCAACAAGTTGATGATGTAAGTCTATATAGCCAGTAGTTGTTTTTAAAAAATTCAAATCACACATCATGTATAATGTGTATATCCCCATGTATTAGCTTGAGGGCTCTCTAGAACAAGAAAAGAAAGTTCGAATGGATGTGGAGAGGGCTAAAAGAAAGCTTGAAGGAGATCTGAAACTTGCTCAGGAATCCATAATGGATTTGGAAAATGGCAATCAACAGCTGAAGGAGCATCTCAAAAAGTATGGATGGGCACATCTTTGTTTAGGTATAATTTTAAGCTTCTAATGTTTGCTTATAGAAATAGATATGATTTTGTGCAACAGGAAAGACTTCGAATTAAGCCAGTTTGTATCAAAAATTGAGGATGAGCAAAGTGCAGCTGTACAATGTCAGAAGAGGATCAAGGAGCTTCAGGTACCAACAGCAGAAATCTATTGAATTCTTTTTTTCTTTTCTTTTTTCAAATATCTTGAAATCTTGAAGTCAGTGAATGTTAATGGGTTTTTTTTGTTGCTTTAACAAGGCATGCAATGAAGAGCTAGTGGAAGAGCTTGAAGTTGAGCGTGTTGCTAGGGCCAAGGTGGAAAAGCAAAGGTCTGATCTTTCCAGAGAGCTTGAGGAGATCAGTGAGAGGCTGGAGGAGGCTGGAGGAGCCACGGCCGCTCAAGTAGAACTGAACAAGAAGCGAGAGGCTGAGTTTCAGAAATTAAGACGAGACCTCGAAGAATCGACCCTACACCACGAGGCCATCGCTGCAGCTTTAAGAAAGAAGCACGCTGACAGTGTGGCTGAGCTGGGAGAGCAGATTGACAATCTGCAGAGAGTCAAGCAGAAGCTAGAAAAGGAGAAGAGTGAGTACAAGATGGAGACTGATGATCTGTCTAGCAACATGGAGATCATGGTCAAAGCAAAGGTAAGCTAAGTTAAGACATTCATACTGAATGTCAAATATAATAATACAAAATCACCATTACCTACATGATGCAGGTTCCATGTGTTTTCTGCAACTAATCTCAGCAGATCATTTAACCTTCTGAGATCTAAGTGGCCATAACCCTAACACAGTTAGGATTATCATCTAATTAGTGTATAACTTGGACCTCAGAGGGCAGAGTTGTGTGCATTCAAATTAGAAGGACCTTTACACTTACACTACAGAGACAATCTGACTTGATCATCTGGACGTAACAGTCATTTGACATTTAATTGCTCTTTACCTCTGCTCATTTTTGCCCACAGCTTGACTCCTAACCAACTGTTCCCTCACTGTTTAAAGTTCCCAAATTGATATCATGTTTTGCCGTATCATTATATATACAAAGATACCAATTTTGGTAAAAAGTTTGGCCTCTGAAAGTAAAGTGGGAATAGTGCATTCAAAATAATGTAATCAGCAATTAGTGGATTGTGTCTTGCATATAATCAGTATGTTAGAAATACAAATAAAACTGTTATCCATATTATCAGATTAATTATGAAAAGCTGTGCCGCTCTCTGGAAGACCAACTGAGTGAATACAAAACAAAACATGATGAGAACACACATCTGATCACTGAAGTAAATGCTCAAAAGGCAAGACTTCAGAATGAAAATGGTAAGCAGCTGATTAAAAGGTTTTTGGAGTGAAAGTGCTCTTGTTTTTTATGCCTTATTTTCTGAACCCTCTCAAACAGGTGAGCTCTCTCGTCTGCTTGAGGAGAAAGAAGCAATACTCTCTCAGATGTTGAGGTCCAAGCTTGCCTTTACCCAGCAAGTCGAGGAACTGAAGAGACAGGTTGAGGAAGAAATAAAGGTTTGTTTCCACCGTGCCAAACAGTACCTGTTAAGTTAGTGCTAAGTTATGCTATATCTTAGCATAGCTTAGATTAGCTTAACTTAACTTAATTCAGAAGGTTAAAAGTGCATTCATCATCTTGGTCCCCTAAGTTGACTCAGTTCGATTTTTTTTAACAGTTGTGGAGAACTGGTTGCTACACTGGTTTTAAAGGAAAAGTCAGACGTTTTGTAGAATAGGTTTGTTTACTAGTGGATAATTAGCACAAGATCAGAAACCAGTCTGTCTGTGTCCAAAGTTAAAAAGCTAAATGTAACTAGGCTAAAGCTAAAAACAGGAAAAGGAGCAATGCAATCGTTCGGCTTCTAGTCCTTATATTATAAAACTAACTTTAAAAGCTTTAGTTTGTTGCACAAATGTTTCCAACTAACATGCTAATAAATGTACTTTATATTTAAAAAAAAAAAACATTGAACTTGCCAATGCTTACAGTGACAGGATTATTTGACCCTTTATGTGTAGTTTTGTAAATAAAAATCCAAATCTGCCTCCATGTCAGGCAAAGAATGCCCTGTCCCATGCTCTTCAATCTGCCCGCCATGACTGTGATTTGCTGAGGGAGCAGTATGAGGAGGAACAAGAGGCCAAGGCTGAGCTCCAGAGAGCAATGTCCAAGGCCAACAGTGAAGTGGCTCAGTGGAGAACCAAGTATGAGACTGATGCCATCCAGCGCAATGATGAATTGGAAGAGGCAAAGTGAGACTTTTTCTCAAACACATACCGTACATATGTAGATTTAAAAAAAAAAAATTATAGAGTAAGAAAATTGCCATTATTATGGATTCCCAACTTTCTCAGGAAAAAGCTTGCACAGCGTTTGCAGGAGGCTGAGGAGGCAATTGAGGCTGTGAATGCCAAGTGTTTCTCTTTGGAGAAGACAAAGCAAAGGCTGCAGGGAGAAGTGGAGGACCTCATGGCTGACGTGGAAAGAGCAAACACTCAAGCAGCTGGTCTGGATAAAAAGCAGAGGAGCTTTGATAAGGTAACTGAAGCATCTTGTAACCCACTGCTGCTAAGAGTCAAAGCATTTCATAAAGGCCTTTACAGATTCTGCCTTAGACAAACTACTTTTTGTGTTTTCTATAGATTCTTTCTGAGTGGAAGCAGAAATATGAGGAAACTCAGGCTGAACTGGATGGTGTACAGAGAGAGTCTCGCTCCCTCAGCACTGAACTCTTCAAAACAAAGAATTCTTATGAGGAAGCGTTGGAGCAGCTCGAAGTCCTCAAACGAGAGAACAAAAACCTGCAACGTATGTGGATGATTTCTTATAGATGGTTCATCACATTTATTTAACTATGCAATCATCCATGCATCCATCTGTGTATCTGTCCATCCAACCATCCATCGATTGCTCACAGTAGCTGTGATCGCCTGCTGTTTAAACATCATGTTTGCAGGAGGCAGCCAATCAGAAGATAGTAGATTTACCATGATAGCTCCCTTTTTAGAAAATAACTGATTATTTTTCATGTGATCAGTAACTGAGCGTTACATGTTGTTTTACATTTATAGAAGAAATTTCTGATCTGACTGAACAGCTCGGAGAGAATGGCAAAGCCATTCATGAGCTGGAGAAGACTAAGAGGCAAAGTGAAACTGAGAAGACAGAGATTCAGACTGCTTTGGAGGAAGCTGAGGTGACCTAATCTGATTTTTTTTAAACATAATTCACACAAACCTTATTATTCTTTTTTCCCTTCTGTGTAACCGTTCAGTCTTTTTACTCTAGGCTTCTCTGGAGCATGAGGAATCCAAAATTTTGCGCATTCAGTTGGAGCTCACTCAGGTCAAAGGGGACATCGATCGCCGGCTGGCAGAGAAGGATGAGGAGATTGAGCAGATGAAATGCAACCACCAGCGTGTTTTGGAGACAATGCAGTCAGCTCTAGATGCTGAGATGCGGAGCAAGAATGATACCATTCGAATTAGGAAAAAGATGGAGACTGACCTCAATGAGATGGAGATACAGCTTAGCCATGCCAATCGACAGGCTGCTGAAGCCCAGAAGCAGCTGAGGAACATACAAAGCCACCTCAAAGTAGAATATGAAACGCCACTTTAAGTACATCGGTTATGAATGTCTAATCATGGGTAAATTTCTCTCTGTAGGAACAAACCATTCACCTGGATGAGGCTCTGCGGACCCAGGAGGACCTGAAGGAGCAGGTGGCCATGGTGGAGCGCAAGAGCAGCCTGCTACAGGCAGAAGTGGAGGAGCTGCAGGCTGCTCTGGAACAGTCAGAAAGAAGCCGGAAATTGGCTGAAGGGGAAGTAGCTGATGCCTGTGAGCGAGTCGGGCTGTTACACTCTCAGGTAACTCGTAATAGTGAAAAAGCTCTTCGTATATATCCAAGTTATAAGAAATATTTCTCCATATCAGCAAATAATAGTGTCAAGCAATGTTCCCTCTAATTTTTCATGTGTCTGAGCGAACACACAAACTCTCTTAGCGATCCCTTGGACCACTGTGAGCGACAGCAGACGTGTGCACTGTGGTCACGCCAGCATCGAATGCATCCAAGTTACATGGTTTATTAAAATAATCAAATTACAGCATTTATGTTAGACTACTTTTAATTAACTGCTTTAGCCCACTTACAATGAAAATTAAAAAAAAATCCTGTTCATGACCTGTGCAGTATGTTAACACTATTGGAAGTAAAAATAACTTGAACTCCAATTTTGAAAACACAACTTTCTTTTCTTTTTCTGACTTGTATCATGAGTCTGAGTCTGTGGTCTGGGAGAGAGTCTGTAACTCTCTGTCTGCAAAATACAGTATATAATGACCAATGTTGGGCAATTAATTATATAGTTACTTCTTTAAAAACGTTACTGAGTTTTGCAAACAAAGTTTTTTGCTGCTGTTTACCTAAAAATGCAGCCAGAGAGCGTGCCAGCAGTGCGCAATTGCGCACACGCGCAGCTTAGAGGGAACAATGATGTCAAGGTGCGTGCTGTGTGGCAGGCAGGACTCAGAAACAGATGGTTAAACACAAAGGTGCCGGGAAAACTCAGATGCTAAAGTACAGAGAACCGAACATAATAACTGGAAACAGAGAACTAAGAGGCTAGAGACTATGAGACGGTAAGAGTGTGTACGTTAGCGACGCGACAGCAAGGAGTGAATGACAAAGGACTAAAATACACAGTGGAGTAATCAGGGAACAGGAGACAGGAGGAAAACACAGCTAGGACAAATCAAGCATGAGGAGACAAGGGAGGGAAAACTAGACACGCTAACAAAGCACACACGTCTATCAAAGTAAAACAGAAAATGTGAAACATTCAACAGACACAGTCAAACCAAAATACAATAAATACAAAATATCTGCAGGTGGGTAATGGGGCTGCTGATATAAAATTAAATATGTTGTTGGACTTGTGAGAGTTCACGCATGAATTGTTAGCACAAGTTCGCTTTTATTGACAGCTGGTTTGTTGTCATTTGGCTGCAGAACACCAGTCTGCTCAACTCTAAGAGAAAGCTGGATGCAGATGTCAGCCAGCTGCAGGGGGAGGTGGAGGATGCCATCCAAGAGGCTCGTAATGCAGAGGAAAAAGCCAAAAAGGCCATCACCGATGTAAATGTCTTTATCCTTAATTTTATTCAGCAATCATTCATTTTCCATTTTTCAATGACAAGGTAGACTTTGAACATCAACCTAACCTCCTGTGCAAATGTAGGCAGCAATGATGGCGGAGGAACTGAAGAAAGAACAGGACACAAGCAGTCACCTGGAGAGGATGAAGAAGAACCTGGAGGTATCTGTGAAGGATCTGCAACACCGCCTGGACGAAGCAGAGAACCTGGCTCTGAAGGGGGGCAAGAAGCAGCTTCAGAAACTGGAAGCACGGGTATCATAGCCTTTCATAAACAGTACCTGAGAAGCATCACTTAGAACGATGACCACAGTTGATGCTAAATTTGTTGAGTGCTGACTTTAGGTGCGTGAGCTGGAGGGGGAAGTGGAACTTGAACAGAAAAGAGCCGCTGATGCCATAAAAGGAGTCCGGAAATACGAGAGGAGAGTCAAGGAGCTCACTTACCAGACTGAGGAGGACAAGAAGACTGTTTTGAGACTACAGGACCTCGTAGACAAGCTGCAGCTCAAAGTCAAGGCCTACAAACGACAAAATGAAGAAGCGGTAAGATCTTCCCGTGAAGTGAGAAATTTGATATTCTCATCATTATTATTCGGTAGCTAAATTTCAGACTTTTCCTACAGGAGGAGCAGGCCAACGTTCATCTTGCTAAGCTGAGGAAGGTGCAACATGAGCTGGAGGAGGCGCAGGAGCGTGCAGACATCGCTGAATCCCAGGTTAACAAGATGAGAGCTAAAAGCAGAGAGTTTGGAAAGGTAAAGTTAGAAACCTGAATATTTTGTTTTCTCCTGCAGTCATTCACATTTACATTATCAAGCTGTGTTTAACCACCAGTTAAAAAAGCATACTTGTTGCCTATGTGTGGCCTAACATGGATGGAAACGCTGGGAATGGGCATCAGTGGCTACGGAGACTGCAGCAGGAAATTAAAAAAGAATAATAAGAGTGGATTATTTTATATTTTTACATATTTTATTTTATTTCCTTTTCTTCTTGTCTCAGGCTGCAGAATCCGAGTAAAACATCCAGCGATGGCAGAACTTATTAGCATAAATGGAAATGAACAAACATTTGTTGTTTTGCTGTGAAACTGTAGCAGAATAAAGTGATTTAAAGCATAACGTTGTTTAATGTTGTTAGTTTTTTCTCTGCATTCAGTATCAGCCATCACAATCAAGTGCAATGTTCCACCAGCCCACGCAACAATCTCAATATTTCATATTATATCTTAATATTAGCAGAAATGAGTGGAGACCTTTCCTTGATGTGT
The DNA here is from genome assembly GCF_057382095.1 of Aulonocara sp. 'chitande type north' Nkhata Bay. Lineage (NCBI taxonomy): Eukaryota > Metazoa > Chordata > Actinopteri > Cichliformes > Cichlidae > Aulonocara > Aulonocara sp. 'chitande type north' Nkhata Bay. The sequence continues at coordinate 1,479,119 of NC_141351.1, forward strand.
TCATGAGCTTGTCTAACTTCTTTTTGTGGTGCTAATTAGCCAGCTAGCGACAGCACTCTAACAGATAATCAGTTTCACAGGAGTGAGAGGTTTATATATAAACTGCTATGTATGTGGGCAGTTAGCATCTAATTAGAGCAACTGTTTGCAGAGATTAGGGCCTGGTGACATTTACATTCTGTGTTAAAATAGCCATCTTCTTCACTGTCACTCATCTACATCTACTTAATCCTCAGAAGGCTCTAGAGGATTACCACAAGATGGACTATTAGGGTGTGCCACTCAATTCTCCACAACACATGGATCGTGTTTTTATTCATTGTCAGTGCTTTAAAGTCCTCATCATTGCAGGTATTGAGTTTGTCTGGGGGAAAGACTGAAAGCCAAAGTCTGACATGTTATATATCAGAAAGACTGAATGGAGTCAGAATAAGACTCTTTCCCTTCGTTTGGTTACGTTTTTTATTGGTTTTCCAGCACTTGATGAATTCCAAGAAGCTTTTGTCCTGTCTCATTCGTAATGTCATTTGAACTTTGTTTACCTCATGAACTAAGAAAGACGTTTGGCTATTTTTTTTTTTTTTTTGCTTAAAACTTCAAGGTCAACAGCTAGATGATAACACTGCCTACTGTTTGTTTGCTGCTGAGTAATAATAGTCTGCATTTGGAGATTGCTGCTATGAATAATAACGCCTCTTGGCCATCGCTCTCTGAGACTGGTTCTTCCTGTTGAAAGGGAGTTTTTGCTTCCCACTGTCGCCACAGTGCTTTCTCGTAGGTTAACTGATTGTTGGGGGTTTCTCTGTTTTCTCTGTATTACTATAGGATCTTTACCTTCCAATATAAAGTGCCTTTTGGCAACTATTGTTCTGACTTGGCACTACAGAAATAAAACTGAACTGAATTAGAATATGAGTTGTACATGTAGCACTGGGGAGTTTCATGTGAATATGATTGTATAATGTTTCTTTCAAAATGTACCTGTCGCTTCAGTTTATTTCTAAAAAAAAAACCCAATAGCTTTGTCAAAACGTGTTGGTTTAATCACACAAACACACTGTATGTTAATAAACGTGAATAATCTGAGAGCAGCTGCTGTGATTCATTTCTCTTCAAACATCTTTTTCCAGAAGTGTCTGCAGGCTGATCTCCAGTTTTGTTCCCTCTTTGTCCTTTTTTTTTTATCTGTAGAAGAAACAGGCACCCAAATATTAGAAAAAGAACATGAGTTGAGTGTATGAGGTGAAGTTTTGATTGATATATATATATATATATATATATATATATATATATATATATATATACATATTGCAGACATAGAGGACAGTTACAAGTACTTGGGGATCCCGCAGGCGAATGGGAACCATGAAGAGACCGCTAGAAAGGCTGCAACCACCAAGTACCTGCAGAGGGTCAAGCAAGTCCTGAGGAGTCAGCTGAATGGTAAGAACAAGATCCGGGCCATCAACACGTACGCCCTGCCCGTGATCAGGTACCCTGCTGGGGTAATAGGCTGGCCAAAGGAGGAGATAGAAGCCACTGACATAAAGACAAGAAAGCTCCTTACCATGCATGGAGGGTTTCACCCCAAGTCCAGCACCCTGAGGCTGTACGCTAAGCGGAAGGAAGGGGGCCGGGGACTGGTGAGTGTCAGCACCACAGTCCAGGATGAGACAACAAACATCCAAGAATACATTGGGAAGATGGCCCCAACTGACCGAGTGCTCAGTGAATACCTCAGGCAGCAGAAACCCAAGAAAGAGGAGGGAGATGAGGAACCATCATGGAAGGACAGGCCCCTGCACGGTATGTACCACCGGCAGATAGAGGAGGTGGCTGATATCCAGAAATCCTACCAGTGGCTGGACAAAGCTGGACTGAAAGACAGCACAGAGGCACTAATCATGGCAGCACAAGAACAAGCTCTGAGCACAAGATCCATAGAGGCTGGGGTCTATCACACCAGGCAAGACCCCAGGTGCAGGCTGTGTAAAGATGCCCCAGAGACAATCCAGCACATAACAGCAGGGTGCAAGATGCTAGCAGGCAAGGCATACATGGAACGCCATAACCAAGTGGCCGGCATAGTGTACAGGAACATCTGTGCCGAGTATAACCTGGAAGTCCCGAGGTCAAAATGGGAGATGCCCCCAAGGGTGGTGGAGAATGACCGAGCTAAGATCCTGTGGGACTTCCAGATACAGACGGACAAAATGGTGGTGGCTAACCAACCGGACATAGTGGTGGTAGACAAACAGAAGAAGACGGCCGTAGTGATCGATGTAGCGGTTCCGAATGACAGCAATATCAGGAAGAAGGAACACGAGAAGCTGGAGAAATACCAAGGGCTCAGAGAAGAGCTCGAGAGGATGTGGAGGGTGAAGGTAACGGTGGTCCCCGTGGTAATCGGAGCACTAGGTGCGGTGACTCCCAAGCTAGGCGAGTGGCTCCAGCAGATCCCGGGAACAACATCGGAGATCTCTGTCCAGAAGAGCGCAGTCCTGGGAACAGCTAAGATACTGCGCAGGACCCTCAAGCTCCCAGGCCTCTGGTAGAGGACCCGAGCTTGAAGGATAAACCACCTGCAGGGGCGTGCTGGGTGTTTTTTTTAATATATATATATATATATATATAACCATTCCACTCTTCAGTCTCCACAGAGCATGACTCTGCCATCTGAGAAAGTTAAATATATAATTGAAATTAACATTAGGAAAAGAAAAAATGCTAATACATGTCATTTTCAGACAGCTGGAATTAACATAACTTCACTCTGAGTAGGAAGCTGATTGAGAGTCCAGCTGGATTCAGCCTGCTTTGCTCTGTTTTCCATGTCATGGAGTGCAGAGATGATGCCATCTCTAGCCGTTGTGAGGTTTTCATCAAAGTCCATGAGGTGGAAGGATTTTGAGTGGTTAAGAAATTTTTTGTAAATGTCTTTCACCATGTTCCAGGCCACCAATGTGCAGCCCCGGTTGAAGTAAGCCCATGTGAAAGATGCAACCAGGGAGAAGCAAGCAATTGCTGCGTCAGCCAGCAGTTTACAGATGTGAGCAGCAGCTTTTTAGGCCCTGCTTTTTAGAACCACAGTCAAACTGGAGCTCTTCTTTGTGGCCTAAGGATGTGAGGGTGTGACTTCCACAAGTGAGTCATCCAGAAAGAGGAACTCAAGAACAGTATTTACCACCAAGCTGTGGTGGTCAGCTGCAACTTGATGAAAAGCATCCGTTTGGAACGCTTGCTTGTGTGAGAGCTTGTAAAAGAGCTGAGCAGCTTGTTGGACAGGTGTGTGAGGAAGGTCCATCAAACCTTAGGGCAGGGATAGCTCAGTAGGTAGAGTGGTTGCCCCCTGATTGGAAGGTTGGGGGTTCGAATCCACTGAGAGCCTATCCTGTGGTACTCCTGAGCAAGGTACCATCCCTACACACTGCTCCCCAGGCGCTGCACTGGTGGCTGCCCAATGGGTGAAATGGAGAGGAGTAATTGTCCTACAGGGACTAACACATTACCTGCTCTGCTTTAGGTTGGAGGACTGAGGGACACATTTGAAGACCCTCCACAGCGACCTTTATGTAGCAGGTAGAGGAGAAGTGTGAAGGACTGTGTTAAGGATAATTACTGGTTCATTTCAACCTTGTGTATTTTCTATTAATGTAGCTGCTTTGTATCTACGAGTCAGGCCAACTCCACACTCTCCAGCTCTCATGTAGAGATTCAAGGCAGAGAGCGTTTTCCTCTTTTAGGACAAAAAAGCGGAAACTGCCTGAGGCTTTTTTTCAAACAAAGCTTGTGCATTAAAAACACGGTCATGGTGACATCAGCCATTGTTTTCTGGTTAGAGATCAGCTTGCTTTAAAAGTTTACCTAAACCACTGCATGTATGTGCCAACCACATGATATATTTATTGAGATTAGCGACTGAGACTATAAGCCCACTATAAAAGTGTTTATCGAGGTCACAAATCAAAGGAGCATTTGGACGTTGTCCCATAGACCAACTGGACTTCTTTTATAAACCGTTAAAAGCAATCCAGTGTTAAGTCCCACATGGGCTTCATTGTTCAGAGCTAGTCTTTTATATTCAGTCTGTGGAGCCATATCAATAGGCAATAACCCAGACTGCAACCAAACCAATTCTACATTAAATTCTTTACTCATGAAACACCACATTAGATCGTTACCTCTCTTCTGAACAGCTTTGTGAGACATTTCTCTTCTTGAAATTCCTCCTGGAGCTCTTCTGAGTCTCCATCTGAGTGAGACAGAGTTGCTGTGCAGAGGTCCAGGCCTGTGCAACAGGCAGTACACCGTCTCAGAAGGAAGACTTTACATTTCTGCAATTCTCAAATATCTGTCAAGCACTATGCGAATGCACAATAAGGTTAGGTGAGATGGTGCCATTCTATCAACATTAAATCCTTTGTATATGTCTTCTCTCTAAGCTACCGCTACTGCTTTAATGAATTGTTAATGTACTGATGCATTACAGAACAGCTATAAATTGCTCACAGGGGCTAGTTGTAGGTTAGATATCCTCCTTCACTTCAAGAGAGACTGACAGTGTTATTCCAAACGCATTAAAAAAAATCATGCTCAAAAGATCTTGGTTTATTGACTCTGGGTACGCAGCACTCCATCAGCTCCATCTGTTGTCTAAATTCTCCCAAATAAGCACTCTCCAAATAATAACAGGTGTGTTTTCTGATGAGAAAAAATGTTTAAAGAGAGGTTAATGACAAAGACTTTACACACCTGATACAAAGACAAAGTTACAGCAGTCTGAGTGAAGGACGTGTACTTTCAGGTTATATCAGAGCTGCAGTAAGAAAGAGTATGTGATCTTGCGTGTCTTGATGTGTGTGTATTTGTGTATGTGTGTGGAATATGCAGCAGATCGCATGATTCTGGAACTTGACATGAAACCAAATAAAAGTCTAAATGGGACCAGTTCCAAAAATAAACAAAAACAAAACAAGAAAACCCCCCCCAAAAACCCAACAACAGTGTCAAGTCTTGTTGTCACATGAAATGATTGTGGGCTTAATTTAAACAGTTGTTTTTGCAGCATTTTTGTGAAGCAATTAAAGTTTCATGTTGTGCTCCACAAACTCGCACTTCTGCTTGATAACCAGTAGTCTGTAGCAGAGAGCCTTTTATTTGTGGCTGCATTATTGCTCAAGACTCTTCTATGATTGTTTACTTTAAAAGAACACGCCACTAATTTAAATCATTGAAATCTGTTAGCTTGTCATCTACAGTTTGAAAAGGATGAAAGAGAAGAAGCAACCGAAGAGCTTTATTCAAAGTAACTCTTTATTGATTTTTTTTTGTTTAGTTGTTTATTGTTTAGCTTATTTTTGTATTTTGAACAGCAGTGTAGTGAAAGTGTGGCCATACGAGGATAGTAATAAACTGCTGTACTAATCCTCTAATTACATTATGTCACACAGCCTTGAGTTAACATGTACTTGTGTTGTTTAATATCTCATTTTTTGTCTTCTGATTTGTGAGTGATCAGCTTTCTTTTTTTGTGAAATATGGTCTCTGCTTACTGTGCCTCATGCTGATCTGATTGTGTTGCCTGAATAATCAATGATATGCCATGACACACTGGAATAGGGTAAAGGAAGGAAGTCTAAGCTCATGTGATCATGTTCATATTGAGGGCAGCATTGGTTCCTAGTACAGCTGCTTCACTTCAAGTGAAAATAAACAGTTTAGGTAACTAGACAACTAGCCTCCGCTGTTTTACTAGACATGCTTTCACCTCCAGTAGTATTCTACTGATCGCAATGATTATTGTGGTGCCAACCAACTTCCCAAATGCAGCAACAGAATTGCAAAACTCCTCAGTGCAAACCTAATAAACTCACTGAAAGGTAGATAACACAGATTGATGAAAAGATAAACAGTCGCATTGTTTATTTATTTATGTAGAAATAAATAAATTCACAAGAACTAACCCAAAAAGTTAAAGCAGTAGAAAAACTATGACTCATCTTCCTCATTTTAATGAAATTGAGTAAAAGTGGAGATACAGCCCTTTCTTCTGTCAAGTACGCTATGATAAAAGCTTTCCGGTTAAGCTTGTCAAAGTAAAACATAAAAGTGCCCACGTGCACATACACCAGGTTTCTGTGGCGAAAACAGATACCCAACAAAACATCTGAAAACATGCACAGAATGACGTCAGCTACTCATGTGAGTCAAAAGCTCAGGTTTCAGATTGCTTTGTTTCAGTCATTTTTTGTCTTTGTGATATTATAGAAAGGGGATGTGCCGAATCTAGTCATCTCTAGGGACGGACTATGGGTGTGAGCACAAAACCCCCCACCCAGTTGGCTTAAAGGTAGGTGGGGAGGCTTGTTTCACAATGAGTCCCCAAAAGTTTATTCTGTTCATCTGGACATACCGTCTTCAGTGGAAGAAACGTTTCGTCGCTCATCCAAGTGACTTCTTCAGTCTCAGCTGACTGCAGGTCTCCCCAGTCTTATAAACAGTCAAGATTTACTCACCTGGATGATTGAGCATACATCAAGACGTTTAACAATGAGAATAAATCCGTCCAAACATAAAAAAAAATAATTGTTTCACTTTTAATGCTTTGAACTAAATTAATGATGAACAAACTCTTAATTTCATCGTTTCAAAAAAACCAAAAACTGAATGTTGTTTTCTTGTGCAGTGTCCCTTATTTTCTCGGTTTGTCTCATTCGTGTGTTTATTTACCTGCATGGCATATAACTAATATATGTATAACACACGTTGCTCAATTACAGAAAAAAAAAAACCCGTGGTGAGGTTTGTGCTTTTATTTTAAAGGGAAACTTAGCCAACTTCCGCTTTCCTCTGCCTCGTTCTTCCTACTTGACAGCCTTGTAACGAGTTTCTGAGACAGCATGCAGGCTGGCAGGCACACTGGCGGAGCAGAGCGCTGAGGGGCGTCCTGACAGCAGCAGCGGTAGCGGCGGTACCAACAGTGGGAGGAAAACAACCTGTTCTCCAAGTTCTCCACAGTTTCACTCCGCCTCTCTACAGCCCTAAAAACCAAACTCCAGTTCCATTAAAAAGTTTGCTCTTTCCTCTGAGGGTGGTGGAGATCATCATCATCATCATCATCATCATCGTCGTGTGGCTTCTTGAGTGAGCAGTGGTCATGTCGGGATCGCACTGCAAAAGTTTGTACCCCTTCAGCGGGGAGCAGCACCAGCAGGGACTGAGCTTCGAGGCAGGGGAGATTATTAAGGTGGTCCAGGCTCTGCCTGGAGGCTGGTGGGAGGGAGAGAAGGATGGAGCCAGGGGATGGTTCCCCTCCAGTTACGTCCAGGTCCTGGAGGTAAGGCTGCAGAATCGATTGTTTTGACTTTTTACTGCATTGGACTGCATTAGATGAAAATGTGCTTGAGTAAATTGAACTTATTTGGCTTTAATTTTGATGAAAACAAGCAGAAAAGTGTATTTTTAATGCCTGTGTGACTCTTGACACACACACACACACACACACACAGTAACAGCTTGGTTTGAACAACAGATGCAAACTTGAAGATAAAGACAGCATTGAATGATGCTCTAACAAATAGTTTTCCCGTGCTGTGCTTATCAGATTAACTCAGACCTTCCCAGCAGTCACCTCTCCGCCTGGCTGAGCGGCTGCGCACTTCCTCATTCCATACGCATTCCAATGAAGCGCTCAGGTCTCCTCTCTGTGCGCCTGACTGCTCTTCATGGTCAAAACCTTTCAGTCCTCGCCCTATCTATCCCCTCTGTGGGTTTAGCCACACTGCTGCTACAAGTCTCACTAGATCTCATACCTTAACATCGGCATGTATGGCTCTGAGAGGAGTAGTCGGTTTTTGACACCACCCTGTGTTCTGAGAGTTGGTTACAATCCTGTTGGGCACTAAGCCCAGCATTCTCAGCGATGGCATTTTTATCTTATCTAGATAGCATATGCAGAAACTTGATTAGTGACAGCTGAATGGTGCTGATGAAAAAAGGGCCATTTGCAGGGGTAAAACAAAAGACCGTTCAAGCACAGCATCTCTTATCTGGTCCCAGACCAGTTTAGGGACAGAGCTGATGGGTGGGGCAGTCGGGTGGTGCAGGTTGAAGAGTTTCATCAAGCAAACCACAGTGAGCTCTAAAGGTGCAACATGTTGGAAATGAAATGGCAGAAGGGTGATGTTCACATGTTAGTGTTTTAATCATGAGTTTCAGTATGATATGGCTCCAAATAACTTTAATGAATCATGACACTGAAAGGTGTGAAAAGTTGCCTTTTATAATGAGTAAAGGCCAGGCAGAAGTCAGAACTACAGCCCCACACACTCCCATGTTACACTGCTAACACAAACCCCCTTTGGGGTCGTGTCAGGGAGGGGATCCGATGTAAAACTGGTCAATCAAACATGCGTCGCTAGCCGCTGTGTTGACCCCTCATAGCAAGGGAGCAGCAAAAATAGCTTTTTAAAAAGATCTCTATGGACAGTTTCCCTCATCATAGTCAGTGCATGATGGGTAGTTTGTTTTTAAATCTAAAATATCCACATGTGCACTGGTAAGACCTAAATGTAGGGACATTGCTGCTTTGACTGATGCATGGACAGAGGTAGCTAAAGCTCCCTCGCAGACTGATCAGCACCAGAGCCCAGATTACTGTAAGAAGTTTGAATACTGAAATAACTCGAAATGATTCACCGCGGCATGTGCATGTGTGTACATACATGTGTGTCATCTAGGAAAAATGTGGTCCTGGAAAGAAGTACCACAAACATAGTTTTGTGTGCTCTGGCAGGTGTCTGTTTGTCTGACTGTCTGCCGGTCCACGGGCAGATTGTGTCAGCTTTGTTTGAGATGTAATTACAAGACTTCACAGGTGTGTAGTAGAAGGCTGCATTCCACAAGGATGTGTGATTCCTTTTTGTGTCTTTGACATTGACGACATTTCATCTCATTTTGATTTTATGTGTTTTTGTATCTTTAGGTGTTTTTTGTTGTCTTTGAAGTAATATTTTTCTGGTTTTTCTGATCATTGTTTCTCTGGACTTATTTTATCCCTTTTTTTGTTTTTTGGTTGTTTTGTGTCTCTTTGTGTCTTTTTGCTGATTTTGTCCCATCCTGTATTTATTGTGTCTTGTATTTTTAGGATTATTTTGCATGACTTTGTAGTCATCTTTGTCTGGCTTCAAACCTTTTGTTTCATCATGATAACACAGCAGTCCTTTTAAGCATAGTGCAAATTCTACATGTCAGTCGCACAATAAACAAACATTTGCTTGTTTCTTACTGGTATAATCTTCATTGTTGCTGTTATTCTGTGGATGAAGGATGAAATATAGTTGCATCAGAGCTAGACTGAATGCACTACGATACGTTATAGGCCAGAAATCACCTTTGAAATGGTCTTAAAAACTCTGATTAGGTGCAGTCCTCATGGTAAGAATACTAAAAAGATGGCAGAATATATAATTTTGTAGAACCGGCCAGTCTTCCCCTGCTGGGTGCACTGGCACTTTTTGTAAATCTCTGATGCAATGTGAGGAAAGAGCTCACCCCTTAAACACGGGTGCATTTGGAAACAATAGCTTGCTTATCTGAAACAAGGTGTGACTCATCACACAAATAAAATTTCTCCCCAGTTTATTGTGAACCCACAGAACTCTGCGGTCTGCAGATCATGTTTGATATATTCAATGTTGTGGGTACAACCGCCAGAAGTAACCGCTTACCCACAGTTCCTGTCTGCACCGGAGTGGAATCTTCTAAAAATAACCTTACACATCAGAGAAATGACACAGGAGTAAAGTGAGGAAAGTCACTCATCAGTTAGCTTTGCTGGTTCAGTTTTGAGCTGGTAAGGTGTTTTTCCCCCTGTTCTCTAACAGCATGAGTCAGTCTGTTTTCCCCAACAGGCCAGTGACGTACACTGGGTTATGTTAAGTAGTGATTCTAAAGCCGACCATAGGTGTGAATATGAATGAGAATATGAATAGTTGTATGTAATATATCTTAGTTCTGCAACAGATTGGCAGCCTGTCCAGAGTGTACTCTCCCTCTTTCCGTATATCAGCTAGGATGAGCTCTAGCCCCCTGTGATTAGCAGAAAATGGGTAGAAACAGTTAACTTTGAGTGAACTAACAGTTAGTTGACAATATGAACTAAAACTAGCATCAATGGCATTTTTTCCAGCATCAACAAAAAGTGCAGGTACTCCCCAAATTAATTTACTTGTCCAACTATGATTGCAGGGGGATAGTTATAGTGGGATTAACCTAAAAGTTAGCAAAAGTACCAGTTCCAAGAGTGAGGTAAAAACAGAAGTCGAAGTGGCCACAACCCTATAAAATACACTTTAAAATTCAAAAGGGATATATATATATATAGGGTGTATATATATATATAGGGTATATATATATATATACCATATATATATATACCATATATATATATACCATATATATATATACCATATATATATATATATATATATATATATACCATATATATATATATACCATATATATACCATATATATACCCTATATATATATATATATATATATATATATATATATATATATATATATATATATATATATGGTGTGTATATATATATATATATATATATATATATACCCTATATATATATATATATATATATATAAAACACCCAGCACGCCCCTGCGGGCGGTTTATCCTTCAAGCTCGGGTCCTCTACCAGAGGCCTGGGAGCTTGAGGGTCCTGCGCAGTATCTTAGCTGTTCCCAGGACTGCGCTCTTCTGGACAGAGATCTCCGAAGTTGTTCCCGGGATCTGCTGGAGCCACTCGCCTATCTTGGGAGTCACAGCACCTAGTGCTCCGATTACCACGGGGACCACCGTTACCTTCACCCTCCACATCCTCTCGAGCTCTTCTCTGAGCCCTTGGTATTTCTCCAGCTTCTCGTGTTCCTTCTTCCTGATATTGCTGTCATTCGGAACCGCTACATCGATCACTACGGCCGTCTTCTTCTGTTTGTCTACCACCACTATGTCCGGTTGGTTAGCCACCACCATTTTGTCCGTCTGTATCTGGAAGTCCCACAGGATCTTAGCTCGGTCATTCTCCACCACCCTTGGGGGCATCTCCCATTTTGACCTCGGGACTTCCAGGTTATACTCGGCACAGATGTTCCTGTACACTATGCCGGCCACTTGGTTATGGCGTTCCATGTATGCCTTGCCTGCTAGCATCTTGCACCCTGCTGTTATGTGCTGGATTGTCTCTGGGGCATCTTTACACAGCCTGCACCTGGGGTCTTGCCTGGTGTGATAGACCCCAGCCTCTATGGATCTTGTGCTCAGAGCTTGTTCTTGTGCTGCCATGATTAGTGCCTCTGTGCTGTCTTTCAGTCCAGCTTTGTCCAGCCACTGGTAGGATTTCTGGATATCAGCCACCTCCTCTATCTGCCGGTGGTACATACCGTGCAGGGGCCTGTCCTTCCATGATGGTTCCTCGTCTCCCTCCTCTTTCTTTGGTTTCTGCTGCCTGAGGTATTCACTGAGCACTCGGTCAGTTGGGGCCATCTTCCCAATGTATTCTTGGATGTTCGTTGTCTCATCCTGGACTGTGGTGCTGACACTCACCAGTCCCCGGCCCCCTTCCTTCCGCTTAGCGTACAGCCTCAGGGTGCTGGACTTGGGGTGAAACCCTCCATGCATGGTAAGGAGCTTTCTTGTCTTTATGTCAGTGGCTTCTATCTCCTCCTTTGGCCAGCCTATTACCCCAGCAGGGTACCTGATCACGGGCAGGGCGTACGTGTTGATGGCCCGGATCTTGTTCTTACCATTCAGCTGACTCCTCAGGACTTGCCTGACCCTCTGCAGGTACTTGGTGGTTGCAGCTTTTCTAGCGGCCTCTTCATGGTTCCCATTCGCCTGCGGGATCCCCAAGTACTTGTAACTGTCCTCTATGTCTGCAATGTTGCCTTCTGGTAGTTCAATCCCCTCAGTTCTGACTACCTTCCCTCTCTTTGTTACCATCCGACTACACTTCTCCAGTCCGAACGACATTCCAATGTCATTGCTGTATAGCCTGGTAGTGTGGATCAGTGAATCGATGTCTCGTTCACTCTTGGCATACAGCTTGATGTCATCCATGTACAGGAGGTGGCTGACAACTGCTCCGTTCCGTAGTCGGTATCCGTAGCCAGTCTTGTTAATGATCTCACTGAGGGGGTTCAGGCCTATGCAGAACAGCAGTGGGGACAGAGCATCTCCTTGGTAGATCCCGCACTTGATGGTGACTTGTGCTATGGGCTTGGAGTTGGCCTCTAGTGTTGTACGCCACATCCCCATTGAGTTCCTGATGAAGGCTCTTAGGGTCCCATTGATCTTGTACAATTCTAGGCATTCCAGTATCCAGCTGTGGGGCATTGAGTCATAGGCCTTCTTGTAATCAATCCAGGCAGTGCACAGGTTGGTCAGTCTGGTCTTGCAGTCTCGGCTGATTGTTCTGTCTACCAGTAGCTGGTGTTTTGCGCCTCTGGTATTCTTGCCAATTCCTTTCTGTGTCCCGCTCATGTATTGACCCATGTGCCTGTTCATCTTAGCCGATATGATGCCTGACAGGAGCTTCCATGTAGTACTGAGGCAGGTTATTGGTCGGTAGTTGGAGGGGACCAGTCCCTTCTTGGGGTCCTTGGGGATCAGGACTGTGTGTATATATATATATATATATATATATATATATATATATATATATATATATATATATATATATATATATATATATATATTCGGAGCACTAGGTGCGGTGACTCCCAAGCTAGGCGAGTGGCTCCAGCAGATCCCGGGAATAACATCGGAGATCTCTGTCCAGAAGAGCGCAGATATATATATATATACCCGCCTTTCGCCCTATGACAGCTGGGATAGGCCCCAGCGCCCCCCGCGACCCTGAAAAGGATAAGCGAATGGATGGATATATATATATTCTTTTTTTTTTTTTCTTTTTTTTTTTTTAAACTGCCATATACACTTAAGGTGATCGTAAACATATAAACCAAGATAGGTTTTGCACTAAACATTCCTTTCAATGTTGTAAAGATTGTCATTTTAACATAGGAGTCTGTGATCATTGGCTTTCTTTTAGATGTTTAGATGGCCATTAGATTAACTGCAGTTTTGTTTTGTTTTTTGTTTTTTACTCCTACATTTGCTTCATTTTTCAGCTCTGAATTTACAGCTACGCCTCATTAACTCAGCCGGTGCCGTTTGCATGTTGTGAAACTGGTGTCATTAAAAGTTGCCCAATTAGTTATTGGAAGTAACAGTTTGCAATGCACCCATGCATGCACAGACATCATTGCTGGGTTTATCTTGTATGAAAGAAATGTTAAAAAGGTAATTACTCTCAGATAAGATTTAAATTGTTTCCCATATTTCCTCAGAGTTTAAAATTCAGGGCAGAAAAGCAGTTAAGATATCAGTGATTAAAGAAAAGATTTAATCCCCCACCACCTCTTTCCACCCCTGTAATGTTAATCCTGTCCTAATGAGCTTAATGCAATATTAGGTTAAAGTATACCTCTGTCAACACAGACTCTACTACCAGGATTATAGCATTATAATCTGGAATGAAGGTTGACCTCCCACTTCATGTAAGCTAAAGTACACATATTGAAACTTGAGATTTCACAGTCAGTGTGTCATCTGGGCTGTAGGTTGATCAGACATGTGTTGAAGGCTGTAAGATTGCACAATGAAATGACTAATAGTGAAAAAAAAGCCACTTCTGTATTTTCCTCATTTAGTTTACGTATTCAAACCTCTGTCAAAAAAAAATCTGTTCTCTGGCGCAGAGTAACTCCGCTCCCTAACCTTCAGAATCATAAGTGATCATAAATACAGGACATGCATTAATCCCTTTGTATAGCTGGCACATTTAACAATGCAGCTGTGACCTGGCTCTGTTGTCATCTTCAGCATTGTCGCTTTGTTCTACAAACAGCGTCATTCTTCTGAGCATAATGAATCATTCACATTGTAGTTCTGCTGTTTTTAACAGACCAACACTTGTTGCTGCTTTAAAGTTGGGCTAATATTCAAAACAACTGCCTGTTAAAGACCAAAAGCTGAACTCTTAGCAGTAAAACACATTTAATATTTGCTTGTGTTTATCTTACGCTGTGTTTTCAGGATTTATTTTCATCTATTCTTTGTCACCGTACAACTTACGGTCTAATTTTAAATTTAATTACAATGGTTACTACAGCATGGACCTTTTCTAGACTTCTTGTGAACATATCATTAGTTATTGTAACATTGTACTCCCCAACGTTATTGCAAGGATGTTGCGACATAACTATAACGTAGTCCGACTGAGTCAGAGACAAGCAGTAAGAAAATGATACATGTTATAAGTAAGCTTACAAGCTTTGCTCTTCAGGAATGTTGATAACAATTAGAACCCAACTGACACAGGATTTTTAAGAATGATACAAATACTTCAAAAAGCCAATATTCTGATATATGGCCCTATTGACATATAAAACAAAAGCAGATTTCCCTAACATCTGTTTTGTGAAGATGGGATACAACGCACATCATGGTGACCAGGGTTTTGTAGGAAAGGAGAAATCACCTTGTTGGTGCAAAAATACTGGTTTATGGCCATCAGACTGTATTAGTTTTGGAGGCTTTTGTAGATTCAACCAAAGAAATGGGAACAAATCATGTCATTGCAACAGGCAGCGAGTAACAAAGTGTTTAAAGAGACCATTTTAAATTGGTTATGTTATGTGGTTCATTCATTGACCTCGGTGTTTCTATGCTTGACATATTCATAGGTCAGTGTAAGTGGCTTAACAAAGACAACAGAAAAATGGTCAGGCAATAGCCAGTGTGCAAAGAGGAGATCTTGAGAAAGCCTGGGGAACGATTGTTCAAGATCACTATAAAAAATTACAAGAAAGTCTGGCTGCTTGGAAGCAAAATATAAATCACTGGTGTGTGACTCAAGACTTTTGCACAATACTATAGCTGCCAGGTGATGTCATAATAATAAAATCAGGACTTAACCGCTATAAAGGAGCCACTTGGCAAAGGGTTGGAGGTACCTGTTACCTTTTTAATGTAATGGCTGTATTACATATAAAATACATATAAAATTGAATTAAAATGAGTTCAAATGTGTCCAACTGCTCCTAAAAGTGTTTCCCACATATTATTTGGCCAAATATGAGAAACAAAGTCACGCTGTCATGTTTTTTTAAGATGACATCCTCCCACAGTTATCTTGCAAAATCAAGTTTTTATTTGATAAGAAATTATAAAATTGCTGTTCCCAAAGACGCTGTGACTAAAAACAGTGGTATGACACATTACATCACTGTTTGGCTCCTTAATGTCCAACTATTAAAGAGGAAATGAAAGAGCAGGTCGTTAAAGAAGTGATTGACTTTTTTCTATTAGGAGTTCGTGCATGGTTCGTGAATGACATCACTGCATAGAGTTTAGATGTGAGGACTTTTGTCAGCAAATGAATACCATCCTTCCGTCTTTTTAGAAGTTCCTTTCATTCGTTAGCACATTTCCATCTCTATTCTTAATCACCCCAACCCGCTGCACATCCTTTCCAGCTTGATCTCCCTGCCTAGCCAGTCAGTGCAAGTTCTTTTCCCCTTCCATTCGGTCCGGCCTCACACACACTTCAGTAAAAGCCTTTTCTGCCTTTGCAGTACGCCTAGCCTCCCAGCACTCCTGTCTACTTCTTCATCTCTCTGACTTTCCTACTTTGTTAACCTCTTCTTTTGAATGCTTTCCTGTACTTCCCCTTGTGTCACTTTGTCCACGTTCCTCTCTCCAAAGGATACACCAAAAACCACCTTGGCGGTGTTCCTCACTATTCCGTCTGTCCTTTCTCTTCCCTGGCATCCAGAGTCTGTCTCCTGAACTCTGCGCAACAGTCTTCAACTTCCACCTTTTAATCCTCACCTCTGCTTTCACTTGCTTCCTCTTCTTAATTTCCAAAGTCATCCTATAGGCTAGCATTCATTCTCACCTGCTACATTCTCTCCTGACACCATATTCACATATGAATTTACTTAATAATTGGGTCATGATGAACTGACAGGCTTTTTTTTTGCCAATTCACACACCGGTTGAATTTGTTTATGCAAATAAGATGGCAGGTTAACTGATAATAGAATAATTTGTAGTTGCAGTCCTAGCTTCAGCATAAACAGACAGAATCCAGGCCATGCTGAGGTGACCCTTCTAAAATGGGTTTAATAATTCACTGAATTGTTGACACAGTGGGTTATAGCCCTTAACAACTGGGCAGAGGGTACTTATATGCTCTCGTTACTCTGGGGCTATATATGACATTTCCATAACAAATCAGGGCTCCCCATGAAGTGTTACACTATCAACAAGGGCACTTAACATGTAACCAAAGCCTTGCAGCTGGGGGCTGCCTGGGGCCACCTGGAGGGAGACTCCCCACCCCCTCAATTCCTTCATATAGATAAAATATTTTTAGTGTAGGTTTCCCAGTAACTTATGGTTAAGTGCGAGTTTTCTTCCATGGAAAATGATGTAATTCTAATTTTCCTATATTTTAATATCAGTATATATTGTTTTTCCTCCAGCTTAAATGCTTTATTATTAAGTCTTCATGTAGCCAGGGGAACTACTGTAAGCAATTTGGAACAAGCTGAAAATGGTGGAGAACCACTTTGTCTACTTAATGCTTGTCCCAGCAGAGAGTCAGCTGTGTTTATTGTGAAACCGGAGCGCTGAGAGCTATTTAGGGGGCTTCTAGTAGAGGTTTTAGGACGGTGATTTAGGCTGGCATAATCCGTGGTGTGGAATGCCGGGGGTCAGACGACTGCTGGCGAGTCTTCAGCGCACAGCCAGGTGTTTCCCCTGCGTGCTGGAAAAGTAACACCACCGCTCCTGCGCTGATGTCATTCTGAAATATACGTAGTCACTTGTTGTCACGGAAAGCAGTTTGTGTGGAAATATCAGCTGGATAACTGTGAAGCACCCACCTTCACAATCACACCTTATCAATCACAATCTGTTGTTTGTTTTGACACTGAAGATGAGCTGTGTTGTTTTTATATATCTCCTTGCAGAAATAATAACTCGGTGCATTGGAACAGACCTAGCAAGGTAGAATGCTTTCATTTCTATCGTTCTGCTGAACTCACGTGCAGCTATTTTAAATTGTAGCATGAGACACATTAGCTTAGTTAAAGTGCAATCATAGTTACTTTCACTTAGGCCTAATTCAGCCAAAATGTGTTGACACATTACTTCGTAATAGTGCGTAAATCTGTGTGCTGGGAAAACTCAAAATGAATGAACATATTAAACTGTTGTTTAAATCTGACTCTCACTCATGTGTGTAAAGCTTCTTTGGACTGAGCTCGGCTGAGGGTTGTGCTGTGAAGAGTATTTGCAAGCACGCATTGTCTGAGCTACATGGAAGATGGATGGTGTTGGTAATAGTTTATGTATCGAGTGTTTTTGTTGCTGGGATTATAGACTTGTTTAGGCATGTAAATCATATGGTCATGTCAGGAAAGAAGGTGGACTCCCATGGGAACTCCTGGGATCTTTAAAATCTGTTGCTGCTGTACAGCTCCATCTCCAGGCAAATGTTGCTAATAGGTATAACCATACCTCTAGAAACTTAGTTAACTGTACTAAACCTAAAGGGTGGAGTCCCTTTTTGTAAGCTACAACTGTCTAGTTTCTGTGTGATGAGATTATACTGCTAAAATAATAACATAAATCTAACTTCCTTCCTTACTATGAGATTGTAATCACTAGAAGATGTGGGGGTGGTTGTCAGCTTGTTAGTTTCTAAAAGGTGCTGCAAGGGGATGTTTTTCCCTCTGTTCAACAGTGTAATAATAAACATGATGTCTACCCTTCAGGTCAGTGCTGAGACTCAGAGGCAATGTTTCTGTTACCTAAAGCTTATTATTTTGCATCCAAAGTTTATGGTCACAGCTGAGAGTTGGAAAATGTGTTGATGCAATGATAGTCAGCTCCTTCTTTCACTCCTACTTTCTAGTGCAGGGGTGTCAAACTCCGGGCCTTGAGGGCTGGTGTCCTGCAGGTTTTAGATCTCACCCTGAGTCAACACACATGAATCAAATGATTAGTTTATTACCAGGCCTCTGGAGAACTTCAAGACATGTTGAGGAGGTCATTTAGCCATTTGAATCAGCTGTGTTGGATCAAGGACACATCTAAAACCTGCAGGACATTGGCCCTTGAGGCCTGGAGTTTGACACCTGTGCTCTAGTGCAGCGGTCCCCAACCTTTTTTGCGCCACGCCCGACAATATTTTCCTGGACCGGCCTTTAAGGTGTCGCGGATAAATACAACAAAATAAAACTAGTACCGGTACCGAAAAAAAGAAACTTTATTCATAACACACGTGAAAAGACCAAGGAAAACCGAGTAAACGATAAAAACGATAACAAAATAACGCTGAAAACCGATTAAAAACCCTGAAAACCATACATTTCACACCTGAGCCTCAACTCTCGTGGCCCGGTACCAAACGACTCACGGACCGGTACCGGTCCGAGGCCCGGGGGTTGGGGACCGCTGCTCTAGTGGATCAACTGTTTTGAAGAAATCCACCAATTTTGTAGGCATTATGGATTTTATTATGGACTTTGAGGTGGAGATCTTCACAGGACCAAAACAGTCTCTGAAAAAACACAAATCCACTGTAAGTAGATTTATAGATCCCAAGCACCGCAAGACCCAACCTGAATAGACCAGAGAATAAGAGAATTTATCCAAAATGATGCTGACCTAGAAACCCAACCCAAACTCTGCTGGTATTTAGGTATTGAACATGTTGAGACAACCCAATTTAAACTAACTAGAATTTGGTCAATTTGGAATTGGGTAAGGTCGGAACAAGTCAGTTCAGGTGGGAAACGCCAGATAAATTATAACATCTATAACGAAGTCTATCAGTAGGTAATTCCCAACATTAGGTGGGACAACCTGTACTAACTGGAACATTTATGACTCTTTTCCACTAGCCCCTAGTGGGCTTGACTTTGCTCTACTCTGTTCAGTTTCAGTCGTTTTCCATTTCAGTTGAGCACCACCTCGCTGTGGGTGGGATCGTTATAGCAAGGCGCCCCGAAAGTCCCGTGACGTCTTTTGTATGTAGTACAAACACAGCACAATAATGGAGGCGATGTTTTGATACGTACTCAATCATCCAGGTAAGGAAATCCTAAAAAGTTTATGCCCTTCATCTGGACATAGAGTTTTAAAACGCAACGTCGAGATGATCAGAATCAACTTTTTGGGAATGGAGGCGAAGGTATAACTGCTATAGATATAGGTGTATAGATCTGTGTCAGACTCTAGGTAAAAGACGAGAGCCAGAGACCACACTGTTGGTTTGTGGTCAGCCATTTCCTTCATTGGTTTGATTCTTGTTAAGAACTCACTCTCATGATTCATCCAGTGTCATGACTCCCTGGCCAATCAGTGGCATGCAGTCTGATGGCGTTGCATTTGTGGCTCGACGTAGCTCGGGGTTGAGCATGTAGTGAAAGGTATCTGGTATCAGGTACTGCCACCTAATCGTAACCCTAAAAACCAAGTAGAGTAGACTCGAGTTGAGTGGACTAGGTAGTTTTAGGATGGCACAGTAAAATCTAACGCCTCATTTCCTCTAGCGCCAACTATCAGCTGGTCACGGCAAGAACTGCATTCGTTTCCGTTGAGAGCTCAGTGAGTTTAGTACTCGAGTGGAAATTGGAATAGAGGATTGAGACCATATCCGATCTTGAGATAAGCAGGCTCGTGCAGATAAGCTCTGCACGCTGGTGAGCACGTTCCTCCGCATGCAGAACATAGCATAGTAGGACATTATTTGTACGGGTGAAGTAGAAAAGTCACAGGGCATGTGAAATTCACATAAACTTGTAGAGGGCAAGATGTAACAGAACGGGCTTTGTTTGTTGTAGTGAAACACACTCTCACACACACATATATGCATGTGCTCAATGATGAGGCATTGGGCAGACAATGACAGTTTGTGGGAGCATATGCACAATATCTCTATGTGACTGAGTGCATGTTTAAACAGGCATGTGAATCCCTCCTCCTCCCCGAGTGTCTGATGTGTCTCTAAATCTGGGAATGTGGCTTTGCTTTAGGCTCCCACATCTGCCCAAACCAAAACAATGTCTCCCAAGTAAAGATATGGTCCGCAGACCCTGTCACTCTGTTTCCCCCTTCAAGAACTGTTTAATTCTTTCACTGCACCACCCCTCCTACATTTACTTTCGCTGTGTCTTGACACTTTTTTCTCCTTAGGTCTAGTAGGCGGCGGCCCAACACGCATGTGAGAAATTTCTCCCCCACTGAGCGAGCCCAGAGGGTGAGGAGGTCAGTGGTACAGTCTCCTCTGAGGCCCATTCATAACACAGATGATAAGATATGTTTTCAGTGGTTCGCATGTGAGTCTTAAAGTTTTTGTTTCACATCAGTTTTTGCCAGTTCCCAGTATAACTTTCATCTTTACCGTTTCCTTTTCTTTTTCCCAAAAATGTTTAGTTTGTATTAGTTTCAGTCTTACTTTGTTTTGTGGATGTCATTTGTCAGGGGAAAGAATATCATCTTTGTGACAGTTTCACATTTTGTGACCACACCTGGCTGGATCATCATCAGATCATTTGGTCCCGGGTGAAGGTGTTGATTGGGCATCTGTTGTTCTTTTCACACAGACATCAGTGTCAGCATTTCATGTGTGAACCCAGGATGTGCAGACATGACAGTGTCGCCCTAGAAAGGGAAGGTGGAGGTATTTATGAGTGAATAATAGGAAACAGACACTTCCACTTGCTGTTACACCTTTGTTCCCATGCCTCTCTGACATGTAGCGTTAGGAGATGGAGTGAGCAGGGAAACAAGATCGCTGCTGCATGCCTCGCTACAATTCTGCAGAAACTCCAGACCAGAGATGGCCCCCACTCTCAGGCTGCATCTTAGAGTTTGTGTATGTGGCTTATGCTCACTGGTGGCTGTTTACGACTCTGCTCCAGTGTGTGTACAGATGGAATTTGTTTGTTTTCTCCTCAAGACGTGCCCGACTGTATGCAGCAGGAAACGACTAAACTCTGATGCAAACGACAGGCTGCATTTTATTTTGTTTTTGAAGGTCTAATTAGAGTAAGGATCAGGATTCTTGTAACTTTGTTATTATCTTTGGTAATAACTGAAGCAGACATGTACCAACCTAACCAACAGATTACAAGCAGGGATGAATTAATACTTCATCATCATAGGTGGTAACCTTAATCCTAATCCTAAAAAAAAAATACAAACAAGACAGCACAAGCGAGAATAGCCCACAGACGTTGTTTGTGAAACATAGGCAGCTGATCTGTCCGTAGGCTGTGCTTAGAACCACCACAGAAGCCTATTGGATCAATCTAATCATACTTAAAGTTGGGTTTTGTCTTAAGTGACTCATATCCTGCTAACTCCATAGTTCTGATATTTGCACCTTACTAGTGAACTAGCTTTTCCTGATTCACAGACCAAGATAAACCTTATTTGCCTCACACTGGGCCTCGATGCAGCCTCTCCATTTACTGTCTATCTGAAACTGCTCGCTTTCCTCTCCCTTTAAGCCACCTTTTTTCTGATTGGCTGCGCCTCACAAACAGGAAGGTTGAACTGCAAATGGGCAGCGCTTAGGTGTCCATATAATGGTAAATGGACTGATTCTTATATAGCGCTTTTCTACTCTCAAAGCGCTGTATACAACATGCCACATTCACCCAATCCCACCCATTCTCCTAAGCACTGACTCTAAACTGAGTGCTTTTCTAACAATATTCACACTCTGATGGACGCATCGGAGAGCAACTTTGTTAGGGGGTTAGTATCTTTCCCAAGGATACTTGATACTTGGCATGCAGACTAAAGGAGCCAGGGATCAAACCACCAACCTTCCGATCAGTAGGTGACCTGCTCTACCTCCTGAGCTACAGCCACAGTGGGAGTGGATATCTACTGACATCATAAAGCCAGGAGTAGAAAGGGAGATCTTATTTCTTCCTGCCATTGTAGTCTTGTCACAGAAATGCAGAGCAGACTATACACTGTACGTATTCCGTGACTTGGTGAAGAAGTATGATTAACATGGATTTCATTTGTTAGAAATACCCATAATTCTTTGTATCAAGTCAGTACAGCTGACCTGTTGCTGCCTGCACTTGTTGCTGCAAATCCACATGTTGCTGTGAGGGCCAGTACCTCCTGAAATTACAGCACCGACTCTGTGGTGCAATTTACAAAAACAAACAAACAAAAACAAATATTGAAATTCGTATTGGCCGTCCTGTTACCGGCCGTAGCGCCTAATCTGCCTCCTCGGTCTGTATCACGTGTAACTCTGTATGGAGTCATGCTTACATTTGCAAAACGGTTTCTTAATTCACAGACAGAGAACTACAACAGCAGGCTTTGGAAAACAGGAACAACTTTAAACAGCAATGTTTGTGTTAGCTTCTGCAAAGCCAATTTCAGATGATGTGTTCAGGTCATATGTTATTAAAAAATATTCATTTTCAGTTTCAATTTCATCCACTTTCCTTAATCTTCAACTCATCTATTTTCTTCTTTCTTGTTCTTTTGTGGCTACAAATGCAGTATTTACACAAAAGCCAATTCATTTTGTTTGTTACTGAGACTAAATCACACTCATTTTTGCAGGTGCTGGTAGTGTGTCCACAGTGGGCACAGAACAGGTGCTGTACCTTAAGAGTGTGGTTAGCAAGCCTGTTCTGTGTGGACAAATTCTGTTTCA
The DNA here is from genome assembly GCF_057382095.1 of Aulonocara sp. 'chitande type north' Nkhata Bay. Taxonomy (NCBI): domain Eukaryota; kingdom Metazoa; phylum Chordata; class Actinopteri; order Cichliformes; family Cichlidae; genus Aulonocara; species Aulonocara sp. 'chitande type north' Nkhata Bay. The sequence goes on from NC_141351.1 coordinate 1,501,971, forward strand.
CTGAACTGTAGTTGGTTTAAAACACTATCTTATGTAGGAGGTCTTCCAGATGAAGGGAATCTAAGTAAAAGTATGTGGGAAGAGGGTGTAGGGGATTGGAATTCAGCCTATATATAGCACCAGTTATCCACTTGCTGGATCATCTTTGAAATTACAGTAGTCAAGCTTTTCTCTCATGTTCCTCTAATCCAGGGGTCGACAACCCGAGGGACGCTTGCAGGGTTAAATAATGGCACGACCATAGCTGGACTGGCCATCGGGCATACCGGGCATTTGCTCGGTGGGCTCATGATTTTTTGCTGGCCGGTGTGTAAAAATAACTCAGTTGTTTGGTGGTGGCTATGGCGTAGCTTCCACAGGTTCAGTAACATTAACAAGTGGTGGAGACCAGCAGGTGTATTTTCGTTATGCTGACTTTTTACAGTCAGTTACAATAACTCGTACTAGCTAGCATGATGGAGTTTCTATACAGCTGGGTGGGTGCTTTGATGTTACTGATAGTGAACTTTATTTAATTCATAAGGTTAATTATTAGAGTTGCCAACCGTCCCGGAATCGTCTCGTATTCGGAGAAAATATTACGCGTTTCTTATTGAGGTGAAAAGGAACACAGTTTGTCAGGTACTTCAGCTACAATGAAAAAGACACAAAGCTGGAATTTTTCTGTGTCTTTATGCTGCACAACTGTTTGTTCTTCTCTTATTCTGTCCCCCCGGTTGTTATTTCAATCATGAAACTGATCAATGATCAGCTGATCGACTTTTCTCTCTTGTTTGTTTATCTCCCACTTTGTTCCAGAAAAAGGAAACCAGTGGATGTCGCGCTAAACAACAGCAGCACGTTTAAGCTTGATCAGCTGTTGTTAGAATTTATTTGATATTCATTTCTAGTATCAGCTGATGTTTGCTGGAGCCACAGCTGTAAAGCTGCTGGTCACGATGTCGGTTTGAATATGTGGTGAGAGGGAAACATGAAGATGAAACCAGGAGATGTCCTTACTGAATCATCAGAGCTGAACAGGTGATGGAGAAACAGGTTTACCTTTTAGGTGACATGAATGAGTTGAAGGGAAGTTATGAACTGTTTCTGAGAGACAAATAACACCAGGAGCCTTTTTTATGTAGCTGACAGCTGGTAACTGTGCAGGGGCGGGTCTAGCAAAGTGTTGCCAGGGGGGCAGGTAGGGAATTAACAGGGAGAGGGGGGCACAAAGAAATACTTCCTTATTCTCATTTAAAATGTCTGGCTGCTATTAAATAATTATCTGAAGCTTACAACCAACGTTTTTATCTGATGTAAAATGTATAGAAATCATACATATACCAACAAGATTGTCACAACAGCGTTTGTTTTCATTCAAAGGCTTTATGTCTTTAATATCTGGTGGGCCGGTCTGTGGTCAAATTGCCCGGGCCGATTTTTTTGTCCCAGTCCAGCTCTGGGCACTACACGCAGTGAATTAATCTGAGAGGGTGCATTAAAAAATAAATGGCCACGCCAGCGGTGCACATCGCAAATCAGCTCGCATAGACACATTAGTTGTGCCGCTTCTTAATGACGGTATCTTAGCTAACAACCCCAACTACCAGATTCAACTTGTAATTGGCTAAACATAACTTAGCCTACTGGTGAGGGGGACCTTGTTAGCTTTCCGCATTTCCGCTCAGCGCAGCATCAGCACCACGGAAATGCACGGATACATCCGTAGACTCGAGACAGAATTCACAATGTGTTTTTGGGACTTTCAGGTGTTTGGACCAATGTTTTATTTTTCTGATCAAACCAGAAAGCTTTAATGAGCAGCTGGATTTGTCTCATAATGCCAGTTAATGCAACACCGAAACGCAGCTGGAATCCATAGCTGTCTGTGTTCATGGAGCTGCATGTTCACCTGCTGGACATCACTACCTGACAAGTTTAACTGTCTTCAGAACATTGCAGAGGCCTTATTGACAGTATTTGGCTCTACATATCTGTGTGAGCAGATTTTCTCTCACATGAGTCCTCAGGTAGCCTCTGAATGCTGGACACTGGGAGACCTGTGTCTCTGAGTGGGAGACCAGAGATCACATTAACATGTGTGTCTCTGTATTAACAAACATGCCATATTGGCCCAGTTTATTTTTCTTATCATTCTTGTGAGGAGACCATAAATAGCATTTGCATTTTCTGTTATACAGTTCATTTGCTGTTATGGATAAAAAGTCTTGTTTCAAAGTAGCTGATAACTATTCGCTGATAGCTGCCAACATCTGCAAACAAATATAATTCTATAAAGTGGTTCTACATAGTGTGTAACTGTTCATATAGAGCGTTATTAAATTTATTGCTAATGCAATCATATGGCACATTGACTTCTGAGGAAATTTTAGATGGCACTCGTCATCAGAAAGGTTGCTGACCCCTGCTCTAATCCAACCACATGTGATGTTTTTCACTCTTTCACAGCCTTTGCGTTTTGCCTGCTCCTTACCTGGTTTGCCTACCTGTGCATGACTGCTGCTCGTTTAGGAATGAAAAATATGGATTTTTCCTGCTTTCCTGTGTTTCAGTCCTCTCTTGCTGTAGTTTAGAGTTTCTGCCTTCAGGCTAAAAACACATCTCTGGAAGGCTTGTAGCTAGCTTGTGACAGACAGCTTGGAAATAAAGTTTTTTAAATGTAGTGTTCTTGGAGCATAATTCCCCCTCTTTGCCCTTATTTTCTTTACTGGTGCATTTATGTGGATGTGGCGCTGGAATCTATACATTTTGCATAAGATTGATTGGATGATTCAGCAGTAAAATAGTGTTCAGTGACATTTTTTTGCAGCATTCAGTGTATCTATTAACTCCACTGTTCCATGTTTAATAAGATCCATTTGGTATTATCAACTGAAATCCCTGGATTGTCTTTGATTGCGCGAGGCTGTTTTCGGTGCTAAAACATTTGCAGTTGGATTAAAGAAAGAAAAGAAAAAAAAGGCAAATGTTCACGACAGAGCTGTGATTTTGCATGAACTCTCATGGGTTCATTGAAAATCAGAGCAGTCTATTACATTCTTACTTTCTGATTCACAAGATAAAGGGTACTTAAGGTTTAGATTAGAAGAGCAAGGATCTGTAACTGATGGTCTGACCCCCACAGAGTCACGACATCATGGAGTCAGTCTGGGGTTACGTGAAGAGTCAGAGGATACTCTCTTCTGATACTGTTTTGTTTATAGGCTTTCTACAAACTATTTGTTATATAATTGTTGAAAACATTTTACTTTTATTAGGGTAAAACCTTTACGTGGAGGTACTTGACATAAATCTGGGGACACTGAGCTGTGTAAAACTGTGTCAAGGGGCTTTTTTAAATAGATGACCCCTGGTTTTGGAGTGTAGGCTCATCAATTACAGCTTACATATGAAATATGAATACTTGAAATTATCTCTGTTTCTGGATTCATCCTGCTGAAAGCCAAACAGCTGCTCTGACAAAGCCTCCTCTCAGACATCCATGTGCTTCCACAGGGATCACTAGAGGTCAGCGATGCAAGATCAAAAAAACAAACTCTTTTTTTCACACATCCTGTCACGAATCGGGAGAGACTGAGTCACTCGGACATGTTTGATGACAGCTAAGCAGTAGTCCTGTCCAGTAATCTGTAGAAACTCTGGATCAGTAAGGCTGCGTGTCGGTCCTCCTCCACACAGCCAGTGTGTGGGTGACCAGCGTTTCTCAAACCATGTGATCCCAGCGAGTGACAGTTTCATCTGATGATTCGCCTTAGATGGACAGTCTGATGTCTGTGTTGTCAGGATGCTAACCTGCCGAAAGCTTACAGATGGATTTGTCACTCAGACTGTTGCTCAATGATGGAAACAGCTCACAATCTGAAAAGATCATGTCTGATGTCAGTGGAAGGTTATTCTGCATTTTCAAGTTGCTCAAGTCAGCAAACAATTTTGACATCTTAGGGATTTTTAAAATAGCATAGAAGTTGAAGTATACCTCATTTTCTCAAAAGTTAGATCATGAACAGAGTCTGAACTTCCTTTGAAATGTTTCTAGTATTCCCCTTAGTTCTCAGCTGAGACTGTTAAAGGGCGGAGGGTTAACTACCTAGTTTACTAGGCTGTTTTTCTCTTACTGACCTCAATGTGAGACAGCTATTTATTTAAAGGCATTTTCCAAGGGAATTTAACAAATTATTCTTGGTTTTCCAGGCAGGAAGCCAGTGTCCCTGAAATAGAGAGACCATGAGGTATTTTGTTTTCCATAATAAGAGATGCTGCCTGTGTTTGGGGATTTGTGGGAAATGTCTGTAATCGGGGGGAGAAAATGCTGGGATCTGTTTATGATAGCAGCGCGGAGCATTTCGTGGCTTCGTTTGGAAAAGATAAGATAAAAAATATCCAAATTTCAAAAAGTAAAATTTAACTGTTGTGGAAAATATGATTAAGGCTCCATAGTTCATTGTAAAACAGCCGTAATCACAATTTCAGCTTCCACTCTTTGTACATTTAAGCACATTAAACTTGTGTTATGCTTTAGATTTATGACGATAATTCAAACATTTCTACTCATATTTTATTAACAAAAAATTTAAGCCACTCAAGAACAGCACAAGTTGTAGACTAAGCTAAACTGCCCTTTTCTGTTGTATTGGTTTTATAATTACAGTCACACATTCAACAGACAAAACCTTCTTTTCTGAGACTTATAGTGACAAACCTTACTAATTGCTAACTAGTTGATAACTTTATCTGACAGCCACTTGGTGCTCGACAGACGGAGTGGAGTGGGTGTATTGGTTGTTTGGTTTGTTTTTCTGAACAAACACTTTCTTGTCCAAAAAGACTAGCTAAAGTTGCTACAGAGGTAGCAAAGAAAACCTTTTAGCTAGGAAAAAGAAATGCTCTAATAGCTGTATTAGCAAAAGACCTCAAACTCGTCAGACTATAGAGCAACTTCAGTTGGAATTCAGCGGCAAATATCGCAGTTTATCAACTAGAACTTCAACATCAATTTTAAAAAATGCAGCATCACTCTGTGGCTTTGAAGCCTTGATGGATGAAATGTGGACAAAGGCTACGTTCACACTGCAGGTCTTAATGCTCAATTTTTTTGATCAAATCCGATTTTTTTGTCTGCTTGTTCTCACTACAAATAAAATGTGACAGCAAACGCGCTCTAGTGTGAACCCTCAAAGCGTCCCGCATGCGCAAAAGAAGACGTCACACACAACGCGCTCTGTTCAGACCCAGAGCAAACAGTATTGTTTGACTGATGGCCCTTAATATAAAGACTTCGGACTTTACGTTTCCCAATTTTGCTTTAAGTTATAAAGTTATTTTGTTATTTACATATGGCCTAATAATGATCCTTATTGCTGTTTTAGAGAGGAGCGGTGCTTCAAAGGATAGCTGCAGATTTCTGTCAGAATCTGCAGATTATACAGTTCAAATAAAATGTTCACGTTTCTCCAAGTTGTCTTCCCAACAGTTTCACTGGAGGGCCAGGAAGCATTCACGATGTCTTCTCCGGCGCTGATAATTGGCGTCTGTCTTGTGTCAGTGACGTAAGAGACGGATTTAATTTGACGTGACCATTCAAACAGCAGTCGCTTTCTAAAACATCAGATATGTATCGGATTCAGTACCACATACAAAAGTGACCCAGGTCGGATTTGAAAAGATCGGATTTGTGCCGTTCACACTGTCATACCATGATCGGATATGTGTCGCATAGGCTCAAAAAAGTTGGATTTGATGCGCTTTCGTCTGCAGTGTGAACGTAGCCTTAGTGTAGTTGATAGTCCCAGTCTGTTGTAGCTGAAAGCTGTCAGATCAAATCACTGTAGTGTATGACATGTAAACATTTTTAGTCATCAAATCCAGTCGCTGCCAGTTTTATCAGTTGTGTGTTAGTCAAGGTAAATAAACAACTTTATCAGAAGTTGGCTTCATTTTACAAACTCTAGGATCTACAGACATCAACCGTATACTCACAGGTATGTTTGCAACTGATGCCGGTTTATACAAGAACACACAAGGTTGTCAGAATAGGATAATAGGTTGTCTAGAACTGGGATCCTCAGAGATACTGGTTTTTCAACTTTAGTTCGTAGCAGAAACTGATCAGACGCCTGCTTTTCGTTGAGTATGTTCTCTTCTTCTTCTTTCTTTCCCAGACGAATGTAGAGTTTATGCAGACTTCCCGAAAATGTGTAATGGTTATTTCTCAACTTTGAGATAAGTCATCTTGGAAGACCACGTGTGTTTGGTGTTTTGAACCTTTAGAAACTCATCTTGGTGTGTATCATATTGTGGGTCTGCAGAATGTGCTTGTGCATGTTTTCTACTATGGAGCTCAGATTATCAGATTTTCCTTTGTAAGTTGTATGCTCCGCCTGGACAGCCAAAGTCTTAAGACTTGTGTAAGTTGGTAAAAACTTGTTGTTCTGTTTAAGGTGTGTTCCAAGCTTAAGAAGAATACCATACCCCTCTGTGTATTTCCATGTTTTCTGTCCTCTATTGTGACTGTAAACAGTTGAAACGATAGCCTGGAAAAGATGAGACAGAATTCAAAAAAAGCAAACATGGTATTCATAACTTCAACCTGATAGTGACATTTTAATGAAACCACAATTCACTCGTTTAGATCATTGCTCAAACTAATATTTCTCTTATCTTCAAGATTCTCTAATGACATCTGAAATGACTAATACGCCTTCAATTAGAAGTTTATCTTTTAAACTGGGGTCTGCAGAGCCCGCAGAGTGCTGAAACGATTATAGTGGTTGCTCATCAGTCATCACAGGCCCTGATGAGTCCTTGCTTTCGCTACCAGGGGCAATTCTGGCAAGACATGAGTGTGGAGCCAAAGGCAGTCTGGGGCTTGGAAGGTTAACCATCTGGAATGGTGCATTATTTAAAGTTGCATATGCCTAGGCAAGCTGGCTCTCAGATTCTTAATATTTCCCACTGCCAAGGTGTTCCCATTCTCTCATTCACATCTGATTTTTATTTTTTTTCCACGACAGGGCTGTCAGATCGGTCACAAACTTCTGTCAGGAAGGAGAGTTTTAACTTGTGCTCTTGTGGCTCGGTCCAAACTTTGCTCGCTTGTGAAATTTGTTGATGTTTGAAGAGACTGAAATTTAATACAAGACTCAGAGACACTCTTTTTTTAAATTGTTGTGCTAAAAATGAACTAAAATGTCTTCGTGGCCAAGAGTTTTTGCATATTATGTGTCCTCAGCTCAAGCAGCCCACTCCCATCTGTCTTTGCCTGCTACTAAGAGCCATATCTGCTCAGCTCCGAGAACAACAATACTGGCCTAACATTTCACTGATAATGAGCATGTGACCTAACAACAGAAAGACGCCAACAGGAAAGCAGCCAGGAAATGCAGAGAAAACTCCAAGGGTGTTTTGTTAGTGTAGTACATGAGATCTGTTAACCTGGAAGATCATTTAGGCTTTGGAGATGTATCGATGGTATGTAAATGAAGTCCTCTGATAAAAACAGACCAGAATCTCGTTCCGATTGATGCTGTAAGGTCAAACTTGGAGGGCAAACATTCTGGATGTGAGTTTAATTTGCCCATTGTCCAGTGTTATTGTCGAGTGTTAATAATATACATATTACTGGGTTGCTAGATGAACTAGTTAAGTGCTGTCGTTGCTTATAGAAGTGTTTAAGTGTAATAATAAAGTTAAAAAAATGTCTACAGGTCATTCTAAAAAAATTGTTTGGGTCACTGTAGCTAAGGTTTACCTTTACAACAGCTGTATGAGGTTGATTTTTATAAAACTATAAATGTTATAAATGTAGAAAGTTTATATCAGTGATCCCCAACCCCCGGGCCACGGATCGTTGCCAGTACCGGGCCGGGAGAGTTGAGGCTTGGTGTCACGGTCTGCGGCGGGCGGACCGTGTGTGGGAGTGTGAGGTTCCAGGTGCAGACATAGACGAGGAGACAGTACTGAACTTGAAATGAAAAGCGAGCCTTTATTTGGGCTGAATAATGTGGCAAACAACAGAAAGCACTGAGGCAAAGCTAAACTAGAAGCTGAACTGGGAAAACTAAGAACTGACACTTAACTCAGACAGCAGGGAAGGCTAAGACAGGGTGACAACGATGCATATGACGGAGACAACTATGAACAGGACTCTGTGCTGGAACAACAAAGAACTGTGAAACATATACACGTAAGCAACGTGGACATGACCAGCACAGGGTCCTGAAACCTGGCGTAACATGGGGGAAGTTGAACAGACGACGCAGCGACGAACAAAACAAGACTGAGGACTTAAATACACACATGAGGTGATCAGGGGAAGTGGAGACACATGAGAACACAGCTGACAAGAAGGAAACATAATGACAATACAGGGGAGAGTAACACTAACTACAGTGAACAAAGAACACCATACTCTTTCAAAATAAAACAGGAAACACAGAGACCTAGACATGGAGATAGAACATGAACTTAACCTAACCAGAGACATGAAACATGACAGGTAGACACATGGACCAGGGAGAGATGACAAAAGGGACTAAGAAACCAAGGACTAAACTGCAAACTAGAAAATAACTAGATGCGTTAAACTACACATGTGGATACAAAAATATGCATTAGAACGTAAACCCTGGGCCTCATGGCCCAGTACTGTGACACTTGGGTGTGAAATTTATGGTTTTCAGGGTTTTTAACGGTTTTTATCGTTATTTTTTTATCGTTTTTATAGTTAACTTGGTTTCCCTGGGTCTTTTCCCGTGTGTTATGAATAAATCTTCTGTTTGTTTGGTACTGGTTTTATTTTGTTGTATTTATCTGTGACACCTTAAAGGTGAGTCTGTGAAAATATTGTCAGACATAAACTGGTCCGTAGCGTAAAAATGTTGGGGACCACTGGTTTATATTATTTGGGTTGTGGCCTCTTTGAATAGCATGTGGATGCCACCACAGATAGCTGTAGCTGCTAGCCGTCTATTAAGCTTTACCCTGGATGAGACGTCTTGACAGATGATGTGGTATTAAGGTTTTATGGAGCATTTCTAAAATAATTATCTGGCAAATGGCTTTTGTGATGTTAAACATGGTCACTTGATGCTCTAAAAACCAACACGGTAAATCCAGAAAGATTTCGATTCAGGATTCTTTTGAGTTCCATGTTTCTATCTGCTCATTTCTCTTCCCTGGATAAGTTATTAGGTCTCACCAGACAGGAACTTTCACTAAAACATGATTAACATCTAGACAGCCGGGCCCAAAGGCAGATTTACTGTGTCACAAAGACCAAATAACAACGCAACATGATAAGAGCCCTAAGCTGGCTCCTGCATTGCTGCTACGTCAGACATCGGGTCTTGCTTACACCCTTGGCTTGGTCTCGTCTTGTTTTCACAATTCTACTCTGAAACTGTGAAAACGAATTTGCAAAAGCACATGTTTGACTGAGAGATGTGTGAAGTAAATGAAGGCCGTCTTCCCTACGCAGGCACAACCGTACACTGTAGCACTAAGCTCTGCTGTAGCTGTATCTGTGGTTTGACTGTCATGTTGTCTTTTACACTCTTTCCATTTCTTTTTCAGTGCACAAACCACACTCTGTCACTGCTGCCACTGGAAATAGCTCTGATTTTCTTTTGTAGCATGCCGTTTATCCATCGTTACTTCTCTGCGACCACTTTTCATTTCTGTAAGAAATTACCAGACGATTTTTCAAAGACACATGAAGGACAAATATAAAAGTGACCACCGAGACCATCAAAGAGAAAACTTAGCTGAGATGCTGTCGGAGAGTGTGTAATTACACATAGTCGTAAGTCTCCCGAGGTTGACATGTGTTCATGCTCTCGAGCCCTGTGGGACCACAGAGGTCTGGGTTTTATCCTTCTTCCTTCCTTTCTATCCTTCTGCTTCTTTCACTGAGGGCAGCAGTTACATGTAATGGATTCATTCTCCAGGGACATTTTGGGCTTAAATAGTTACTGACTAGCAATTGATTACCCCTAAATGGGTAATGAGATGGTTTCCATTAAGAAATGTGTTGTCTGTCCTCATCCCAGGTGCCTCTAATGATAATGAAGTGCATTCCTGTTTCCTGGATTCCAAACTCGTACCCAGAGTGGCCTTTCAGGACAGTTAGTTTCACTCATTACTGGTTTCCCCAGTGCTTCCTGTTGTCATTCTCTCACATAACAACACTTGAACTGACCCAGAACCTACTAGTTTGTTTAGATGCAGAGAGCATGCTTTTTCACCATCTGAGTTTCACAGTGATTAATACTTAAAAATGCATCATTTGAAGACCAAGATCAGGACTTGTAAATGTCTAGCAAATACAATTGGTCTTATAGTTTAAAAGGCTAAGTAATGCCACCCTCCATGCCTAAATGCATAATGTTTCTCCTTCTCCTTAAGCATGATTATAAATTCAAGGGTTTAGAGTCAGTATTCAGAGATGGAGTTTACTGTGCGGTTTGTAAGTGCTCCAAATCTTTATCCTTCAAAGACATATCCATTTACCACCAGTGATTGGCTCAAATATCTTCGCAGTTTGTAAAATGAACCTCTTATGCCAGACTTTCTGTTGAGGAATAGAGCTGGAATTTCATTTGGCTCTCTCGGGTCTCCAGACAGCATCCCCACAAAGTGTTACAATAGTCTCAGCCCTTTGTTTTTCTGCTAATCAGTAGCAGATGTGCGCAGTTTGGCTACATGTTCTCTCTCTCGATCGTGTTCTTCAGCTGTCGGCTGTGTGTGCTCATGTGCTGACTCTGGAGCTCTGGAGCTTTCCGTCCAACCTCAGGGCCATGCCAGTTTCTTGTTTTCTGTGTAGCAGCGGCAGCAATTCCGCCTGCTCCGCTATGATGTCATCGATGGTTGCGAAATGCTTGAGGAAATGAGAACCTCATTGAACCCAGGCTGTACATGTCTTCTGCACCAGTAGTATAGCCTAATCTTTCTTTTAACTCTAAACGTTAGGTTAAGAAACAGTGAGTAAACTAAGACTCTTCATCATTATTGACATTTCTTACTTTTCTGTTTTGATAGAGGACAGCATCTCTGAGTCAGATTCCTGTTGAGGATCTCAAAGATCCCCTGCCTCCTCACTGGAAATGCTATATGTCTCCACAAGGGCGGCGATACTATGTCAACACCACAAACAACGGTAAGCGAAAATGTAATGTGGATTTTTTAGACGTGCTGTGAAAAGAAGCCGAAGCAGGAATATCACTAGCCTGGCTTTTTGTGGCTTGCTTTCCTATTCAAGCCTAAGGGCCCTCTTCAGTTTTTGTTTTCAGTCCCAGAGGTCACTGCTTAAATGGTAAATGGAGTGGTACTGATGTAATGCTTTTCTAGTTTATGTGAGCGCTCAAAGCTCTTTCTTACTACAAGCCTCATTCACCCATTCACACAGGCCTAAGCGCTTTTTAACCTAACACTTACACTGCAATGGATGTATTGGGGAAAGTCAGAGTTCATGTCTTCCCAAAGGATACTTTGACTTGCAGATGTGAGGTGCTATAATCTAATCACTGACCTTACGATTGGTAGACAACCAATTGTTTGCCTAAGACCAGATTTACTAAACAGAGCAAAATAGAAAATAAAATAGTTCTCATAGGTGTGGTTAGTTTTACAGGCGACTTATAAAAATTGAGCTGCTTTGTCCATTAAATTTAACATCAAACGCAAAGAATAAGTCAATTTTTTCAGCGATAAGTATTGACACAATTAACAGTAAATTGCATATCATAAATGTCAGTAAATCAGTTTGTGTGTTTGATCTTGTCATGAGGTTTCATTATTAGCTTTAGCACGCTATGGAGTCAAGCCTAGCAGTTTCGCTGTGTTTCATTCCACATTAGCTAAAAAAATCAGCAGATGCAGCTTTGAAAGGGTGGTGACCTTCCAAAACAGAGAAATGGAGACCTGAGTGAAGTAGTTTTTAGCTGTTATTACTTATTATTATAAGCTTCAGAATCTAGCTAGCTGGTGCCCCCTGCCTACATGCTAAGCTAGGCTAATCACCTCCTGACTTGAGAACCATACTTGGCACAGTGTTGCCAGGACCAAACACACTACCATTTGATCAAAACTCTTTACTTCTGAGTTATATTCTGAAACCACATTCAAAAGGCATCACACCAGAACATTTATAACACTGTGCCTTTCCTCCTCTAGAAAAAAGTGCCAACCACACACTTCCTTCCAGTTACACAGTGAACGTCAAACTGTGCCAAAGCTTCAGTTTTCACTTTGTATACTACACATGATAGTTAATATTAAAAGTATGCTGAATTAGCTATTAGCAGTTTCCGTTTGGAATTTACCCCTGAATGTAGTTACAGCTATAACCAGGCGTTCTGATACTAGTTACCCTTAAGGGCAAGTTCTGTAGTTACAATAATCATCACCTTTTGGTTGTCAGTGTGTAAATGTAATGGAGCTATAACTCAGAGAAGTATTGGTATTTTTTGCAAAACCCACTAAATCAGTTTACTGAGAAAGTAAAACAGGTTCACCTGGGTTTATTAGTTGGTTTATTTCTGCAGATTTATTTCTTCAGCTGCCATTATTAATTTTTGCACTCTGACGCTTGTGCTGTCTGTTGGGGTTTCTTTGTTAATACATGTCTCTAAAAGACATGCTTATAAACATTCATTTCCCATTTGCCACATTGAAGTAAAAGATTTCCTGCTTTGCTCTCAGACCGCTCTTTGAATTCTCAATAATATGTTTTCTTTCATGAAACAGAAAGCTAGCAGAGCTCTGTTTTGATCTTTAAAATGATACCTGCGTGATTTCATGTGACTGTAATCCGGCTGAATGTTCACTCAGTGTCTGTTGTAGTCATGGTACCAGAGAGAGACGCCGTCCATCAGGGCCTGTAAGGACAGACCCTGCTGATAGTGCCTTGTTTCTGTCAACACAATCACCTCTCAGTGTCTCCCTGATTAGACACACACACTGACACACTGGCACAGAGACAGCTTAATACTATCCCAGAGTGAAGTCACTATAAAACTTGACTGATGATACTAATATCTTACAACTCTTGTGTGCCTTTGGGTTAAATAATACAGGTAAGAGTGGTTTATACATGCAACTGTCACACAAGCAGCATGACGACATTACATTCACATTTACATTCTACAGCAGTGCGCAAACTTGTGTAAACCATGCATACATTTAGTCTTACTAGCATCCTTTACCTTCAGGTGAAAACCAACAAAATCAAGAAGTCAGTAAATGAAAACAATCCTCATTTCCTCCTACTGAGCCAAAATAAAAACAAATTATATTCAGTACATTTTTCTGTCACTCAACTTCAAGACAGTTTGGCAGGGGCTCTCGTTTCCTGCGCTGCGTTCAGACAGAGAGCTGGCTCTCAGGCGTGGAGATTGGACCAAACGCTCACTTTTCAGTGTGAATTCCTACCAGAACACATAACCACGTGTCAGTAATAAGACCTGACAGAACAGTTAGAAACATTATTCATACTTGGCCTTGTGTTGTGAATCAGCTTGTTGTACTGGTTTCACATGTGCACCTATCTCCTTCATATAACTGGGATTGTGGCCTAGCAGTCACTGATGACCCTCACATCAAACCTGCTCACAGCATGCTCGCCTCTGATCACGGCTGCGGCGGTCAAGTTGCGGTCATTAGCACGGATCTAAACTTAGCTGAGGTCTCCACCCAGGCACGAGCCAAGGGTTTCTCCTTCTGCTCCTTTAGGATTTAATGAGGTGCTTAAGTGCTGCTGTCTTAAAAGTTGGACCCAACTCGCACTCTCACTGGATAAGACTGTTGTTGAATAGTAAAAACATCTATTTCTCCCTTTCACATTATTCCACTGAGAAGTCAGCAGATCTTACTTGTTTTTATGCGTTTGGTGCTATAAAAGGAGTCCCACAATATTTCCTATGAGAAAAAAAATGATTAATTTTTCATAACTTTTTTTGTTGTTATTTTTTTCACACATCAGCAGCATCTGTATCCTGGCTCATAAAAAAAGCAATATTGTTGCTATGGTGTTGTGAAACTGGCCTCACAGGGCACGGGAAAAACCTGCAGGACTTATTTTCTGAGTCTTAGCTGCACGATGACTAAAAGCTTAGAGAACGCTCGGTCCTGACGCACGCACACAACCGCTGTACTACAGGTCTTGTGGTTTTTTTCTCTTCACTACCACAGCAGCTGTTTCCAAACAAACACATTTGATACAATTTTTAGGTATTTATAGCAACTCTGCTATTTTCTTTGGACTTCCCTTTGGTTACGCTAAAGTTCAGCGAGATTAGATTGTATATGTGTGTGTACGTGTGTGTATGTGTGCACGCGTGCGTGTGCATTTGTGTTTCTGTGTCACCATGGTAACAGCAGAGTGCGTGGGTGAGGGCTGCATGTCCTTGTGTTGGAGATTGTTTTTTTTTTTTTCTAGGTTTTCCTTCCTGTGTTGCTGGGTGCAGCAGAGCCGCGGTGCTGGCTGTTGCAGCTTGTACCCGTCTCCTCAGAATCTCCACTCATCCCAGTGAACCAGTGGGCTGCTGGATAAACATACTAAACCAAAGTCATTCCAGCCAGAGCACACATGCTGTAGATACAGATTCAGTCCCAGGATTTTTAAGGCCGAATTGTAAAAGCAATTAAATCTGCCCTGTTACAGCATACCCTGTTTTGTGAAAACATGCAACATTAAATGTGTATAAGTTACTTTTCAAATACAGTAAACTACTAAAATTCAGCTCAACATTCAGTTAACAACATATTTGATTCACTTTTTCCATGAGATTAAGTGAACATGACTAATAAGTAGTTAAATGATATAAATAAGAGCCTAAAAGTCTTATCAAGGTGGCTACTGGCACGACTGCTTCTAAAGGACTTTACTTGAATCTGACAAAAATGACTTTACAATGTTATAAGTTCACATAAGGTACACAGACAGTGTACAGTATTTATGTTTAGTGTTTTTGATTGTTTTCCCCATATTTTTCTGCATGTTAGGAAAAGCACATGTCAGTGCGTCTACAATCTGGAGATAACACAGTGAGTGAACGGGCTGCTTGGACTGATAAAAACCAGATACAGGAGGTAGCTAATCCATCAGGGACCTGTGTCATATGGTTATGAATAAAATATAGCATCAGTGTCAAAGCTAACTAGGCCATTCTCCTTCTCCCTGTTTCGAATCAGGGATCTCTCTCGGTGTGGCGTCGTGGACAATAAGCTGTCGGCGTGTTGCTATCGGACCTGCTGTCGACTAGTTTCATTCATTCATTTTTACTTTTAAGCATCGCTGTCTTCCGTTGTCAGTCACACTGTGCAAAATGAAAATCCGAGACGTTTGCTCTATCCGAAAAGAAATGAATGCTTTTATGATCCATAAATGAGCCCGTGCTGATGCAGCTTGGATCATTAGATGACTTCATTCTGTCATTGATTTCATGAATCTGCTTCATTAAGACCCACGTGAAACCTGAAAAGGGCGGATAGAAAAGCGAGTAAACTGCACTCTTTGGTCTCTGTTCTGTAATCCAGGCTGTCAAAGTAATTTAGGATGATTGACAGCTTTTTAGACTTCATCTCCTCTGTGACAAGGCAGGCTGATGAAAATCACTCCTGCTGCTGCATATGTATCACTGTATCTGTATGAACGAATGCAGCAAATGTTAAGACTGATGTGTGTAAAAAAAACAAAAACAAAACAACAACAAAAAAAAACAGGTTCATGGAAATGATCAGAGCCAGTTGCCTGGAAACTCAATCTGTCCCTCTCTGGGATTGAACATATAGTAAATATGTGGGCTTTCGCACCTTTTAATACAAATAAAAGTGCTATTTGGTTGGAAAAAATATTTACGGGCAATTCATGCTGAAAATGATTGTGATAGCCTTCGTTAATTTGTAAATCTAGTTTAAATCTGACTAAGAGGGATTTATGAAATTGTATTTTTAATGATGTTTTGAATGCTATTCCTCTGGCAATACATAGAATGACAATAACAAGCAATTTCCCTCTGCTAAGAAGGTTATACAATAATTTTCTGCTTTAATATCCCATTTTTCTTACTGTATCGATTTGTTTGTGACAGCCTAACAGAGAGGAATTGATACATTTATGGCCAGCGAGTGCCAGCGAGTGCCGGCTCTGCCCCGATGTTGTACATCAAACATGAAGGCACAGCCTCTCTCCATAAGCTCGCTGCCAGTTATCCCCTCCATGCGTGTCATTTGAGCTGATGGGCTTGGCTCAGTTGTCTCCTCTGCTGAGCAGCGCCAAATAGAGCAGGGCCGGCCTAAAAGACCCGAATGAAATGAGAGCTCTTTACATGTTTGTGCCTATTCTCTCTGTGATCATAGAAAATGGCTAATTGAGCCCAGCACTGTGGTCAGAATGGACATAAGGGAGTTCAAATGAAAGGGGTATCTTCTAGGATCTGCATTGGACTTGCTTTTACAATCTTCAATTGCCAGCAACTTTTCCAGCAGGAATGAAACGGGGATAGATGTTGGGAAAGTATCATCAGTACCTCTGAGAAGCTTCATTAATACTTTTTTTTGCTTGGTTCAAAGCTTGAACCTTTTGTACAGGTACAGTTCAACCAGGAAAAGAGAACAGGTGGTTGATAAAAGACGTGTATATATATATATTTTTGTAGCAGCCAGAACAGATGTCATTAAAAAATAAAGGCTGGGTAGACCTTCAACTTCCACATGACTTCAAGTGGGAGTTCTTGCATTTCAGTTGGCCTGTGACACGTCTATAGCTCAAGTAAAGTTTACTCTGTGATGTTTCCATTATTAAGTGTATAGTACTTTTTCTAACTCTGCGATGCAAAAAATAACTAAACTTTCACCACTGGAAAGAGGACAGCGTTTCCTCAGTGGGTGTGTTGAAACACATTCTTGTGTTTGCTAGCTTTTGATATTTCTAATTTTCCAGAAAAACATGCTAGAACTGACAAAAGGCAAATATTTTATATTAATATGGCATACTATATTTCTACATATTTGTGTCTGCATGAACAGAGACAGTGGCTTAAATCTCTATAGTAAAATCTTGATATTTGGCAAACATCCTTCCACTTTGACTGCATTTGAGCTGGAAGCATCGCCGATAGAAACACTGTCCCTGTCCTTCCAGTGTGGTAAATGTTCATCTTGTCCAGTGCAACAGGTTGATCCAGGAGGTTTTGATGGAACGAGGTTTCTGTACAGCTGTAGCTGCCACGCAGCAGTCTCTGATTTTCTGTTGCTAAGTGATCCTGACTCTTAGAGGAATATGAATCAAACAGACTTCACTCTTGTCCAGTTTTTCTGGGTGTGATGAGAGGCAGAGCAGGTCAGAAGGTTGTTAGTTTGATCCTCGGTTCTTCCAGTCGGCATGTCTTAAATTTCTTTGGGCAAGATGCTGAACCCCATGTTGCCCTGACGTATCCGTCCAAAGAATCAAAGACGTATCCTTTCAGTTCTATTCTGAGCCTTCAAGACTCAGAATAAAAGAGGCGCATGAAGGTGAAGTCCATTTGAATACTGACAAAATAATGTCAGTAGTCAAAAAGTTATTAGTCTGACCTACAGACCTAGACCTATCTAGCTACATCTTAGCTACTAAAACAGTGACAGTTACATTTAACACATTTGCAAATGTTGTGGTCAAAATAGAAATTGACACACATTATCTCTTTGATTATAACAGGTCCTAGAACACTTGCACTGTTCCTGTGTTGTCAACAATGACTCTTTTTTTTTTTTTTACTACTCGAGAATCAAAAGAGGCCTCACGTTAAAAATACGAACACTATAAATCAAAATTATAGCTGATACACGATGTAGAAGTGAAACAGAATAGATGCCCTCTGACTGCGGTCGAGATGTGGCTTTTTTTGAGTTTAACTGCTGACTACAACAAGAGCTAAGTTCCATCTGTGAATCACTTCTTCTTATGGTTTCCAAAGTTGTTTCCAAAGTTGTCAACAGAATAACAAAAGAATGTAGCAACTGGTGTTACTTTGTTAATGTCATTGTGTTCTTTTCTTCCCCTTCTCCCAAACACCAACAGAGACAACATGGGAGAGACCGTCGAGTGCACCGGGGACGCCAAAGAACTCCTTCCGACACAAGAACTCTCTGCCAGCAGGTACTGAATATTTATTTCTCCAACTCAGCCTCTTTTACTTCAACTTCCTCAAGTTATAATGCCACAGGGCTGTGAATTCTCTGAAGATTCCACAATGGCACAAAGCACCCACTCACATACACACCACACACAGTCACTTCCTGTAACTAACTTAATCTGGAGCCTCAACTAAAGAATTAAGGCCTGCAGTGTCCCTCTTTTGGCTCTGCTCCTAAAAGAAGACAGAAGGAAAGAAAGAAGCAGTAAGGTTTGTAAGTGGTAAAATACAGGAAGCGGGCTATGTTCATTCACTTTGGTTAGAAATTACTTTTCTTTTCTTGCCTTGTTAAATAAAAGAATGGAGAAAAGGTTGGCCATGTTGACTGTGTGAGTTACATTAGTGTTTAGTAAGTGGACGTTCGCTGATTCTTAGTAAAAGCCATTTAACGTCTCTTTTCAGTGGTTGGAATTGTTTGGATTGTGGTTGTTGTTGTTTTCACAGGCAATCCTGCATTTTCAAATGCACTATGACCAAGATTTTCAAAATAGGTGTAATTTTTTATTCAACATGATCCAAAATGAGCAACTGACCACATAAAATATTTACCGAGGTCAAAACAGAGAATAGTTTTCTCATATCTGCTGGCCTTCAGGTAAAATCCAGGTTTAAGACACTTCGATATTGGCTTCGTTCTTCTGACCCAGAAGCTACGTCCATGTTTTTCTTTAGGTTCTTAAACCAAATGATCAATTAAAATTTGTTAAGCTGTAAACATTCATACTATTAGAAAATCTGTTAGGTTAGCATAAATTGACATTTCCTGTAAATTGCATTTTAAACTAAATGAATACTTTTTAGATTTTCTTATGTATGAAAAAAATAAATAAGTCAACACACTAATGGATCATTAACAATAAAGCACAACTATTTTCTTTTTATCTAACAACATGAACAACGTTTAGCTGTAGGCTAAAATTGTTAGCTAATTAGCTGCTATAGCAGTATCCTCTTTCTGGCTAGCCACTGATCCATTGGCTTTGTTATTCTAAATCTCTATCTGAAAATATGTCAATTCAGTGATTTACTGTAAAACTGAGATTTTTACATATATAAACCTTTAAGACATTCCCATGTAACCTGGTGGTGGATTTACCTATACCACAAGCTAGTGTAATGTAGCTAACTGATTATGTGTGTTTGTTCCATTAAAGGCATTTTCAGACCACAAAGCAGAAATAAGTTCAGTTCAGTTGTGGTTTGGTTCAGCTCTTAAAGAGGAGGAGCAAACTCCCTTATGATAAGAATAAGTTTACATCTTATCCATAGAATCCTGAATGTCTTTCTTTCTGCCTGTCTTTATCTGTCCTGGTGTCTCTCATTTGTTTTTCCAGTGAATGGATTTCACTCAGGTGGTAGTCCCTTGCATCATGTGGAGCACTCACACAACAGTCTGGTTAGGAAGAGCAATACAGAGCCCCAGGTAAAGCTGTCTGATTTTATTATTTTTAGTCCTTGACTATATCACTGAAAGCATAGATGCAAAAGATGTGGATATTCAGCTGTCAAGGCTTGCTTGTTTGCTCCTTTCGAAGAAAGTCTGTCGCTGTTTTTTAAAGTTTTACTATCCCAAAGACTCAAAAGCGATGTGAGTCCCCCAAATTTAGCACAAAAGTTGTGAAATGTCACATGGAGTGAAATTAACTAAAATTAGTGGTGTTGGTGTCTTTCCAAGGTTTGAGAAAACTTGTCTCACTGCTGTTTCTTCGTGCTCTAAATCATCTTCCACCCTGCCAGGTTTTTCACAGGCATGACATTTAAACAGTCTGTTTGTCCTGCTGTATGCTCCCCGCCACATGTAGATAACTGCTTATTTTAAGAACAAGCGTACTATGACTCAGTTTTGTCTCATAGTGTATCAGTTTAGGACACATGAGGACAAGAAGTTGAGGTTAGAGCTCCACAGGTGCAGTACAACTAACCAAAGTACTTGGTAATGGCATTGGAGTGCAGAAGAGATAAATAACCCCTGTGAGGGTGGGACGAGGCTGTTTAGACGCTTTGATTAAGACTTAAAACAATTTCCCAGTAAACTGGTGCGGCTCTATCAGGACGTTATTGTGGATATAATAATAAATGACCCTGCTTCTGCTTCTCTGTTGCAAAATCATTGCTTTAGGTTAGTTTGTCTGCCAACACAACTCGATCCATATCCAGTGTTTAGAAACAATTAAAGATGTAATGATGTACAGCTATACTGATGATGCATGATGTCATGATCAGACCACCTCTCTCTTTCTCCGCTCGGTATTAATGGAGCAGCTGATGGCAGTTTGAGCACATTAATCCCTCCTACAGTATCTGCTCCCCTGATCATAATTAACCAGGCACTCAGGGTGCAGTTATACAGGATCCACCCACCAGTTTTTCACTCGCTGTCACCTCACTTCTCTCCTTTTCTGCATCGCAGACTCGTGTACACAAACCCGCTCATTCAAAAACTGCAAACACGCACATGATGCTAATGACTCAAGGTCCTGTTCCCTTTTCTATCTTTAATTATTTTGTGGGAAAAGAGGTGATAAACTCCCTATACTTTCCATCTAGCTTTACTGTTTAACACTTATTTATTTCACCCACTGCTGCTTCAGCCCAGAGCACTGGAAATGACTCTATTCTGAGCTTAAGTGTTGGAAATCACACACACATGCATCAACATTCACACAAAGAGAGAACGCAAGCCGTGCTTTGCTTTGCTCTGCAGAACTATCCTCCCTACTCTGCACAGCAACACACACACACACAAACACACATCCATACACACTAGCAGCAGCAGCACCAGGAGCACAGAGAGCGCCAGACAGACGCTAACAGCGCTCGCCTGGAAAACAACTGTGTTTGCGTGCATGTGCGGGTGGCGGTGTGTGTACGCCGAGCAGTCATGTCTGACACGGAGGATGGAGTTTTTGACGGAGCGTCCTTCTTCTCTCTGCAGTGCCCAGGATCGACGTCGCCCACGAGGAAACACAACAAGGAGACCACGGTCACGGTGAGTGGGGCAACTACTGGGAACTCTTAACTAACCATGAACTCACCCCAGAGCACTACAATAGTCCCAAAGGACCAGCAAGGAAGAACTTGAGTCTTTATTTCTGAACTTATTAGCTAAAAAAAAAATATGTCTAATGCAGACGTCCCTCCTGGTGGACTTTTTATCCAACCTCATGATTTCTGCATCATTTAAAATACATCAGTGCATATACTAACTAACTAAACCTTAACTGCATTGTAGCTGTAAATGCTTTTCATTTTCTCTTCAGGCTTGCTTTGTTTGTTTGTTTGTTTTTTTTATCTGTCCGCTCCTGTGAGAATTGTTCGATGCTTATTTTCAGTTGCTAGTGTACAGATACACAGTGACATCATCCTGTTCAGCATCCAGATGATTTCTCCTCTGCTGTCAGGTCATTACTTCCTGTTTGGCCTCACACTAGGAAAATAGCAGACGTCCTGCTCCCAGGAGGTCATGGATTAAGCCCAGGCTTTTATTTTCTCAGGATATATATATGTGTATAAAAAAAACATGCTTGAAATGTAAGGGGGAGGGGGCATTTCTTGGCTTCCATAGCAACCAGAGCGATGCTATTGATAAGCAGATAGTTATAAGAGGAAACAGGAGTGAGAAAAGGGAGGTGAGAACAGCAACAGTCGATATCAAATAGCTACTACTGATGCCGTCTGCTGACAGCGAAGTCTTGAAGAGGTCAGGTGACCTTCAGAAAAGTCACGCTTCTCTTCTTGCACAGGAGATACACACTTTGCAGTGGTAGAGACCTGTTGTTTATCTTTTTGAACATCACAGTGAGGATAAAAGGATGAATAAATTAAAAAAAGATGAAGCTAAATAAATAAGAAGTATTCTCATCACCAGACCAGTTTAGACTATAATACTATAAAACATGTTTCAGTAACAATATCAAATTTAGATTTAAGTTTTTAAGTGTATACTTTGAAACACTGTTTCATTTTCAGCCCTCAGGCTGATGGGGCATTGTTGTCAGGCGGGCAGGTGGGCGACGTTGATAAATGGCAGGATTGTCAACTTGATACCATAGGTGTATCTACTAAAAATCTCAGAGAAGTTCAAATCCCTCTCACCTCGGCCTCGAGGCCTCGGTTAGAGATCAAGTTTTGATTGTAAATGCAATCAGTCGAAAAGGAAGATTGATTGATTGGTGAATCTACTAAGAGGCTGAAGCTGAGCTTTTATTTTTGTAAGACAAAAAGTCTTTATTTTAGCATAACAAGAACAATTTGTCCAAGATTGCTGGATTGTAAAAACTCAAAACAAAGCAGTGCACACTGATTGTAAGCCTTATCGCTGATACGGTAGTATTCAGTGACATGATAACACCAAACACCAACCAATCCAGCTAATGACATGTTGTAACTCTTGGCCTCCAAAAGAACGTACGTTAGAAAACTAACAGATTATTGTGCTAATTACTGGACATGCTGTAACTTGTTCACTTATATTAAAGCAGATAAACACATGGTCGTCCATGTGTGACGCAGCAGAGGGAAAGCCAGCAACAATGCTGACAGAGAATCCAAGCTGCGCACTAAACAGCCAGGCAGTGATGCAATCAACAGCTGGAATTTCCACAGGTTTTTTTTTTTGGTTTTTATCTTAACTTTACCGTCTGCAGCAACTTGAAAAACTGTGTTCTTGAACAGTTTCTGATGTATTTTGCCCCAAATCCTTTTAAGCTGTGAGCGCTGTGAGTATGACCTGACCATTCAACCAGTGAAATTTGCCCCCTTAATGATGCTGGCAACTTTTCCGTCTTTGGCTTGTGGCGATTACTCGATTGGGATCCATTGATGGTTTCTTGTAAACGTAGTGGAGTTTTTAGAAGAACTTTAATCCTATGAACATGCTACAAGTGAATACTTATCTTTACACATTGTTACTAAACCACAATATTCAAAGAAAAGACACAGTTTGACATCTTCAATCGTTTCTAGAAAAGAAAGATTTATTAAATCTAAAATCGTACTTGTTATTAATCTCTGGCTCTCATCTACAACATGTCTGTTATCCTGTCTTCCTTCTCTCACCCCAACTGTTTGCCGCAGATGGCCCCGCCCCTCCCTGAGCCTGGTTCTGCCAGAGGTTTCTTCCTGTTAAAAGGGAGTTTTTCCTTCCCACTGTCGCCAAAGTGCTTGCTCATAGAGGGTCATATGATTGTTGGGTTTTTCTCTGTATGTATTATTGTAGCGTCTGGGTGCTGGTTTAGCTCAGTGCGTTGAGCAGCTGAGAGCGGACGGGTTCAAGTCTGGTCCACGTCCCTTTGCCGCATGTCTTCCCCTGCTTTCCTGTCCTTTCTTCACTGAGTCCATCAAATAAAGCTGAAAAAGGCCTTGAGGCGACTGTTGTTGTGATTTGGCGCTGTATAAATTGAACTGAATTAAAAGTCAATCTGAAAGTTTATGAACTAAGTAAAACTTTAACATTTTGGAGTTGAGGTTTTCACATGTTGCATCATATTTTTGGTAACTTCTAGCTTTAAGACAACACCTTCAGAATTCTATAATTAGGTGGAGCTATGTGTCTGCCATCACACTGCTTCAAAATGTGAAGAAATCCCAATCTGTGCCCACTGTGAGTGTTGAGCTCAGACTGGATATTGCTGGGAGGAGGGGCAAGTTGTTAGGGTCACCAAAGGTCAGGAGAGAAAGTGCTGGAAGCAGTGCCTCGTGTGTGTGTGTGTGTGTGTGTGTGTGTGTGTGTGTGTGTGTGTGTGTGTGTGTGTGTCTGAATTCAAACAAACTAAGCCTTTCATTGGATACTTAGTTGGAAGTCTCTTTGCCCTCATCTTCACCAAAGGAAAAGCAGGGGTCAGTTTAAAGCCCTGGTAGCTTTCAACCTCTGGACCTCCACAGCGATTAAATAGGAAGCCATTACTTCAAACAAATTATAAGCTTCATAAGCCAAGAAAAGGTTAAATTAGAAGCCCCTTTCTTCTAACTCATAGCATGTCAGACTATTGGCTCTGGAAAAGACATCAGCACAACCATATTTGTTGAATTCCCCTGAAAGGCGTGGCTTTGGTATTAGACCAGGGTGCCACTGAAGTTTGTTAAATAGCAACTGTGCATCATCGCTGCAGGCTGATTACCTCCTGAGGTTAATGGGAATGTGAGAGAAAGCTCCTGTTGTTTGCTCTGAAGTGAAAACTTGTGTCTTTATGTATGTCTTCACTGTGGAGACGTGTCTACTTTTTTCTGGGCTCTGTCTTTTCTGCTTCTTTTTCTTGTTGGCTTGACAGCAAATGAATCTGCAGAGCGAAGTGTAGATTTTCATGGCAAAGCAACGTTTTTGTTCTGCTAAACCTAGAAGCGATGGATTGTCAAAGCACCTCTGAGATCTGAGAATCTATTATACTATGTGAGTTCACTCCTGAAAGCGGTGAGGTTACCTGTGGTTGTCTGCTACCTTTCCACACTAGTGTAAAAGTTTGAAAAAAAACCCCAATAAGAGCAGAGAGTAGTAGAGCATCATCAGTTGTGTGCAGTCCCTCTGCTTATGAGTGCTTCACAGCGGGGAGACTTGAAGCCAACAAACTCAAGAACACTGCTGCTGACAATTTACACCGCCGCGATAATTAAAGGCAATTTTCCGGAATCCATCCCACTGATTGCTCTGAAACCAGAGTAGAGCAGAGAGTGTCGGGCTATAGAGCAGAACAATGTATCCTCAAAAAAGCTAAGAACCACAATGGCGCTGTGTTGACAATGCTGTCCCTGAGGACAGCGAGCGCTGAAAAAAAATAAACGAACAATGTCAGCTTGACTGTAAACGTTTGGGCTTTTTTCACATCGGCATCTTCTCATAGCTACACGGATGAGAGAGGGTTGCCAGAGCAACAGAGCACGCGCTACCTTGAATAGCAGTGCAAGTGTCTGTGTATGTGTGAGAGAGTGCACGTGCACGTGTGAACTGCCTGTCAACACAAGGAGCAATCACAGGTGTGTGAAATCAGTTATTCGTCATGATCCCATAAACTGCCCATTAAACTGCGCTTGCTCCCCCCTCTCTCCTGCAGATCAACTGTGTGACGTTCCCATCACCCGCCTGCATGCCCGAGCAACAGCTACTGAAACCCAGTGAATGGAGCTACTGTGACTACTTCTGGGTAAGTTTACCTGAGTAACTATTTTCTATAGATCAAGTCCAGAACCTACAAAAACATAATCTTTTCATGATTTTAGTTTTTATATAGAAAGATTTGCAGTTGACCATCCTTATGTGTCCATGTTATGAGAAACAACACTGGATCCTCTTCATCTTTCATCGTGATTTCATATTTATGTCATCCTGGCCCAACTGCACGCTGGGAATCAGTATTGGCTTTAATAACATCCAAGACACAGCGCAGCAGGGAAACACATTACATGTAACTGGCTGGAGCACAGTGAGGCCAGCTGGCCTCAGCTGCTCTTGTTTGGACATCTCCTTCCCCTGCAGTGTAATTTCTACCAGGTGCAGTTTGTGTGGTAACACACTGTAATCACAAACACAGGTGACAATGCAGTAGAAAGAAAGAGAGAGTGGAGAAAGTGGATGGGAGAGTCCAGGAACGTCTGGTTTTCTGTAAAATGTGCAGTTCCCAAAATTCAGGATTATCTGTTCTCTGAGTTCCGATGTCAGTTTGTCATGTATGGTGTAGCTCCCAGTCTACTGACTGCTTTCTGCAATTAAAGCTGTACGCACTGTCCAGTGTTTAAGTGATTTCTAACAGGCTTTAGAAGACGTTAAGAGACTTTAGACACAGTTTTAAATATAGCCTGTATATAAAAAAGGTACAACTCAGCACCACTTCATTGAAATAGCTACTGCAATATTATGCGTGGTCGTGTCCAACACTGAAGATGTAGTCCTGCTGTCGTGTTGACTGTCTAGCCATCGCAGTCTTAGCTAGCATCGTCTGCTTGCTGTCTAGCTCACTATCAAATGTCATTTTATTATGTCCTCCATTAAAACTCTAAAAAATTAAGAAACACAGTCCTAATCAGTGTTGGTCAAGTTACTTGAAAAAAGTAATCAGTTACTAATTACTGATTACTTCCCCAAAAAAGTAATCCCGTTACTTTACTGATTACTTATTTTCAAAAGTAATTAATTACTTAGTTACTTAGTTACTTTTTAAAAACACGATTTACAACCTGAAGAGGTGATAAAGCGATAGATCTTTCAGCCCAATTCTACTTTTTCTACATAATCCATCATACAAAATGTAATCAAATGGAAAAGTCTCTTTTTTTTTTTACTTGTTTTATTAGTTTTAATCTTTTAATTTTATGCATCAAGCAAAAATTTAATTATATGCAACATTCTCTGACTTGAATAAATTAGTTTAACATTTAAACCTATTTTCTACACATTCCAGCACATAAAATAAAATATTTTTTGTGTTTACACTCAGTCTTTCAAATAGATGCAAGTAAAACACAGCAGAAAATAAATAAAGTCAAAGACTCAGCGGTCCTGTTGCTCTATTTTCACCTGTAAAGCAGGAGTAGGATAGGCGGAGGTTTACCCTGGTGCAGGTGTGCCGCAGCGGTCAGTTGAAGAATCCGCGAGTTTCTCTGTGAATTTCCCATTACGTCGTAGCGCACTCGGTGCTTGCTTGGAAGTTTAGGGGGTTTTTTCGCTGTAAAAAGAAGTTTTCTTCCCACACACGATGGACACTAATGTTTTTGTCACTTTTTATAGAATCAAACTCAAAGTAAGGTCAGTACTTCTACGCTTTAAACGCTGCACGCTCATACTCTCTCCCGCACTCGATATATGATCCATTGTTGATCTGCACACAGCTGTTGTCACGAACGGCGCACTCGCTTACGTCACTGTCATGAGACATTCTCGCAAAAAAATCACGGTTTCAGTAACACAGCGTTCCTACGTGAAAGTAAGTGTAATCTAATTACCGTTTTTGCAATAGTAATCCCTTACTTTACTCGTTACTGTAATCCGATTACTTTTTTCAAGTAACGCGTTACTGCCCATCTCTGGTCCTAATCAAGTGTTTTTAATCCAATATCAATTTAATTTTTAAAGCGCTCAATCTTTTAGTTCAGGTCGCTTCATACTGTAGGGTAAAGACCCTGCAATAATACAGAGAATACCCCAACAGTCAGACGAATCCTCATGAGAAAGCACTTGGCAACAGTATTCTAGGGTTTTACTGTTGGGGTAGTCACCGAAGACAACTTCAAACCTCAAAAGGTTCATGTCAATCGAAAAAACAGGATGAATGGATGGATTGGTCATCCCATGGATGCTGGGCATCGGAAATATTTATGTACTGTATCTGCTAAGGTAAGCGTGCCAGCGCACTTTTAGAAGCATGTTACATGTCGTCCCTCTCTACATTTTTACTCATGTCGTTGTAACCAATGATTAAAAAAAACACGACTTGCATTTTAAGGTGCTATTTGCTGCAGTAAGTGAGTTGCTCACCCCAAGACGAGATAGCATACAGTGGATATGTGACATTAGAGCAACATAGTACATCTGGAGGAAGTGAAACCAAGATAGGAAGCTGAAAGCTGTTAAAATACTCTCTGCTAAAAAACCTGGTGCTTGGAAGGTAATATCCAACTAGTTTAGGAAACACATGTCCAGCAGCTGTTTGCAGAAAACAGCTGGTGCGAGCTCTGATAAAGCATTGTAGGAACAGCAATGCCATCGATATGGTAACGAAACTGGTGGTTGGAGACAAAAGTATAATCAGAATTCTTGTGACTGTGTGCAATGAATTAGAAGACGGTTAGCAAATCCGACTGCTCAGAGTGATACAGCAGTAATAAAAGTAAGTCGTGATATTCATCATGCATATAATGATCATATTAATCATGCATATAATGATCATATTCATCATAATATTACATTGTTGTTTTGATGGTCACTGCAACTATTTGCAACTGGTTGCCAATCACCAACAACTCATTTTACTAAGTCGCAAGACGGCTTTTTGCTCTGATGTGACAGAGCCATGAATAAGTGAGCAGAAAGAAGCTAAAATGTCTTTTGAAGGTGAAATTTTTCACAGAAAGATTGAAGAATGAGGACGATGGTGGCAGAATAGCGCTAATCAAAAAGGGTTCTACAGTTTTCAGTGAAGCCACCTGATTCAGTTTCCTCTGGTGTCATCTCTTTGAGGGAGCGTGCGGCATGTTTATTTTACTTAGCAACTTTGTTGAGGTCTAATGTTCACGTGTGTGTTGCTAAGCGTTTGTTTATTCACTGCATTTCTCGTGTGTTCGCCTTGTTTATCTCGTTAGGCTGATAAGAAGGATCCCCAGGGCAACGGCTGCATTACAGGATTTGAGGTTTTGCTGCAGAAACAGCTGAAGGGGAAACAGATGCAGAAAGAGATGGCAGAGTTCATTCGAGAACGGTATCTGCTACGTTCACTTTTTTAATGTTTCATTTTGTTCACACTTTGTCCTCGGGTTACTGTGACAACCATACAATTGTCATTAAAAACAAACCATTTCTCCTTTTTTCATGCTTGCTCTTTCATGTACATCAGTGCATTGCACAATAAAGGAAATGAACATGGAAACATTGTTACGTACATGCCGTGTGGTAATCACCCTCTACTTCCTTCTCAGGATAAAGATAGAAGAGGAGTACGCTAAGAATCTCTCCAAGCTCTCACAGATCCCTCTAGCAAGCCAGGAAGAAGGGTGAGTGGCTGTGAAGAAGAAAGACACACAACCTGCCCTCATCACAGAGCGCCCTGTCACACATGGGTGCATGGATCAATATATAAAAAAAAAAAAGCCGCATGTCAACATTTGAAAAGCACTGTGCCAGGCTTCTCACTTTGAAGCTGCTTTAGAGTTGTGCAGGTTGTAAGTACCGCGTTTTAGGCTCCTTCCTTAACAGTGTATTCTGTAATTGTATTGCACAATAGAGGGTACATCTCTTTAAGATATTTCAGCTTTAAACATTAGAGCTGGTTTAAATTAAGTAATTTACAATGACAGTGAACTTTGCTGATAATTTATCCCCTACATATATTACATGTAGGATACAATAAACATAAAGTTATTCCAGGTTTAGGTAACAAGCTTATACATCTACTTACTCTTAGCTCATGTGCTACGTGTCTGATCAGGTAAGACTGTCACATCAAAATTGCAGAGTGTTTAAAACTATACAAATGTGAATTTTATTTCTTAGGAATCAACTTGTCCCTTATAATTATTTTCACCTATTTTATACTTTTGTACTCAGTTTCCACAATCGAGCTTTAAAGTCTGCCATGAGTGATATTGCTAGGTGTAAATTGACGCTAATGCCGAATTAGTCGGCCAATTAGACAATCCAGCAGACAGCTCCTCAGTGAGCAAGCCAATCAAGTAGCCAATCGCGCGAGACATCCCGATGTGAGCTGGAGTCTGGAGGCCCTGTCAGTGAATCTGTGGCCATCCTGTAAAACCACTGCATGCTTTGATCTCCATCCTGCAACACATTCCAGCTATTAAAAGAAAGCACAGGAGAGGAGACACAGACGCATGCGAAGAGAGGGGGTGTGTTAGGAGATTGAAGGGGAGAGGGGAGGGGAAGGTGTGAAGCCCTGCTGGGGGAAAGAGAGTTTCCAGCCACTCCTCTTTTATCCTGTTTGACAACACACAGGATATCATGCTGAGGTGAGAGCAGCTCTTTGTCTGATTCACCGAGGGCACACAGGAACATGTATGTGAATCTCTTAACCTCAGCCTTTAATAGAAGCTCAGGGGTTAACGCAAGTTAAACTGCTGATTATTTGATGTTCACACTATCTAAATACGGATGAAGCACAATTTTTATTCAAATTATGATACATGTGGCCATGATGAAAGATTGTAGTGGCAATATAGGGCAGCAGAATCCTCAGCTAATAAAAAACTAATCACACAAACAAGGAATTTGTTGTGTTGCAAAAAGACAGTGGTGCAGAGAAAGACTATAAATTATACTTTTACTTTATACAAATACTTAGGAATAATTAGCATTGCAGCTAATTCATAAAATTATCCTAAAATATAATGTTAAATAATTAAATGATACCTAAATTAACCACTATTTTACAGTTCATGTATTGGTTTTTTTACGTTTGATTTGGTTTTTAGGCATTAAAACTAAGCAGAACTGCTCTTCTAAGATGGTTTACAATAACTTGCAGTTTCCTACTTTGCCAGTGATGTAACTTTGATTTTTTGTAACTTTTCTTGCCTAATCTCAGTGTAAGTCGTTCATGTGGTGCAACTACAGTATAAAACAAGTCTTTGGCTTGAAAACAACGTGGAAGTGCCTCTAACTTGGATTCCTATTAATGGCCACCAGATGGCGAGACATCTGGTTCCTAAAAGACTTCCAGTCCTACAGAATTCTGGGAGAAAATGGCCCGCAGACTTGAAAACTTTATGATGTCAGTCACTCATTTTGAGTCGTACTGAATAAAGCATTGTTCATGTTGCTAATTTCAGTCATTCAAGGTTTCAGAAAAGAAGATTACACAAGAAACACTCAGTGTCTTATGACTTGTGACTGACAGTGAGTGTGATCTTTTTTGTTTGTTAGATCTGGTTTGAAAACACCAAGATGATGATAACAAAAAATGCTTGAGGCTTCAAAACAGGAATTTAAACAGGAACTTTAATAATTCATAAAAAGTTTTATTTAGAAAAAAAGTGACTTTAAAACTTGCTGGCAGAATACCTGTACAAGAGTTATGTCTTTCTTTAAATATTACGGGCTAAAACAAATCACTCAGATTAATACATGAATGTGTGTTGTTGCTGATTTGGTTGCTAATGTTAGCTACCATTAGCTAGCTAACATTCTAGCTAACTTTCAGATTCTTCTAGACTTGAGCTAGCATATTTTGAATTCAGCAAAAATAACATAGGCTGAAAAATATTGGACACTTTATTTGACATTATTATCATTTCTATCAGACAAAGAAAGAAGGCAAACTGTACACGGATGTAAGGGGGGTTCAGCTACACTTACCCTCCCTTTCAGTGTTTACATGCATATAAGATAACCCCTCTTCATGCTAGGATGGTAACAGAGTGGGATGGAATTGTCCCATATAGAATCCAGATTATGCCAGCCAGCTCAGTCTGCCCACACCCACAAAAGTGCAACACAATGCTTTCATTATGCCGTCCCTAAGGCTGGCTCTGTTGTCACACAGGACAATCACTGTTTTGTTGGTCGGTTCCTACCATCCGACCAGCCGCAGCCCAGAACCAGCCATCTATTTATTCCTGAATTTGCCATTTGTTTGGTGGGGATGTGAGGCATGTGACCATTTTTTTTATAGTTACCAATACTGTACTATGCTGAATGAGGAAGTGCATGGCAAGAGATTCATTTTCCCTGAGATGCAGCATTTTGTTGCCAAGTGACTGTCACTTGGGAATGCAAGATTGCAGGCACATGGCACATATAAGTTATTGAGTGTGAAGAATGTTTGAAGTGGTGCAGTTTTTCCAGTTTGGAATCATAATATCCAGATTCCTCTTAGTTCAAGGTTTGTCTTTCATCTGATGTCTTTTTAAGGTGGAAAGATACTGCATCTGTATGAGCTGTTAATCTGGTCTATATTGAGCAAAGAATAATAAAATAGCCTTCTTGTGTGTAGAAAAGGAGTGTTTTCAAGCTTATTTTTCTACCCACAAACCAAAAAATTGATTTATTAGGTGAAAAAGTTGTATTTCAATTCAATCATTTAAGTCAGTTTTTAAGCACGCATGCCAAACATTTGATGGTTCTAGATTTTTGAATGTGAGAATTTTCTGCTTTACTTAAACTCGTGTTACACTCAGCTGAACATTAGAATAGAATAGAATAGAATAGCCCTTTATTGTTATTGTATATGTACAACGAAATAAGGATTTTATGACTTGAGCAAAATATAAATAAATAAATATCTTCAGCGCATTGGTCAGACCTCAAGGATATACAGATTACATTTCAGTGAGTACCACTGAATGTAAACAGAAGTGTTGCTTATTTATAGGAAGATTCTGTCGGTGGTGCTGTTTTCTTTGTTCAGCCATGGTGGCTGACTCTTTTAATGCTGACATCTATCTTCATTTCAGCCATACCTTTGTTACTGAGGCATCAAACATAAACACATCTGCTTTCAGTCTTTAAAGACAACGATGTCACTGTTATGACAAAAGGGTCAATTTCTGTAGTTCCCAATGTAAAGTGTGTGTGAACTCCGATAGTTAAGGTTAGACTTTTCAGAAGACACTGACACATTCACACAATTTCACACAGGCAAATCGACTTGTTAAAACCAATGAGTGTAGAAAACAGTCGTGGGTTAACACATGCTGTTTTTATGTGCCAGTGACTGCTCAATTTAGATGTATGTCTCCCCTTTCATTTAGATAGAAGCTTTAAAATAGCTCTCCAAATAAGGCCCTAGAGATATTACCAAGATGGTTGTCGAGTTGCATGACTTGTGTCTAGCAGGACTTTTCGAGAACTTTAAAAGCAGGAAACTGAAATGTTGTCTTGAGTCAAGGGGTTGGTGTGTATCGTGGCCTAGGTGTCACAGGGTGAGAGGCTGGGTATAACCTGGACACACTAGAATCAACAATTAAGCCAACACCCGGTGGTGCATCAGTTTTTTATGCCATTAATTTTTTATGATGATATTAGCTATCTGTCAGGCAAATCATTTCATAATTAAAAAAGCAAAGAAGAGGTGGGAGAAACAAGAATGAACTTATTAAGCATTTAATAGGCACAAACCTTCACCTGAAGAAAGGTGCACAGCTTATTCCGCAACCTGATTGGACGACACTGATGATTTGGTGTAACTGTTATAGAAATCATGCTTGCTGATTGCCGTTAGGCAGCTTTTGTTGTATCTAAGCTTTAAAATGATCTCTATGATTTGAAAAGCTCGCAATGGTTTAGATGGCGTCGATCTGGAGGTACCCGAATTTGCTCCGACAGTGTTTGGAATGTTCTGGATGTCAGTGTGAGGGAATTTCACAGGTCTTCCACTCAGAGCGGCGCTTTGAAGTGACCCGCTGACCCGCGAAGACCTCCAGTCCTGGACTTAAAGCCGTGTGTCTGTGACTGTCTGCCTAAGCAAGTGATTGTTTTACAGTCTTCATGATCTTGTTGCCATAAACCATTCTGTCTAAGAATGCAAACATATATCTGCACTATTAAAAAGACAAGTTGCGTGTGAAGATAATGTAATGTGCATCATCTCGTCTTCAAAACAAGCCTTCTGAGTTTTACTGCCCCCAGCTGTGTTGAGAAAGCTGCACTCGAAGCTGAGAGAATAAGTGGAGCCATATCTCATGTCCCATACATCCTAATCATCTGTTGAACTGGCGGTGGACCTCAGCTCAGCTCTGTAGATTTACCGGTTACTTGTGCTTCTGTGAACTTTTGCACTGACTACTCATGAGCCTCAACTCTGTGTGTGTGTGTGTGTGTGTGTGTGTGTGTGTGTGTGTGTGTGTGTGTGTGTGTGTGTGTGTGTGTGTGTGTGTGTGTGTGTGTGTGTGTGTGGGATTCATCCTGCTCCCTCGGCTCAGTCTTACCCCCCCATTTTCTCTGACAGCTTCCATGCCCACCCTATGAGTCTTTATAAAAGTGTGTGTGGTCTTTTATTGTGTAATATATTAACCACTCACACTCTCCCTCCTTCTTATCTGCTCTCAGTACTCTGGGGGAGGCTTGGGCCCAGCTGAAGAAGAGCCTGGCAGACGAAGCTGAAGTTCACCTTAAGTTCTCCTCGAAGGTAATTCATCAAACTCTGTCGGATCCGGTTAATAAGATATGAAACCAAATATTAACTAAACAGATTTTTCATAGTATTCTGACTGCCTGATTATTCGCCATGCCTGTCTATCTCTTAAAGCACAAAAGGGCATACAATAGATGCAGACAGGAAAAGCTTAGCAACAATGTGGCAACCAGAGACCACGGAATGTCTCAATAACAGGCAAAACTACCAGTGGCAACATGAAGTGGGTGGATACCAATAAACACAAAGCTAGCATCGCTATATTATACAAGATATGTCCAGTGTTTGTTTTGTTTACAAAATGCTGAATGGATTCCTCCCCCGCACACCACAGACATAGTTTAGACCAAACCAGAACTGGCTTTAAGAGGCAACATTGTTTTCTTTGGCCAGATTACATTCACAACAACAGCTTAAAGTTAGTCGTGGTAAAAAAGAAAGAAAGGACACCCTCTGTCACTTTAGGAAATACCTAACCTGGTTTTAGCAGGTCTTAAAATTAGATTATATGCAAAGTGAGATTAACATGACATATTGCACCGTGCCATTATTTATTTAAGACAAACTGAGAAAATGGAACATGGAAGTACATGGTGACAACATATTTTGACTTTTACACTGATATAAAAGTGAATACATGCACAAAATGAGGGTGCTGTTTCTTGTTTTATTTGTGTTTCTCTTATCAGAATGATTAAAACAAACTAACAGTTAGTGCCTTCCACTCTGGACAGGAATCAGTTTGTCTCTGCTATTCAATTCAACTTTATTTATACAGCGCCAGATCACAACAGTCGCCCCAAGGCTCTTTATATTGTAAGGTAGACCCTAGAATAATACATACAGAGAAAAACCCAACAATCATGTGACCCCCTATGAGCAAGCACCTTGCCGATAGTGGGAAGGAAAAACTCCCTTTTAACAGGAAGAAACCTCCGGCAGAACCAGGCTCAGGGAGCCATCTGTCGCGACCAGTTGAGGCGAGAGAAGGAAGACAGGATATTCTGATTGAATGCGACCTAGCTTTATAATACGTTATTTGCGTTGCATCACATTTGTAAAAAAACACAACATTTTTACAGTTTTCATTCATTTGAGATCGCACGTTTATGAGAATGCACAAACAAAGGTCTAAATGAAGATTTCTTCACTTTTTGTTTTGTTTTTTTAACCGACTTTGTTTAGCCAAAGTTCAGTTCGCTTCTTCAGTCTGATGCATTAACAACCAGCCACTCAGTTAATCCACAGCTGTTTGGAAACTACAGAGTACTGGTGTGAACACTTCTGCTGAGCTTTCTGTTAAAGCCCATCAATTCCTCTTTTCCCCAGGCTCCTGCTTTTTTAAAAGTGGGTCATTTAAACCTACACTGAAAATAGGTTTAGCTTAGATAAAAGCCATAAGATGTGATCTAACCCAGTTAACTTTTTAACGTAACCTTCAGGGACCCTGAACAGTGATAAATGTGACTGTGGCCCTGTGATTTGAACAAAGAGACTTCCTGCATCTCCCTGTGAGCGTCTCTTATTCATAGAGCCAAGGCTCTTATTTCACCTTACAGTTACTGAATAAACTGGGGGATGTTTTATCAGGTGGACTAATGTTTCCAGTTGTTTAACCTCTTTAAGCCTTATGATGAAGAGGTCACACTGTATTTTATTGGCTGATCACTCCGGACGGTCGCTGCTGCTTGGTTTTACAGTACGTCCATATTGGCTGCGGGTACTGCAGCCTACAGCACATGTGACTCACTAGGCAGACAGACTGCCTTCTAATGCAGTGACATAGAGTAAAGGGCTTCCTGATGGCTCTGTGGGCTGAAGCACATGTGTGTGACACGGAGGCTTTGACTCAACATTTTATTTATTGATTTATTTTAAAAATAATTTTTAATCGCGATTTCCCCACAAGCAGAAAGGCTGCGGGAACCGGTAGCAGATGATTTACGAGCGAGGCATCTTCTGTCTTAAGAACTCAGTAATGCTTTCAAAGTCTTCAAGGGGCCAGCTAGCGCTCTTCATTTTCAGATCGTTTTCGATGTTTGATGTCGAAGGAAAGAGGGGAAGACAAAAGACAGAGGCCAGGATTCCAGCTGGAGTGATGGAGGAAATGGAATCGGTGATGCACAGATGTGCGGCACTTTTCCAGGTTCTTGGAGGAGAAGGAAGGGTTTAAGTGGAAATGAATTTTGAATGACGGTGTGATTGCAGGAAGGAGCTGCACATCTCATTCATCACTGACAGCTGGGACAGGACACCACATTGCATATTACCAGTGACGGGCTTGCTGCTGTCATTCAAAAATAATATGGCCTTGTCAGAAACTTGGATCTGGAAGATGTGCTGTTAACTTTAAAAGCCACTTTACCAATAAAGGATCAAGCAAAAAGAGAAGCAAATGAATGATAACAACTGAGATTCTGGTTTTTGCTTGGCTCCTTCATATCAAAGCATTTGTGATCTAAAATAGCTCAGTGTCAGAAGATGATGACATCAGAATCAGAATCAGAATACTTTATTGATCCCTGGGGGAAATTATTTTGACATGATATATGAAATGCAACCAGAGCGAATGGAGCTAATTAAGGTTCTGGATAATTAAATCTGATAAACAGAGAGGTGATTAAAGGGTGTCCCTTTGTGATTAATCACTAGCATTACTGTAATCTAAACTCTATAAACCTGAGTTGCTCTTGAAGAAGAAGTCATTTTATTGAAACTTCTCTTAATGTGCATTAACAGTCGCTGTATTTGTTGTTCAGTGCATGAATCTGCCTGACACATTTGTTTTCCCTTTCAGCTACCAGAATTCTGAAACCAATCAAAGTACCACATGGTTTTGAGTAGTGAACACTATAAGTCACGAAGTGCTAAATGAGACCAAACTTGGCTCTATTTTGTATCAGTGTCAGGACATACAATGGACCTGAGTGGCTTAATGACTTTTCTATGCGTTATTTTGTAAATACGGTCATGTTAAAAAAAAAAGGACATGTAAAAACAACCTCAAATGACTGACAACAAATGACATATTACACTATCCTTATTCATTTAACAGCAACTAAGTATAAATGCAGAAGCAGATGGTGTGAAATATTAAGTGCGTCATGTGATTTGGTAGCTTGTAGAAGCATTTGTACCTGTAATAAAGTGAAGTACGCTTTTTCTGTTTGACTTTATGAGTCTCTCACATCATTGTGGAGGAACTTTAGCCCACTCTTATTTGAAACGTTGCTTTAGCTTATTGAGGTTTGTGGGAATTTGCTGGGATGTCCACTCCCGGGAGACTTTCTCCTTCTGTGAATAATCTTCCTCACTTACATTTTCTGTGGTTTGTTGTTGATTCAACAAACCAAAGTATATGAATGCTAAACTGTTTTTGACTAGCCAACAGTGCAAATATTTGGCTAATTAGCCACTAGCAAAACTTTTGGCTAATGTCTGTGCCTCTCACCTTTTTATCTCAAAGAAGAAGATACTCAGAAATTTTGGAACTGTAAGTTTAATGAATCAATTCTGTCATAGCAGGAAAGCTGCAGTCAGTATTTCTCCTGTTTGCTATTTATTCCTGCTGTCTGCTGTCTATATGTTATTACGGCACAGTTGGTGTAGAGCATTGTACATGTACAATGACAATAAAGGGCTATTTTTCTATTATAGCAATGGCCAGTCATGTTTTACTGACAAACGCTTGCCTGAAACTAGCTTTTCATCATTTTTTTTCTGCTCAGAAAAAATCAGTATTCAGTATGTGTTGTTTTCTTTGAGCAGCTCCAGAGTGAAGTGGAGAAGCCCTTCCTGACCTTCAGGGAAAACTTTAAGAAGGACATGAAGAGGCTCGACCACCACATTGCCGACCTACGGAAGCAGATGGTTGGCCGCTATGCGGCTGTGGAGAAGGTATCCAAGCTCATACAAATATAAGAACTCATGTACGTTATATTATTTCATATGGCAGTATAAACTATTTAGGGAATCATCTCACTGCTGATTATAATTCCACATTTCTTCTATAAGCAGATGGCTGTTTCTCATCTGTTGGATATTTTGTCTTTGTTTATATATACAATAGAAAGCAACTGGGTAAAGCTCGTCTAACATCATCTGTCAGTGTCTTTATGATCAGCGATCATGCTGAGAAAGGACTCAACAGTTTCTCTCAAATAAAGTAATCTGATGGGCGACTGAGCATTTAAAGCAGGACTGCAAATAAGTTACTGACATTGTTGGCTGTCAAAAGAAAGCTTTAACACTGAATGATGCATGAATGGTGCAGACAGCATTATCACTGTGGTGAATTGAAGAAGACTGTAACATTATTTTATCGTGTTAGCGTGATGCTGCACATTGTTTAAAGGAAAACATTTGCTGCCTGAAGCTCAGCCAGAAATTCAGATTGTTTTGTGAAAGTCTTTACTTCAGACTCTTATCTCTGGCAGGCTCGTAAAGCTCTGTCTGACAGGCAGAAAGAGTTGGAGCTAAAGACGCAGCAGCTGGAGATCAAACTCAGCAACAAGATTGAAGAAGACATCAAAAAAGCCCGCAGGAAATCCACACAAGCAGGTCAGAGCATGGGGCAAAGGTCAAACCATGGGTCTTTATAGGGTCACACTTTCACTGAGGTATTTGATGTTTACTCTGTACCCTCTCATGTGGCTGTGAAACATTCACCGTTGGTCGCTGTTTCCCGACTTTAATGGTACTGCATGTAAATTCTAAATTTCTAGGTTTAAAATTATGTAGTTTAAACAAATCTGTCAAAATGTTCTAAGAACCACTATGACTGTATGTGCACAACATCTGTTTTCAAACTAAACTTACTTCAGCAGAAATTTACTGGATAAGGAAATGGATCCAAACCAGTGCTAAAAGACTTTGTTGAGTCTTCTCAACTTCCTATTCTACACTGATGTTATGTTATAAAAAAAAAAAAAAACACCCAGCACGCCCCTGCGGGCGGTTTATCCTTCAAGCTCGGGTCCTCTACCAGAGGCCTGGGAGCTTGAGGGTCCTGCGCAGTATCTTAGCTGTTCCCAGGACTGCGCTCTTCTGGACAGAGATCTCCGATGTTGTTCCCGGGATCTGCTGGAGCCACTCGCCTATCTTGGGAGTCACCGCACCTAGTGCTCCGATTACCACGGGGACCACCGTTACCTTCACCCTCCACATCCTCTCGAGCTCTTCTCTGAGCCCTTGGTATTTCTCCAGCTTCTCGTGTTCCTTCTTCCTGATATTGCTGTCATTCGGAACCGCTACATCGATCACTACGGCCATCTTCTTCTGTTTGTCTACCACCACTATGTCCGGTTGGTTAGCCACCACCATTTTGTCCGTCTGTATCTGGAAGTCCCACAGGATCTTAGCTCGGTCATTCTCCACCACCCTTGGGGGCATCTCCCATTTTGACCTCGGGACTTCCAGGTTATACTCGGCACAGATGTTCCTGTACACTATGCCGGCCACTTGGTTATGGCGTTCCATGTATGCCTTGCCTGCTAGCATCTTGCACCCTGCTGTTATGTGCTGGATTGTCTCTGGGGCATCTTTACACAGCCTGCACCTGGGGTCTTGCCTGGTGTGATAGACCCCAGCCTCTATGGATCTTGTGCTCAGAGCTTGTTCTTGTGCTGCCATGATTAGTGCCTCTGTGCTGTCTTTCAGTCCAGCTTTGTCCAGCCACTGGTAGGATTTCTGGATATCAGCCACCTCCTCTATCTGCCGGTGGTACATACCGTGCAGGGCTCTGTCCTTCCATGATGGTTCCTCGTCTCCCTCCTCTTTCTTGGGTTTCTGCTGCCTGAGGTATTCACTGAGCACTCAGTCAGTTGGGGCCATCTTCCCAATGTATTCTTGGATGTTCGTTGTCTCATCCTGGACTGTGGTGCTGACACTCACCAGTCCCCGACCCCCTTCCTTCCGCTTAGCGTACAGCCTCAGGGTGCTGGACTTGGGGTGAAACCCTCCATGCATGGTAAGGAGCTTTCTTGTCTTTATGTCAGTGGCTTCTATCTCCTCCTTTGGCCAGCCTATTACCCCAGCAGGGTACCTGATCACGGGCAGGGCGTACGTGTTGATGGCCCGGATCTTGTTCTTACCATTCAGCTGACTCCTCAGGACTTGCCTGACCCTCTGCAGGTACTTGGTGGTTGCAGCCTTTCTAGCGGCCTCTTCATGGTTCCCATTCGCCTGCGGGATCCCCAAGTACTTGTAACTGTCCTCTATGTCTGCAATGTTGCCTTCTGGTAGTTCAATCCCCTCAGTTCTGACTACCTTCCCTCTCTTTGTTACCATCCGACTACACTTCTCCAGTCCGAACGACATTCCAATGTCATTGCTGTATAGCCTGGTAGTGTGGATCAGTGAATCGATGTCTCGTTCACTCTTGGCATACAGCTTGATGTCATCCATGTACAGGAGGTGGCTGACAACTGCTCCGTTCCGTAGTCGGTATCCGTAGCCAGTCTTGTTAATGATCTCACTGAGGGGGTTCAGGCCTATGCAGAACAGCAGTGGGGACAGAGCATCTCCTTGGTAGATCCCGCACTTGATGGTGACTTGTGCTATGGGCTTGGAGTTGGCCTCTAGTGTTGTACGCCACATCCCCATTGAGTTCCTGATGAAGGCTCTTAGGGTCCCATTGATCTTGTACAATTCTAGGCATTCCAGTATCCAGCTGTGGGGCATTGAGTCATAGGCCTTCTTGTAATCAATCCAGGCAGTGCACAGGTTGGTCAGTCTGGTCTTGCAGTCTCGGCTATACATATGTGTGTGTATATATATATATATATATATATGTATATATATATATATATATATATAAATAAATAAATAAAAAACCCCAAAATATATTTCATCATCACATCAGCGGTAGTTTGTGGTGGTGCTATCCTCAGTTAATCTAAAAGAATAAATTACACCGACAGCAGGACTCACACAGTTTGACAAATGCAGGTCTACTTGTCATTGTGTGCAACTGTGAACATACATTTAAATTCTGTTCGTATCAGTAAATTAATCAGGTCAGCCATGAGTTCTGAAGTGTCTGAATGTAAATAAACATTCTGTCAACATTTCATATCTTCTGCCGCCGTGAATCTGTTTATCTTTGGCACAGAAGTTTCTTTCATGATTAATTTCAGTCCTCTCCCATTCCTTAGTTAGCAGCCACAGGTTGGAGCATTAATAGGTTCAGAAATAGTGTTAATAGAATTTAGATTAAATAAGTGAATCTAATAATGGGTTCCAGTCAGATAACATGCTAATTCTAAATAAGAGAAATAATTAGTCGACTTTATGCAGTTAGAAAAGCATTGTATTAAATAAGCACAAGGCGTTGCATCTTTTCTTTCCTAAAAATGTAACTATGAGACCCTCCAGTGCCTGCATGTAAAAGTTTAGACCCTGTAAATAGCTAACTTACTGAACATGAAATCTGAATCCTCCTTCAGTGTTTCTTTAGCCCTTCACTTGAGCTGGCCTATGAACCGGGATTCTGTTTGTCTTTTTGCATGAGTCATGAGCTCTATCAGTGCTGCAACCCAGACTGGGAGAACCCCCCCCCCCCCCCCCCCCCCCAAAAAAAAAAACAAAC